>NW_004524720.1:6130489-6145883 GCF_000260255.1 Octodon degus
GGTCTATAGGGTATTCAGGGTCTCAGTACTAGACTGGACTCACAGTGATCCACCTGTTTACAGCCTCCCAAGAGCTGGGACTACAGGCGTGAGGCCACCATGCCCAGTCTCAATAACCATCTCAGTGGGCCCTGAGGGCAAGGCCAATATGGCCAGCCTGGGGATCAAACCTCAGGCCCCTGTACCTGCTTGTAGGTGCTTTAATCCAATGAGCTATTTGGCCAGCCACCTACATCTTCTTTGTGCTGAGTAATTCTGTCTTTTAAAAAAATTATTATTATTATTTTTTCATAATTTTATTGAATAATTCTTTCATGATCATTTTTTCTTTGTGGACCTGAGAGATTATTTCTGATTTTATTGCTTCTGTAGCCTGATGAGCTCATTTCTTTACTTCATTTGCTATAATTTCAGAGATTTCAGGTGTGTGATTTCCAAGTTCTTATTTTTTTTGTCTCCTCAATTTGTTCTTTTTGGGCTAGAGGATTCTCATTGCCTTTTGCTCCTGCATTTTGTCATTTTTGAAGTGTCCACTAATCATCCAGAGTCCCGCAGACTGCTCAGAACCTGTCAAAATTTTTAAATAGCTCCAGGAAACCCTGAGTCTGTTTGCACTGGGCTCATAGATTGCAGCTCTCCTGTGTCCTGCTAGCAAAAGAGTCCCTCTAAGTTCTTACAAGTTTGGACTGATACCAGTGGAAGCTCCATGCCAATACACTGGGACTAAGGAAGATCAGAGCTTACCAGAGTCCCAGAGGCTGTCCAGAGTCTGCCAAAGCTCTTCAAGTTAATTCCAATCTACCACACCAGTGTAAATCCTGGCAAGAAGAAAGATACTAAGGAATATTTATAGTTATGGGGCGCCAAGGGGTTCTAAGTCCAGCCATGGAGATGGCTATCTGGAACAATGGCCTCAACTTAAACCTGGGTTATATTTAGTCATGAGGGAGGAGTGGCTTGAGGATGAGTAAGTGAGAATGGCAGGAAGTATGTGAGTACCATGACTTGGGCTAGGTAGGGAAGGCTGTATGTACCTCTTCAATATGCAGAGAGAAAGATATGCAGAGAATAATCTGCATTACACAGTTAAGACATTATCTAGTGTTTTGGGGTAGGTGCTCCAGCTCTTACGTGTAATCTTTCACACCTCAAGAAGTCATAGCCTCTTTCTCAAGGCTTGATCTCTGTTGACCATGTGGAACATTGGCTGTTTGTCTAATCTCAACCCAACTCACATTGAAGAGCAGCAGGTGGGGGTTTCCAGGGAAACACTCATGCCATCTTCAAAGACTACCACCAGCACCTTTGCTAGACCAATACGTATTTCTTTCTTTCTTTTTATATTTAGTACAGGGTCTACAGAGTAGTCTCACTATGCAGATTGGACTTACAGTGATCCTTCCTGTTTTTCAGCCTCCCAGGTGCTGGGATTACAGGTGTGCACCACCACGCCCAGACTCATTCACTGTCTCAGTGCACTCTGGGGCCAGGGCCGGCACAGCAGGGCAGGGATCAAATCCCAGCCCCTGTGTCTGTCTAAGCAGGTGCTTTAATCTGCTGAGCTATCTGGCTGGCCCCAATATGCATTTCTTAAAGCCAATTGAAGGGAAAAGGAAAAGTCCTAGCCAGCTCTCTACATATCAATACACGAAAATAGGGCAACCACCAACCAAAATGGAGACAATTGCTCTTCTTTCAGGGACAGTTGCCCAGGTACTCCTCCACACAAACAGAATGCAGGAAATCATCAAGAAGATTGTAACCATGCCCACTGATATTCTTCCCAGGAATGCAGGGATGGCTCAATATATGCAAATCAATAAACACAGCATATCAACAGAATCAAAACCCAAAATCACATGATCACCTCTATAGATGCACAAAAAGCTTTTGGTAAAGTCTGCCATTCATTGATGACAAAAGCCCTACAGAAAATTGGCACAGATGGTCTTTATCTCAATCTGATAAAAGCTGTCTATAAAAAACCAGCAGGCAACACTTCTCCATCACTGATGGGAATATAGACTGGTATAGTCACTATGGAAATCAGTGTGGACATTCCTAAAAAATACTAGGATTAAATGTCCCACTCAACCTATGCATTTCCCTTCTTGGTATTTTCTCAGAAGAACTAAAACCATCATCATAAGGCAAAAGAGACTCCATTTTTCTTTTAATTCTATTTTAGAAGTCACTTCAGGTTTTGGTGAATTTAGTCTGCACCTCTTCGCTCTTCATTAACCATAAAACCCACAAATCACTAACCTAAGGAGAGAACAGTTAAAACAAATAGTAGGTAAGCTGAAATTTAATTGTACTAATAAACCCCTGAGAAATGTTAACCTGTGACATTTTTATAAAATTTCAAAATGAAGTAATGTGATCACCATCATTACTTTTAAATGTATATAAACCCACTAAAATATTCTCTGGTTATCAATATTCCCTGATTGTCGTCATGCTGGAAATAAAAGCTTCATTTTTTTCCCATTCTTGGTCTCTTACGTGATTTTAGCTCACTGAATTTTGATACAACATATGGAGGACACTGAAGAGGGAGCCTCACAAGGGAGACTCTTATTTGAGAAAGTCTGCTTCCTCTTAGCCTTTTCAGCCATTATTTGGGTATCAGGGTGTCCTAACCGATTTCATCTGGTCACCTGGAGATAACTGTAGGGCAGAACCCCTGGACTTCAGGACAGGACAGCTGAGCTTCATTTCCTGACCTAAGTAAGAATCTCACAAACTGGTTTCCTCTTTGGGCTCATCAAGGGACTTGTTCTTTTTTCTGGACTGACAATTTGATGGGCCCAGGTACCCACATGTGGCAGATTTTTGGTCTCAGCATTACTAAGAGTTTAGTCAGAGCTTATCTTTGAATTTATAATGGAGTTTGTCTTTGAGTTTGGTTTGAATTTGGTCAGTTTTGGACTCTATAATAATTTTTTTCTCTTCAAATTGATGGTCAGAAATGGTATATAGTCCCTGGAACTGTTTTGTTTGTCTGTGCATTTGTATTTTCCCAAATGTGCTGGAATTTTTAGTTGCCATAGCCTCAGGTTTTTGTTTGGATTGTTGGCTGGGTGGGGAGGAAAGACTTGTGATGTAAACTTTTCTCTTTTTCTTCTGACCTGAGCTATCAGGGGCTCTGTGGACAGCAAGCTGACATTCTGGTTTATGCATGATTAACTGTTTTGACAAATTTAAGGGTGATTATGGGACAAGGATAAAGTCATGGCTATGATGGGAGCAGATGAAAATCCACCAGCCCACTTGGGATAATTGTCAGAGACAATGTTAACATTGTTTTCTTTTGAAGAAAGGGACAAAATTTTGAATGCATCTGAGGAACAAATGACATTAGATGTCAGGGAACCTGAATAGGACAAGACAGAGGCAGTGGCTCCAATCTTAACCCAGGACTCCCCCGACTGTGATAACACTAAGGAGGGGCTAAATGCTTTAAAGAAACATCACTGGGCACTGGGGAAAGGATTACTTACTACTGATGGCCACCCAACTAATTTGAATAAAGTGACAGAGATGTGTCAGAGACCAACTGAGAGTCCTACTGCATGCCTCAAACACCTCATGGACTTATGTAATGTATACCCTGTTTGACCCAGAGGTGCCTAAGAATGCCCTCATTGTTGAAATGGTTTTTATTGCTCAGTCACCTCCAGACATACTCTGCCAGCTACAGAGATTGGAAGAGTTTTCACGAATAAATCTGTCTCAGTTGGCTGAAACTGCCCAAAAGGTGTTCCATAATAGAGAGGCTGCAAAGTGGAAACTCAAGCGGGAAAAAAATGTAATGTGGGCAGCTTATAGAAAAGAGACTCAGTCAGGAGCTAGAGAAAAGGGGAGAAAGGTAAGCAGGGAGGATGCTACACTCCTCTAGACCTAGATCATCTCTTAGGGCAGAAGGTACATGGTCAAGGGACCAAATAAACAAAAGTTGTTTTTTATTTTTAAATCAGATAAGGTACCTATTCCAGTCAATTTGGAGTTTTATTACAAAAATGGTAATTAATTTAACTAGTGATTCTGATCTTAACTTTAAACAAACAAACTCTGATTCTAAAATTAAACAGATAGATTCAAATCCTAAAATTAGACAAATGATGACTAACTTGGGATCAGTATTTTTTGTTTGTTTAAACATGAACCATTGACATTTCTTTCCCTCAAACAGCTTTGCCTTTACAATGGAATACTGAGGAACTTGTTTGGATAAAGTAGTGGACTATTAAGAGAAAGACACTAGTCCAACTACATAAATTAGTTCAGAAACAAGTCCAGCAAGTATATTTAGAAAACTCAGCCTTTAGAATACTCCTGTCTTTGTTCTTCAAAAAAAATTGGACAAATTGAGGTTGTTGAAAGACATAAGAGCTGTGAATGCTTTCTTACTTCCTGTGGGGGCAGCACAGCCAGGATGGCCAAGTCCAAATGCAGTTTCCAGATCCCAGAGACTGGCCCAAATCTCTATAATTTCTTTAGATAAATCTTTGCAGGTTTAAGTCTTGCAGGAGGACTCCACAGACAATATATATATATATATATATATATATATATATATATATATATTATACTAAAGAAGTGATATCATTAACCTGTATTATAGTATGACTTGCAGAAAAAGATCCCAAGAACACTGCTGAAAGAAAACAAATATCTAAGTACATGATGAAGTGTGTGGAGATGACTGAGCTGGAAGCTATAGAAAAGAAAGGGACACAAAAATTGCTAGTATTCTTAAGACAAAATACTAAAAAAGTATTAACTACAGATAAGAGGTTTTAATTTTTTTCAAATTTTTCCTATAAAAGATCTTTGCTAGTTGAACTACAAAAAGTTCTAACTAGTCTTTTCATTATTAAAAACTTTAATTTTTTTTTCTTTTTTTGCAGTACCAAGGATTGAACTCAGGACCTTGTGCTTGCCAGGTAAGTGCTTATTCTACTGAGCTATCTCCCTGGCCCTAAATTTTTTTTTAAAAAAATTGTAATTTAATTTGGCAAAATATATTTGTGTGCACTCTGATTTTACAAGCAAATCATCTCATGTGTGTTTTTGTTTGTCTTCCTGTTCAATTTGTACACAGCTGTTGTATTTGAGCTCAACAAATTTTTCTTCTTTTTGAATTTGTTGATTTTTGAAGCGTTTCACTGTAATTTAATTTTGTGTATAGGTATATGTTATGTAAGTTAAAGATATGCTTCTGTTCCAAGTTTGCCAAAATGATGTTGAAATTGGTTTCATAAATGTTGTTTATGTATTATGTATTATGACTTGAGCGTCTCTTATTATTCAAACTTAAAATGACAATTATTGAGATGTATTTTCATGGTTTACAGAAAATTTGGTAAGATAATTAAACAAAAATCCCTTAAGATAGAAAAAAAATATTGGACAGGATTCATATTGATGAATAGGAAAATGGTTGCTTGGAAACATTTCTGCAGTCCTTGTTAATTAATGAGAACCCCATAATCTCTATAATCAATAAATATTATTCAAAATATATTATTGTGATATGTTTACATTGATTATTGTCAGAAAGTTGTTTTCAAAAATAAGACAATAACATTTTCTGATTACAAATGCTCTTAATGCAAAGCTAAATTAGGAAACAAAATGGCAATGTGTTATTGCTAATCTCATGGTATATTAAATGTATTCATACTTTCCAAATGTACAGTATTCTAAAATGTGAAACTGGGATTGTTTATAGTGAAGATATTTTCTTTCAGATTTAGACATATGACTTTCTCTTGTGCTCCAGATATTTGTAATAAGAGGTTCGTTTCAAGCCAACATGAGGTCATCAATCACATGATAATTTTTAACAAAAACTTTACTGATGTATATGTGGTGTCTGTGTCACCATACTTAGAGATGTTTAGATATTAAACAGCCCAGATAATGTTACAGATTTATTCAATGATATCCTATTAAAAGTAAATAATTAGATCAAAGTTTCTGATGTACTAGGTAGGGATGATTGTGTAGAAAGGCTATTCTATTCCAAGATGGAGATTTAAATATGCTACAAAATTTTCATCATGACTGTTATGCTATGATTCTATGTATGGCTTTTGATTTTGAATTTTCTCTGTAAAGCTATATAACTATTAAGAACTAACAGTTCTCTGGTTTTACTTTATATTTCAAAATACTTAATAATCAGATAAAATTTTAATAATTAAACTCATTGATCCCATTACAATATGATTTCATTAAGCTTCTCTTCTGGATGTTCAGCAGCTGAGGTTTGGAGACAAAAAATTTTAAAGATAGATGGGCTAAAAGGGTAGTCAATATTTTGGTCCAAGCCCTCCATGGTCAATGATGACCCAGAATATAAGAGAACCTCTGATGTGACATCCTATAAGTCAGTTTGGTCCCAGATTTTCTGATCAAGGAGATTGTGAGGCCACAGAGGAGATGATTCTATGGTGTGTAGTGTTTCTAAGGAGAGTCACCAGGAGAAAAATGTCTCCTAAGCTTTCACAGAAAGCAACTTGGTCAAGCAACGGCCATGACTCATCCTGATGGCTGACACTGACATAAGTACTGAGAGGCACTTTCTTGCTTCCAAGGTAAATCCTGAGAAGATTTAACTGGCCTTGGTAGATATCAAGGAGTTAATTTTATTTTATTTTATTTTATTTTTTTCTTTTTCTTTTTTGTATTTAATACAGAGTCTCCAGGGTCTCACTGCACAGATCAGACTCATAGTGATCTTTGCTGTTTTCAACCTCCCAAGCCCTGGGTTTACAGATGTGCATCACCACACCCAGTCTCAGTCACCATCTCAGGGCACCCCAGGGGTGGGGCCAACATGGCATGCCAGGGATTGAACTCTGGTTCCTGTGCCTAAGGAGTTAATTTTAATAAATACAGGTCTCACTTTAACTTGGTCTTAACCATCCAGCAGAAAAACATAAACCACAAGATGTAAAAAACTATGCATAGGTCTTTCGTAATTGCAGTTATGGATAGCTCTTTAGAAACAATGTAGACACCTAAGTTAGTTACACAAGTATTGGGGTTGGGGATGTAGCTCAGTGGTAGAAGCATCTGTCTGGCAAGCACAAGGTCCTGAATTTGATTCCACGTAATAAAAAAAAGGGGTTACACAAGTATCATAAATGATTAAAGCTTAATAGCAAAAAAAAAAAAAAGACATTCAAATAAATAAATAAAATAGGATGGCCCAGTACAGTTAATAACTTGGGGGCAAGGATATGTTTGAATATCAACAGCTCATAAAAACATTGTAGAAGCATCCTGAAATGGGTGGACATAGATCTTCAAGCTTGTGAAGTCTAAGACCCATCTTAGATTCTACAATGAACTGATTATATTAACATGCTTACTTTTACTTCTGCTCTGCCAAGGATCATGCCGTTTATCTGGAAATGGATGGCCTGTAATGGTAGGTAAAGCCATGGCACCTCAGAGAACTAGACAAGGCTGATAGAAGCAATTGTTTAATTGGAATTCTGGGTGAATTTTCTTGATTACCTGAGCCTGATTGACCCCATTCTGATAATAATTGTCCTCCTAACTTTTTGGGCCTGCCTCACTCAGTGCATTAAAAAAATGGTTACAGACTACAGTACAGATGAAGGTCATAAAGGTAGCCACCAAGTATGAGCTGGCAAATAGAACAAAGGACTATATGTGTTCTAAGAAAGGAAAATATGTCCTTGAAGGGAAAATAATGGGGCAAAAGAGATACCATTTTCTTTTTAACTCCGATTTATTATTTATCTCTTTGTTTAAAATGTATTTGATTATTTCAGGATCTCATTATGCAGCTTGGACTCTTAGTGATCCTTCTGTTTTCAGCCTCCCCAGTGCTGGGACTCTGTGGCCTGCTCAGCCTGCTCTGGTGGTGGGGTTAGTGTGGCATATGGTACCAGGGATCAAAACATGGTCCCTGCACTTGCCTAAGCTTGTATAAGCAGGTGTGTTAGTCAGCTGAGCTATCTCTCCAGCCCCTTAACTCCATTTCAGAAGTCATTTAAACTTTAGGCGAATTTACTCCTTACCTCCTTCTCTCTTAGTTAACTATAAAATCCACAATGGAGAACAAATCACTAACCTAAGGAGCAAATAGTTTTGAAAAAAATGTATGTAGGCTAAAATATAATTGTACTAATAAACTCCAAGAAAATGTAAACCTTGTGACATTTTTGTAAAATTCCAAAATGTGGTAACGTGGTTGCCATGGCTACTTGTAAATGTATATAAAACCATTAAAACATTCTCTAGCTATGGACATTTCCTGATTGTCATCCTGCTGGCAATAAAAGCCTTGCTTGTTTCCATTATTTTCATGATTATTTATATCACTGAATTTTTGCCTTGTTTGTTCCTATTCTCCTCATGATTATTTATCTCATTGAATTTTACTGTACCAATCATAGCATAATGATATATGTGTACTTATGCTTATATAAGCCAAATTTATAATAGCCAAATCTTGGAAACAACCCAAATGCCCATCAACTGAGCAATGGATAATGAAGATGTGGTATTTTTATATGATGAAATGTTATTCAACTGTAAAGAAAGATAACTCAAAGCTTTTATAAATAAATGGATGCAACTTGATACGATACTCATAAGTAATATACATAAATCAGACTCACAAGTGTAAATATTGTATTATCTCCTTTATGTAAAAAACTGAAAGCATAAATAAGACCCAAAATATACACCAAATATTGTGAAAGGAGCAGAAACTTCTCAAAAAGTATGAACAACTGGGATGGGGAAAGGAGAAAAGGAGGAAAGGAAAAGAAAAAGTGTATATATACCCACATAATAGCTAAGGAAAACATACTTCTAATTTCTATTAGTTCATTAAGAGGATTGATTTGTGCTTATGTTGTTTGATCTTTCATGCGTATATCTTATAATCTGAGCAATTACTTTGAAGATAACAATATGTGGTATATTAACCATAGGTAATCTATTATCTTGCTTTGAAACTTCATATTATTTATTTCTTTTTAAAATGTCTATCTAGTATCTGAAGACCACCATCATGTAAGTTTCACACAAACTGTTATCATATATCATTTTCTTTAGGATGATAGAAGCCTGTCTTTGGCAGATACCTACCTCCAAAATATTAAGCTTGTTACACATACATAAATTTATTTTTCTAGAGAACTATCAAACACTAGGTAAAATTTGGGATAACTACATAGGGATGATTCTTCTTACTTAGATATTAATTACTATGTTGACAGCATATATGTAATAGGTTGTATATGCTTTGCTGGACACAAGGACTCTATTGTCTTTCACTTTGCAGGCCTTAGTGGACATTTTGCTATAGTTAAAAAATAAGGGGCTGGGAAGATAGCTAAGTGTAATAAGTGCTTGCCTTGCAAGCACAAGGTTCTGAGTTCAGTCCCTGGTACCACCAAAATAAAAAAAGATTAAAAAATAAAATATTTTTCTATTTTATATATTTGAGGTATATTTTCTTTGTTGACACATGTGGCATTAATCATGATGTCTTAACCCATTCAACTAGGCTAAAAATTGCTTAAGAAACATATCAGATAAATAAAGCTCAGCTCTACGTGTTTCTGCTAATGGCTGACATGATGGCCACCAAACTAAGAAGACTCCTTCCTAATGTGGGGAGCACAGACCAATAGGTTTGTAGCTTGGGTGGAATAAATAGAGAAGGAAGTATGCCTACTTTGATGAGCTCCAGTCTTCCTGAGTGGATGAGCTGTATGTCCTTGTTGTCTTGTATACTAGCCTCCAGGTCTTCAGTTTCTTTGCTTTTCTAGTGAAAACTGACATCTATGACTCTTCAGTGAGATTTCAGACTTTCAGCTTTGGAAAGGTGCTGCATTTCTGATCCTCTTATTCTGCAGCAGTACCTACTTGGTCCTCTGGCTCTCAAGCATGTAGAAGGCCATTGTGGATGCTCCTGCTTCTCATCTTGTAAGCTGGTCTCACAGATCCCCTTGTGAAGTTATACCTACACATTTTTATTAGTTCTGTTCTTCCAGAGATTCCTAACAAATACAGATTATGATATCAGGAGTGGTTCTAAGAAAACAGAATTGTAAGGTCGCATTTCTATAATTGATTTAGTTATTCCTGGAGTTATTTCCCTAATTTGATAAGACCTAAAGTTTCCATCAGCTCTCCTGAAAATATACAGAATATGGATACTTCATGGTTTGACTTAAAGTAATTGCAACATAGATCCATTTGACTACCCTAATTTTCCATTTCTGTGATGCAAGAAATTTATTGACTATATATAATAATTTTGAACATTTTATTGAAGAGCAAATAATACGACACTGGCTAATTGAATATAGCATCTTTGGAAAAATTACTTAGGACAACACTGAGCTCAAAGATTTAAATTCTAAGATCCAGACATGCTAGCAACTTTATATATTTCAGTAAAGCGATAAGCAAATAATGAACTCAAAAGAGATTAAAATTCCCAGCTCAAGAAATGAGCACGTCTACCAGTGTTCTAAAGGGGAATCTTGGATGGGCCAGATAGCTCAGTAGATGAAAGGGCCTGCTTACGCAGAGCACAGTGCCTTGCTGGCCCCACCCCTAGGGCATGCTGAGACAGGGATTGAGACTGGGTGTGGTGGTGCAGGACTATAATCCCAGAATTTGGGAAGCTGAAAGCAAGAGAATCACTCTGAGTCTGACCTACATAGTGAGACTCTGTAGAACCTGTAGACTGTACTAAAATACATAAGAAATAAATAAACAAAAATAAAGGAAAATCTTCATTTGTCAGGGAGAAGTTGCCAAACTTCTCATAGTGTGGTTCATTGAATTATAGCAAAAATTTAGTATTCAGTGATTATTTTTGCAGAGAAAGAGGATTTCCCCAAAATGAGTGGCAGAGAACTGGGTTAAGTTGCTGAATGCAGGGCTCTTTCACTGTGTTCAAAAGTTCTTTCACAGTGCTCTGAAGTCAACTTGACACCAAAGCTGAGGCAGCCAAAGACTGCTGACACTCCCTATTCCAGAGCAACAAACCTGGCAACCCTAGACAGAAGACAGTACTCTTAGTTGGCAGAATTTACTACTTTTATTTCTCAGGGCCATAGTCATTTTCACAGGCTTTGAGTTTTTGTACCCCCTATTTCTTGAAGCCCCCCCCCCAAACTGTAGAATAAATGCATGCTGACCAAAGAAGTTCTTTGTCTTAATTTAGTCTTTGTTCCCAGAGAGTCTTCACTCCTGAGAGAAAGAGAGAGAGAGAGAGAGAGAGAGAGAGAGAGAGAGAGAGAGAGAGAGAGAATTCTGACCTTCCTGGAGCCCCCACCACCATCCAAATCATATTACTGTCTCCTTCATTTAAGTCACTTGCTATCTGCTTGTTTTAGGAGACTGAGGCTAAGTCAAGACTGATAGACACCTCAAGTCCCATCAAATGTACTGTTGGCTTATCCTTCTCTGTTTGAGGAGGCAAATCCTGCCTCACATGCAGAAACAGTAATGAATTCCCTGATGCAGTTAACAGGCAAGACAAGGTCAATGCTCCCAAAGATCTAGCCTTTCCACTCACTCTTGCTTCTGGCATAGAATCAGGTTAAAACCTCAGAAATCTTTGAAAGGCAAAGTACACAGCATATCCCTTGAGAAAGTGTGCTACACACCCAGAAAAAAAAATCTTGTATCTTCAAATTGTTTCAAGCAGTAATCTAGATAACAGGTATTGGAGTGGATATTAAATGTGTGAGGTAACTGTGGAAAAAATATAATCTCAGAGCCATCTGAATGTCTTTTTAAAGGCTGATCAAGCAAATTCTTAATTTAATGTTATACTTTGTGAAGATAAGACAATGCTAGGGAGTTTATTTCATTTTGAAATACAGGTGAAAAGATGGTCAACTATGAATGAGCTTGAGATGTGTGGTATTCCTAGATTTACTGTTGATGGAGATTTTCAAAAGTCCAAGTAAATGAAAATTCTTGTGGATTTGTAGGTGAAACCTCCTCCTCCACAGTGAGAGACTTCACAGAATATACTCTTCATTCTTCTCACATAAGCATGAGGGGTACACAAAGCATCCTTGGAGAGCTCCACCATTGCTTTTCTCTGTATGCCAGGCCTTTTGGTGGGAACTATAGCCACTCAGCTGGAAAATGTAGAATGAGTATAATTGGATTCTAGATTGGCAGGGGCAATGGTTGTAGACCTATGCTGTTGCATAGATAATTTTATGCTCCCAGAAATGAAATAAATAGGAAGCCTACTGACCTTTTACTGAATTTGTGTAACAGAAAAATTTTGGGGCAAATGAACAAAAGCCCACCACAAATTATAGCTCAGAAGAATCACAGTCTCTTAACAAATCTCCAGACAGACCTAAGGATACTTTGAAAAAAGGGAAAGCTATGCCCACTTTAGGGGTTCTGCTGTGCTCCTGACAATTTTTTTTATGATTTTATTGAGAAACAGATAGCAATGAGATAGTTTCAAAACTGATTACTACCACAGTTTTACTAATTAATGCATTGCATATTGTTGTCTTAGTGGTTATTCATTGTACAAGATGCAGACATGCTATCCTGTCCACAGACACTATTAGAACAAATCTCTATATTCATTGAATTAAGAAAATGCAGCTGTATATCTAACCTAACTATTTTGTATATAAAGATACAAAATGATCATTCATTTGTATCATCCTTTTTTGTTTAGGTTTGTCAGAGATGGGTATTCCATTGTCATTTAAACATTGTAGGTGTGTCAGTTCAGCAAAATATTCCAATATAGTCCAGTAGTCCAAAATAGTAGTTGGTTTTCTGTAAGACTGGCAATGTAAGAAGTTGTTGACTTGAGCCTTTTACAGCCCAGCTTATTAATATGGCTGTACTTTTTATATCTTGTTTTTATACTTTTCTGCTGGATGGTTAAGACCAAGATAAAGCAAAATCTGTATAACAAGAAATGTAACTTTTGTATCTGATAAGGTCAGTCAAATCCCCTTAGGATTTATCCTGGCAGTAATTGGTATGTCATGACAAGCAGTACGCATTTAGAAGACCAGAATGGCAGGCATTCCAAGCATGACACTACCATTATACATTGCTATCTTCAGTGCAGTTGCTTAGTTCACAGGTATCAGCATATATAGTTAGACTACTGACAACTTTTGCCCTAGTCTTTCTCCCATCCTTCCCCAAAGCAATCTATGGCCATTTAGCAGGTTAACTGTTTATTGGAGGAAGGGGAGAATAATCAGACATTTTGGTGATGACTGGACACTAGTTCTAAACAAATGCTCTTTCAAGGAAATTCAGAACATAATTGTTGCCTTCCAGTAAGAGTTGGAGGTTAAGGAATGGGCCTGGAGTGACTGGGAAAGTCAGGTAGTCACTGGAGTTTTAGCCATGACCTGACTCACAATGGTCCCAATAAACCTCTGAATACATTCTGTGGTCATTTCTCAAAATTCAGAATGTGTAATTGGAATAGATGTACTTGGGAAAATTCCCATGGGCTAGTATAGTGGGTAAGGCAGAACATCATTTGTCTTTGTGGTTGAATTTTGCTCAGGTCGGGGGGAAGTGAGCTGCACAGGACACTTTGAGTCCTGACCTATCATCCCAGACCCCATTTGATAGAAAAAGGGTGAAATCATCTAGCTACTTCCTGATGAACTGGGGCATTATGGGGCCACAAGTCTGGAGATCAGGGTGGGGAGTTGTCCTCATCAGAGGGGTCATGTTGGAGTAAGGCCTGGTAGGAGTAATTTAAGTTTGTTGATCAGTTGATGGCAAGACCCTTTTGAAACTGGACAGGTGGACCCAGGCTTTTCTTCCCTGGAGCTATGTGTAAATTGGGGTGCACAGGATGAGGGTGTGTGCCAGGCCAGTGAGGCTTGTTGGATAGAGGTGTGATGTCCTTTAGGAGGACTTGGTCTCCAGGCTAAACATGTAGGGGAGCTGAGTCATTATCAGGTTTAGCGAGGCAATTGGTCTGCATATTGTCTGAGGAGATGTTGAGCTAATGAGAGCAACGGCAAGTAGCTGTCAAGCAGGTTAGGAGATAGGTCTCGAGGTAGGGTAGGTAGAAGCAGGGGTCTACCATACATGAGTTCAAAAAAGGCTAAATCCCGAGGGTTTCCTGGGGGTGGGGAGGGCAATGGGGCAGGTAGGAGATCCAGCCAGGATTGGTAGGTTTCTATAGAGAGTTTGGTCAGTTGGGCTTTGATGAGGTGGTTGGCCTTTTCTGGAGGAAAGTCCTTGGGAGAGGTTGGGGTAGGTGGGGAGTTAGGGGATAGTAGGGTGAGCAGAATGGATGAAGTCAAGGGTTTTGGAGAAGAAAGAGAGATGTGGCATTTTGTTAGGGCATCTTGCCCCAACAGGAGTATAGGACAGGAGGTCACAATGAGAAATGAGTGTGTGAAGAGTTTTGATCCTATTAAGCAGAGTACAGGTCCCACTGAGGGCGGTTGATGGGGTAGGCCCTCAACTCCGACCATGATGATGTTTGAAAGGAATGTTGACCCTGAGTATGATGGGAGGATAGACCAGGAGGCCCCTGTATCTAAAAGAAATGAAACAGGCTTACCTGCCACTGGGACAGTAACCCTAGGTTCCTCTGAGGCAAGCTGGACTTCTGTGGAGGCTGGAGACCCAGGGACCCTTCAGTCTTCATTGTCTCTTACAAGGCCCAATAGGTCCACAAGCGCTGCTTGTCTAGAACTTGCCTTAGCAGTGGAAGTTCACTTCTTTTGTAAGGAGGGACAGTCCACCTTCAGTGGCCTGTTTGTTTGCAGAGTGGACCTAGAAGGTGTTTTGCATGTGTAGGGAACTTGGTTCTGTGCTGTGAGGAATTTGCCCAAATTCAAGATTTTCTCTGGATCCCTTTTGTATACCTGAGAAACACTATGGGTCCAAAATAGCTAAGTGTCAGAGAAACTGATGTGTTAATAAGATTTAATAAGCTTTTATTCCTTTCTCTGGAAGTCTATTGATATTCCTGTAGAGTTTGTATAAAGGAAAATGATACAAGCATGATTTTCCTTAAAATCATGTCTTATAAATAATAATAGATTTTAATTTTTATATCCTATTTGATTTATAATACAGCCATTGTACATTTTTCTTCATAGAAAAAGGTAAAAAGAATATTATCAAAGTCTATTTCATTTGTTTCAAAGTCAATTTTAAAGATTAGCACATATTTGCTTAGGGCCATGTTCCTCATTTTGATTTTTTTCAGATTAATGCTTTTTTTTTCAAAGTTTTACTGATAAACAGATAGCAATGAGACAGTTTCAAATCAAATTGGAAGTACAGTTTCACCAAATAATACACTGCATATATTCTTCTTAGTGGTTAATTGCTGTACAAGATG
>NW_004524720.1:6152671-6157211 GCF_000260255.1 Octodon degus
ATGGAATTTATTTAGTATTTCATTGCGTGATGTGGAAGAAAATGTGGCATGAGAGTGCCCTCTGTTGTGCAAAGGGAAAATTAAGGTCTTGTATTTAAGCAACTCAATCATCTCCTCAAGCTCAGGGTGTCCTGACCCTAACTGCTTCAGTGAGGAGGGCAGCTCCACAACAAGAAGTGACAATTCAAGGCCGAGGGACATTTCTGTTTTCGTTTAGAATCTCTTTGCTTTATGTACTCCACATTTCAACCAATATTGTGAGGTTAACATTGCAATATCTTGAATAATAGCTTGCCTAAGATTACGTTACATACAACTTTATAATAAACTAATAGGGCTAGTCACTCTATGGGCACGTGCTGCTGTGAGAAAAATCATCAATACTCCTTTAATTTTCAAATAAATAGAGTACACTGTCTAATTTGCATATCACTTAATGGATTTCTGTTATAAGTCAGCTTCTCAAGTCTTAAAACAGGGCAGAGAGTAAGCCAACAAGTTTATCATCGGAGCTTTCTACACTGTATTCATCTCCAGTCACCTCCACCTGGCCTTCATAGATCTTATCCATGCCAAACATAATGAGGAGGCTGCAGGCCAGCAGCAGACCAGTACAATATGTTGCAGCATAATTTGTTAGGACAACTTTCACACTGTATTTTGGTATTTCATGTGCATATGCCACACAGACTATCATATCCCTTCAATACGGGCATAAGCAATCTGACAAATGATGCCTCCATCTCTGTGAGTTACATGAACTCTCATCCTGTATTTAGGTGTATTGTACTTATTTTTGTCCAGGATTACCAAGCTTTTTGTAGCATAGTAAACAGCTTTGCCCTCATGTCGTTTTCTAAACTTCACTTGGTATCTATCTCTTAAAGTAAGTCTTATTCTTGACAACTTTAACAAAAGTTGTCTTGTGTAATATAGACCCACATCCACAGCTCTACACAGACCTGCAGGCTCAGAAGCACCAAAGGGGAAAACAACTCTGGAAGAATTTGAAACGGTGAATGAATAGAGATACATACCAGAGGGGGAAAAATTGAGATATGTAAATATGAGAAAAAAGACATATAAAATCAAGAAGAAACCAAAGAAATCAGATAAAAAGAGCCATTATCAAAGCAAGAGGCCTTCTGAGTTTTCAGACCTGGCTCCAACCTGTTGTCTGAGTTTTAAATTGATTAGTAAACTTTTTTTTTAATGTTTAAGTGCCAGTATTAATTCATAATTCATCTGCAGTTTTTCCTGCTAAGCCTGCCCACGATGCAGCACTTGCATCTGCCTGCTGTGAGGTTCTGTGAGTTCTCGCTCTTCTGTCCCCGGTTTTCAGAGCTCCCAGACACCTCTCCAGGCTGATCCTCCTGGCGAGGTTGCTGCCGTGCAAAGCGAGCCAGCATCTGGGCTGCCAGGGAAATGGGTAGACCCTCCATCCTTCAGGCTCTTTGCCCAGAGAGCAGAACGGTTATTGTTAATATACCAGAGGCATTTCTCGTCCTTACAATCTTCCATTTTGACCTAAGGTGGGAATAATCACACTGGGGATATTTGGTTGCTTCCTTGTGTGTTTTATAATTTAGAAGAAAAGAGTCAGTAAAATTTAAACTTTAACATTTTAAACTTATAAGAGTCAACCTTGTAGAAGTCTGATGTTTAGCAGCCCACCTGCCAAAGTCTTAGTTGTGCTAGTACTTGTGGTTATAGCCAGGTTCCCACTATTTTCTCTCATATTTAACCAAGTAACTTTCATTGTACACATGTTTTCTGTCCGCCAACTTCCACAGGCATCTCCAGTAATGTCTGTAAAACTCATAGAGAAGGCTTCCCAACAGACTCACCATTGGTCTCATGTTGAAATTCGCCTTACATAGAAACGACCCTGAACAGTTGGTTACTTGGGTGTGGCCCATGTGTGTATGTATGTATGTATGTATGTATGTATTCTTTAGAATACATACATATGTGTGTACTCTATGTACATACAAAGAATATGTTTAGATATGTACAATGCCTGCATGTATGCTTTATACACAGATGTATACTCAGATATTTGTTTCTATATTTATCAATTTAACTGAGAAATTTCCTGTGCCTGCTGTAGCATATGAAGATTTATCTTACTTATTACACTCTACCCAGTCTTACTTTCCTTTTACCTCTCAGAAGGGCTGAAATGCTATTTTTAGCTTTTCCTATTTAGTTTTGTAGCTTTGAGTTACATATTAAACCCATTTCATCCTTTCCATTAGCAATCACTTGATACTGTATGTGTGTGAGGGCCAGAGGCTTTTAATGTTCTTGCCATTCATTGTCTGTTTATCTCTCACTTGTGTTATTTTTCACTTTTGCTGTATGAGGTTGGTATAGTTTTCTTCCTGTCTTTGGACATAGTGATCATAGTCAATTTTTATGCTATACATAGGTCCCTTTGAAAAGTTGCAAATAAGCAGTTTCTTTCCCTTTCACAGTATCTATTGTACCTCTTGAATTTTATTTATTCTTTCCGGTTCTTATATTAGGAAGACAATGCAATGGTTATACATATGAGACCGATTTATTTCACTTATGACTATGGCTTCTAGCTGCATCCATTTACCTATATGCATCCATTTGCCCATTTACCACGAGTTTACCTTTTTTTATAGCTAAGTAAAGGAAGGAACAACTGAGATGAAGGAGAAAAGAAAGAAAGAAGAAAGGGAAAATATATGCATATACACTGGACTGCTTGGATAATTGTACAGATGGTTTCTACTAGTCTACTTTTTTTTTTTTTTTTTTTTTTTTTTTTTTTTTTGGCCAGCTCAGGCTGCCCTGGAGGTGGGGCTGGCATGGCATGTGGTGCTGGGGACCAAAACATAGTCCTTGCACTTTGCCTAAGCTTGCCTAAGCAGGTACTTTAGACTGCCGAGCTATCTTGCTGGCCCCTCCACTGGTCTATTGAAAGTACTAGTTAATGCTTAATTTGCTTTTCCTATTTTTTAATTTTTAAAAATTTTAAAACTTTTTTTGCTTATTTATAAATATGTTGCCCAATTTTGTATTCGTATATCTGATAATCTGAGCAACTAATTTGAAGGCAACAATATGCAATATAACAACTATTGTTGAATTCCTACCATCTTATTTAGTGAAATTCTGTCTCTTTTTTAATATGTCTCTTTGTGTGTGTGTTTTAATACTTTTTATTCTTTTTCTAAATGTGTTGCAAATGAAGAAATAGTATGTTCAGTCTAAGTCAACATAAATGATATTCATTCCTTAGAAAAACATTTGCTGTTAATAAACTTAGCTTTATGTCACAGGTGTGGACTATTCTTTCTGTAGCTGCATTTTGTGCAGGACCCAACTTTCCCTTTGTTCTGGGAGTAAGAGCTAGTGTCTCCACCCTTCCTCTCTTAGCATTGTCCTTGCTGAGACTTCCATGTTTACTCTCCTGATTTGAGTCTGTCAGCCACTGGACCTCATGCCCTCTACTTCTCTGGGTCCTCTGCTGTCTTAGTTACTCTTCTCTCCTTGCTGGGACAAAATACCCAACACCCAGAATTAAGGAAGAAAAAGTTTATTTAGCTCACAGTTAGTGGAGGTTTCAGTCCTTACTCAGCTGGCTCCAAGGCAGAGTGGCACATGGCACAGAGCAGCCATTCACAGCCACAGCACAGAGTAAGAACAAAGGGAGGGGCAGCAGCTCCCTCAGCTAGCTAGCCTCTTTCCCCTTCTTACATTGTGATCCAGATTACCTACCCCAGGACCAAGGTGCAGTGCTCACATCTGCAATCACAGCATTGGATCAAGAGTGAATCACAAAATCCAGAAGCCATCCCATGACTGCATGAATCTTTGTGTGTGTGTTGGGAGGGGACAACTAGACACAAACCATGACATCTCCCATTTAGCCAGAGCTCATTCATCTGAGGAATGTTGCTTCTTAGAGAGATACATGAGAAACCTCTATTCTGAATCTTAGAATCTGAAACAATTTCCTGCTATTCTCAAAAGTGACAGCTCAGGAATCTCCATACAGGAGTCAAAATTGGGAATGCTTTTCCACCAGAATTTTGGACCCTCTGCTTCATCTGTCACAGGCAATCAGGCAGCACTAGTATGGAGCTGAATTCCCATCCCTTGTGATGACAGGCACTTGAGCTCCCAGATGCCTAATCTTCAGTGTGAGGAATATTCTTGTTTTACTAATGTGGCATTTCCTCTTTTCTATTCCACTTAGAACACCTGTTATGTCTTTGTTTTGATTCTTCATTTTATTTTCTGATTATTTAAATTGATTTAAAACATCTTTAGTAGGGTTAAGTTTTAAAATGTAGAAACTTTTTTTTTCCTAGCAGTTTGTGAAATGCAAATTAAAACAACATTGAGATAGCATCTCACCCCAGAAAGAATGGCTGTCATAAAGAAACCAACTAACAACAAAAGTTAGAGAGCCTGTGGGGAAAAACGAACCCTTCTCCACTGCTGGTGGGAATGTAGACTGGTTAAACCATTATGGAAATCAGTGTGGAGACTCCTTAGAAAA
>NW_004524720.1:6159116-6171439 GCF_000260255.1 Octodon degus
TGTGTGTGTGTGTGTGTGTGTGATTGTGTATGCATACACGTATGCATCAAGGCTAAAACCTCCATTTGCAGAGTTCCACTCCTGTGTCGCATCCATGCATTGTGATGAGCTGGGAGCTCCAGCTCTCTGACCCTGTTCCCAAGAGAGGTCTGTCACTCTGCCAAAGTCCTGCCCTACTGCCCACCTGACCTGACAGCAAGGTGTAAGGTTCCCTTGAGCGGGGCCATCGAGGGTGCTGCTTTAGACCTGCGTGTCCATGTGGGGACAGTGAGTAGGCACTTGCTACATGGTCCTATGGAGCCACAGTGCTTTGGGTGGAAATATGGGAGCCACACTGAGCCAAATAAAGGCATAGGAGGGCCTGGCTGGGGTCAGATGCCCAGGAGCCTACAGGGGATGTGGCTGAGGGCCAGTGCTGAGCTGTGTGACACAGACTGGATTGAAAATATGCTGGTGGGGCCATGAGGAGGTGGATCTGCCTTGGTGTGCAAGCTCTGTGCTCTGGGCACTGAGTTTTAATTATGGCATTTCAGCTTGTAAAGGAGTTAACAAGCATTAAGTCAGGAGATTTCTAATTAGCTTCTACATAAATATTTTTTGCTTCATATTCATCTCATTTCAGCCATTGTGACTTGCCACACCTTTATTGTATAGATGTCCAGTTTAATTTTTACTTAAACTATGTTCGCATGAGCACAGAAGTATCATGCATATGCATTGTATATAACTATCATGTATGTGTATGTGTTTAATTTTAGGGTTTTACATGTGCATCTGTGTGATATGTGAGACATGTGCTTATTTTTTTTTTACAAACCTCTTTTTTTTTTTTAGACATGTGCTTATCTACCTGTGAAAACTCCTAGGTTATCTTAAACTGGAAGAAGTGTCCCATGTATATGATCACATGGGACAGTAGGCCCAGGGTCAACCTGCAGTGTTTCTAAACATTGTAGCACCTCCTGTACTGTTTGGGGGAAGAAGAGCCTCCTTTACCTGATTCTTTAAAGATCTAGAAGTATTCCTGTCCTTTTTGCAAGGTCTCTGTTGTATTTCCGAATGCACACTCATCACTGTGAAGATTCTTTTGTTCCCAGTGCACAGGAAGTGAGAGAACACAGGTTCTTCAGTGGCACCCATCGGCAGTGATCCACCTGCAAAAGGCCACCAATAAGGACCACCACCTCTGCACTGTTCTCTCCTTCCTGTATCTATTTCTTCCTTCCTCTGGCTTCCTGGTCCTGTCCCCAGGGTCCCCACCTCAGCTTCTCAATGCGCAGAGCTCCATCACCCCAGGACTGTGGCTGGTCAGCTCCTTTGGGGCATCTCCCCTCTTCACTTCCTTGTGAAGTCAGTTTTGTGCATCCATGCTCTTTGTAGCTGCAGATCCAGCCAACCATGGATGCAAAATAGTAAGATAAATGTCTGTATCCGACATGTGCAGACTTCTTTTTATTAATACCTAAAGAATATGGTATAATAACTTCATGCACAGCATTTGCAGTGTATTGGGTACAACAAATAATTGAGAGATGACTTTAAATATATGGGACTGGGGCTGTGGAGATGGCTCCACAGTCTAAGTGCCAGCCTGGCAAGTGCAAGGACCCAGGTTTGATTCTCCAAACCACATGCTATGTTGGCCTCAGGTGTGGTAGTGCACACCTGTAATCCCAGAGCTGGGGAGGCTGAGACAGGAGGATCACTATAAGTCTGAGCTATGTAGAAAGACCCTGTTCCAAATAAATAAATAAATAAGACTATTGCATAAGTGATATGCAAATGCTATACTAAGGAGGGTGAAAGCTTAAGCGTCTCTGGATCTTGTCTGAGAGGTCCTGGAGTCCATCTCCTATAGGCGGTGAGGCACAACGATAAAAGTATTTTTTGTATAAATTAATTAAACATCTATGTACTTATTTGGTACAGGCTCTTGCTATGTGGCAAGGTGCTCTCCTAGCTCTTAAATACCTATATAATTGAGACTTCTTTATTTTTATTTATTTGTTTATTGTGTGTGTGTGTGTGTGTGTGTGTGTGTGTGTGTGTGCTGGAAATGGAACTCAGGGCAGTGTGCAGGCTAAGTGTGTGTTCCACCAGGGAGCCAAACCCCAGCCTCTTTCCTGCCCTTTTTATTAATACAGGAAACATCTCTAATGGAATTTTTAGAAAGTGTTGATCATCAACTCTGGACTCATTTCTGTACAAACTCGACCTGCAGAGGAGTGGGGACTTCGTGTAGCAAAGGAGTGAGATTGCAGTCCACAGAATTAGAATCAGAGCTTGGCTGCATGCCCAGCAGAGCTGCCCAACACTGCGGGTGGCGTCCTCTGCATCAGCAAGTCGAAGTGTGTTGCAACCACAAGGTGCTCCTTTAAAGTTCCTCTGAGGATGTGAAGTCTGGAGATTTCATCTTTTTGGAAAATCACACAAGCCTTTTGGACATGAGTTGTGTTTCTTTAACTTTGCCTGCATCCTGCTCTTCCCCTGAGGCTCTTCACTGCCAAAAGTTATGTGTCACCTTTGCAAAGGGGTTGGAGGAGCCTGAGTGAGCCTAGCACAACAGCACTGATTGGTGTTAGAGTACAGGGGGATGGGCTGCCAAGGGTCAGGGTGGGGCTGCTAGGCTGACCTCCTAACCATCTTTAGATCTTCCAGTACACCCTCACCCCAACTCCCCCTGAGGAGAAGTCACTCCTATGACGCCTTCGGCATTGACTCATTTGTTGAAAAGGATAGAAAGGCAGTAAGATACATGTGTGACAGCACTCACATGCCCCTGGGGAGGTTCTGTTGGGAATCACACCCAGCGATTGTCTTAGTGTTGGACTCCTTCCTCTTGAAATATAACTTACAAATGAATATCTACATATTTGAAAATGTATAAGTTAAGGGGCTAAATTAGAGTCCCATCTAACTAATGAGGACCTGCCTCAAGTGAAAAGCAAAAAGGCCTGGGATATAGTGCAGGATGGAGGCCCTGCATTAAATTTCTGGTATTGGAAAAAACAAAACAAAACAACCAAAAACTAAATTAGTTAGAAACTATGAAAGCTTTCATTGTACTAATAATTTTATTTTTCATGAAGCACAAAATGGCCAAATCTTTGCTAGCTTGAATATTTGTGATTAAAATAAAACTTGCATATATATCGGGGAAAGCAAGTATGATAGCGAACACATTTACCTAGCTCAACAGAGCCCATGGTTTAAATTCTTCTAAGCACTTGGATCTGCCTGTGTCAGGCTAAAAAGCAAAGTCATCATGAATCATTTTGCATTTGTCAATCAATGGTAAAATAATCACTATTTTTATATCAGTCTCTACATTTTCAAACTTTCGTTCATATCATTACTTTTTCAAGTATAAAGAAGACATAATTGCTGCTGCTGAGTCATGCTTAAAATTCAAAGTCAAATCATTTGACTACATGTCATACTGTCACCTGTCCCCACTCCAACAGCTTTTCCCAGGTGTTCCCATTACCTGGAACCCCATCTCTTCTCAGCTGTTGTCCTCTTCTGCAGACTCCAGCATCTGTCCCACCAAGTATCTTTTCCCTGAAGAAGGCTGTGACACCTGTTGGATATGGAGAAAAGGACAGAAGAAGGCAAGAGCTTAGCAAGAATGGAGTGGCCCGTGGGCAGAGCTGGGGTGGCATAAGGAGAGGGTGGCTGAGCACACTGGGAGTGTCTCCTGGGCATCTTGCAAGAGGTGGGGCCTGGGTGCAAGGAAAACCGAGGGGGCTGTGGGGCAGGTGGAGGGGCTGCTGAGCTGCTCAGAGGCGCCTGAAGCACTGGCTGTGCTGGGCAGGTGCAGGCCCTGTGCATCACTAGGTGGCATCTGCAGCCTCAGCGGTGGGTAGCTGTGTGGGGTAAGGCCCGCTGCACAACAGGCTGTGGAAAGCAAGTCATTGACAAGAGCTGATTAAAGGAACTGCAGCTGTCAGAGAGTGCTGCTTTCCTTCGAAAAATACTAAAAATAAACCCATTTTTAGGTGGGAATCTCACCAAATATTTTCATGTTACGAAGTCTCTTACTTAAAATTTTTGTGGGCTTTGTAGGGATGTAGGCTTTGGAGACTCAGTGCAATACTGCCACCCAACACAGAATGAATTCGGGCTCATGACCTCTTAGAAGCCTTGGTTTTTTCACAGCTTGCTGTGAGCACCATGAGACAACCTGGCTAAGCCTCCTGGCAGAGTCAGCACTTCACAAACTGTAGCTTCTCACTGCTGTGGCTCTGGGATGCGGACAGGAAATGGAAGCCGTGAGTAGCAGGACTGCTCCTGTGAGTGTGGGAGGCTGGGTCCACCAAAGGGAGCTGCACTGGTGTTTGTTTGTTTGTCTGTTGAGCTACTGGGATGCACTGTAGGCATGCTGCACCACTGAGCTACCTCCCCAGTGTTTTTCTTGTTTTGAGACAGGGTATGGGTAAGTTTTCCAAAGTTGGCTAAACTTTCTATGCCACAACACCTGTCCAAGCTGTGTCTTTTTTTTTTTTGCCATAATTTTATTGATAAACAAATAGCAATGAGACAGTTTTAAATCAAATTGGTAGGACAGTTTCAATAACACATTGCATACATTCTTCTTAGTGGTTAATTGCTGTACAAGATGCAGACCTGACATCCCATTTACAAACACCATTAGAACAAATCATTCTATTCATTAAGAGAATGTAATTATATATCTATCCCAACCACTCTGAATACACAGATACAAAATGGATATTCATCTGTATACCTTTTTTTGTTAAGTTCCGTTATTTGAATATTATAGGTGTGTAAACTCAGGAAAACATGCCAAAAGAGTTCAGCAACCCACAATGGTATTGGGTCTTCTGCTTCACTTGCAATGTCACCAATTGTTGACCTGAGTCCCCCACAGCTCAATATAACAGCATGGCTTTATTTCTTATATTTCATTTTTATACTTTTCTTCTGGATGGTTAAGACCAAGGTAAAGCAGGACCTATGCAACAAGAGTTGGAGCTTTTTGGTCTGAGAAGGTCAGTGAAATGCCCTCAGGATTTGTCCTGAGATCCTATACCTCAGATTGTAGAACCTTTATCAGTGCAGCCATGTGGATGAGTCACGGCCATTGCTTGGCCAATGTGCTCTCTGTGAAAGCCTGAGAGAGTGTCTTCTCCCCATGTGACTCTCCTTAGGCCCACTCTATGTCATCGATCACTTTCCTCTTTGGCCCATAATCTTCTTGATCAGAAAATTTGGGACACTACTGACAAGCTGTGTCTTAAGAAACGATCTATTCTTTATCTTCATATACCAGCCCAAAGGATGTGAAACAAGTGCACACAGGGCCTCACCCTTCCGACTCTGTGCCAGGGAACCTATAGCCCAGTATAGCACCTCTACACTGGGCACGGACACCACCCACTCCAGCATGCGCTCACTGCTGCTCACACACAGCTGTGCATGAACCTCTCATCCCACCACAGCAGAGGAGGAGGCCCGCTCTGCTTGTAGTTTGGCATTTGGAGAAAGCAGAAAGGAAGAAGGCTCTGCAAGTTCAAATGATCTCAGAAGAGCACATAGCAGATAGACTGGAGAGAAAACATCCAGGTGGGGCGCGGGGGATGGTATGGTGCTTCTAAGGTCCTCTGCACCAAGGCAGGCACCTCTGCCCCTTCTCCTGTCTTTTCCTTCTAAATAGCTTGCTTCATACAGCACCTGCTTCTCTTCTCCCAGATCAAGTAGGGAGAATGGATCTCCAGAGGGACCACATCTTTTCTTTTCTTTTCTTTTCTTTTCTTTTCTTTTCTTTTCTTTTCTTTTCTTTTCTTTTCTTTTCTTTCTTTCTTTCTTTCTTTCTTTCTTCTTTCTTTTGTACTTAGGACGGGGTCTACAGGGTCTCACTGTGTAGATTGGACTCGTAGTGATCCTCCTGTTTATAGCCTCCCAAGTGCTGGGATTACAGGCACCCACTGCCACTCCCAGTCCCAAACACTATCTCAGTGAGCCCTGGGGGTGGGCTGGCACA
Source organism: Octodon degus (assembly GCF_000260255.1). Classification (NCBI taxonomy): domain Eukaryota; kingdom Metazoa; phylum Chordata; class Mammalia; order Rodentia; family Octodontidae; genus Octodon; species Octodon degus. The sequence continues at coordinate 6,165,121 of NW_004524720.1, forward strand.
GCAGGCTAGGGGATCAAACTCCTGGCCCCTGCATCTGCCTAAGCAGGTACTTTAATCCACTGAGCTATTTGGCAGGGAGGGACTACATTTCTGACAAAATTCATGCTTCTGTCTGAAGGATGGCTCACTCTTCTGCTAGAAACTTCACTTAAACACCTAAAATCAGATTTTGTTCACTTTCAAAGTGCAGCCTCCTAGACCCCCTCCCCAGCCAGACCCCAGGCCTGGCATGCGTGTGGCACCATCCACCTGCTCACCGTGCCCAAGACCCCTCCCCAGCCAGAATCCAGGCCCGGCGTGGGTGTGGGAACTTCTGCCTGCTCGCTGCTCCCAAGACCCTTCTCCAGCCAGACCTCAGGCCCTGCTCCAGGCCTCCTGTGAAACCTTGCAGCAGAACGCCTTGTAGAGAGGCTAGGAACCAGACCCACCTGGCTAATCCAGGAGCTGAACATCTTGCCAGAATGGCACAGCAGGTTCACCTCTACAAGATGCAGCAGGAAGAAGCTGAGCACAGCAGCCAGACCAAAGGCTGGTTCAAAGTTGGTAGATCCAGGCCCACATGATCTTCCAGTGGTATAGGAGCAAAATAATTCTCCAAATTCTGTCCAGGAGAGAGGATGGCTTGCTCCAGGCCTGCAAGTCCCTCTAACTTCATGTGGCCTTGACCCAAGGCTGCTGGATTGGCTTCCTGATCGGCTCCCATTAGAGAACCACCTGCTGAACCAATTGGCAGAGACTGACCCTTCTCCCAAAATATCTTCTATCATCGAAGTCAAGCACAGAACTTTATCAAGGTTAAAGAATTCATTACAGTCAAATTCTCCTGGAGGGGGTCAGGGAGTTAGCTCAGTAGAATAAGCGTTTGCCTGGCAAGCTCAAGGACCTGAGTTCAATCCCTGGTTCTGCCAAAAAAGAAAAAAAAAAAAAAAAAAAGAAAAACAAACAAACAAACAATTTTCCTGGAGATAGTTCCGGCAAGACAGCTTCCTTTGGCACTTCCTGATCAGCAGTAGGCTCCTGGGTGAGGACAACGTCAACTTCATACTCTACCGCCATGCCCCATTGCACTCAACTATGCCTTCCTGTACAGAGGCTGTCAGTCGTCTTGCTCTTTTTCTGCCTTCGTGATCTTCTAGTATCTTGTCATCAAAGCCAGTCAATTCAATGGTTCCAGATGGACTTGTGGGTCCAGCTGAGATCCATTCTGGTTCTTCTTCCATGTATGAATCATTTCTTCTGTACTCACCAAAGACATGCTTACTATCCCCAACTCCCTCCTGAAACACTTGTCCTTGTAGTCCCTTTCATGATCTCTGTCTCTCAAGTCCCACCGGTCCTTATCACGAAGATAGTGACCCTTCTCAAAGGCAGAGATTATCCTTCCAGTGCCAATTCTTCATACACCGAGCAGGCAAAGTGCATCACCGTCTTTCTCCAATGGACTTCCCGAGCCATGGAAGCTACCAGCAGCTGTCACATGGCAGCCCTGCCAAAGCTCCATCTCTGTGGGCTGAGACCAACATCCAAATGGTCTTCTTTTACATGTTTTCATGGATCTACTATCCTGCGCACCAGGGAAGATCAATCTATATCCAACTTTTTTTTTTAGACTTTCCACTGGTGAGCTCCTCCTTCTTGCAGCAGGACAGAGGCAAGCTATTTCTCAGAGTCCCAGACACTATCACTGTCATACTTTTCTGAAAGGCAGGAAGGCCTCTGGAATGGGGGCCTTCTTTTATATCCAAGAGTTCCTCTTTTCTACAGCAATGGGGGGACTTGGAGGCCAGCAGTTTCTTCAAGTCAAGGAAAGCATCTCCATTTTCTGTTTTACCCACACTTCTCCCATCCATGGTTTCTTGGTCTAAAACTTTTTACACTCAATGCCTCAGCTGCACAGTGGCCCTTCCCTTCGACCACCCACCCCTCTCTGCTGCCAGCTCCAGTCCCAGCATTGCTCCCGGCAGCCTTGGCTCTACTCCCCCCACCCGTTCAGGCTCTCTTCTGCCGCTGTAACAGCAGCCCAGCCCCTGCTTTATCTTTTAATTACTTATTTATTTGGTACAGCATCTTGCAATGCAGCTAAGACTTGTATTGATTCTCTTGTCTCAGCCTCCCCAGCACTGGGATTACAGGTGTGCACTACCCTGCCTGGTTTTGGTGGAAAGCATGGTACACTTGGCCTTCTTGGGCTGGCACAGCATGCCCTACTGGGGATCGAATGTGGGTCTTTGTGTTTGCCAGCCAGGCACTTAGACTGCCGAGTGATCTTCCCAGCTCCTCTAAATCCATTTTAAAATTTGCTGCAGGCTCAGGTGAAGACAGAGCCTCAGTCCTATTATGACATGTGTGCATTTCTAAGGGATTCAAGTCAGAAAGTTTGAGGTGAGTTGGGGATTACACCATTAAAATTTAGTATGACATTTGGCACTTAATTACTGTGAAATTTCAGACCAACGTTGAATTTGTTCAGGTTTAAATAAAGAAATATAACAGCAGAAATATGCAACCCAAATGAAATTTATCTTGGATATTCAGAGACAGAAAGGGTATTTTATTGTTGCTACTGAAATGGAATTACTGATCCATTTTGAAGGGACGTGGGGCAGGGGATTCCTCTGATCCAGGGGCCCAGAACCATGTAGTGGCAGAATTTGCGAAGCTAGCAGCATGGGATCCGGTGACAGCGGTCCCATTGGCTGAAGTTCGTGGGGTGGGGTGGGGGGAGGGGAGGGACGGGGTCCTAGTCTTTGGCTTCTCAACTTGGACCTTCGACAACAAACATGTCTCGGCCTGTCAGAAATAGAAAGGTCGCTGATTATTCACAGTTTCAGTAGTCTGATGATGCAGATGAAGATTATGGGCGATTCAGGTCCTCCAAAAGAAAATCTGATCGTCTCCTCGAGAAGCTAAAAGGAAGAGGTGGTCTGGAAAGAATTCACAGGAAGGCAGTGAAGACTCAGAAGAAAAAGACACGAAGACCAAGAAGGATGATTCTTACTCAGCAGAGGACAGTGAAGATGAAAAAGATGATCATACAAATGTGCGTCAACAGCGGCAGGCAGCATCTAAAGCAGCCTCCAAACAGAGAGAGATGCTCATGGAAGACGCGGGTAGTGAGGAGGAGCAAGAGGAAGAGGATGAGGCACCATTCCAGGAGAAAGATTCCGATAGTGAGGAAGATTTCCTAATGGAAGACGATGATGACAGTGACTGTGGCGGTTCAAAAAAGAAAAACAAAAAGATGGTCAAGAAATCCAAACCTGAGCAAAAAGAAAAGAAAATGCCCAAGGCTAAAGGCTACGGTGACACCGAGTCCAGTGAGAGGCAAAGGGAAAGTGGGTCGCCCCGCAGCTTCCAAAGCATCAAAAGAAAAGACTCCTTCTCCCAAAGAAGACGAGGAATCTGAAAGCCCTCCAGAGAAGAAGACATTGGCAAGCCCCCCACCCGAGAAGTGTGGAGACGAAAAGGTCTAAAGATGAAGCCCAGTCTGAGGAGGATTAAAAATGCTCATAGTTTGGGGAGAGATTTTATGAAAGAAAGAAAGAAAGAAAGAAAGAAAGAAAGAAAGAAAGAAAGAAAGAAAAGAAGGGAAAAGAGAACCTACTTAAGATAGAACATGGTTTGGCTATGGTTTGAATCATGAGCTTTCAGTGCTTTTTTTCTATTTGTAGGATATAATTTTTCTTTCTCCTTTTTTCTTCCCTCCTTTTCCCCTTCCTCTCGTTCACTCTTCCTCTCTTTCTCCAGAAACCATTGTATATAGAAATGTCTAAGTTACCTTTGTGTCTGTTGGCCTTCTCTTTGCCATCACTCTGATTCTCAATGAAAGTCATGTCAGATTAATCACTGGACTGACTGCTCCATCTTTTTCTTTTTAATGGAAGACGCACCACATTTATGAAGTAATAAGATCTGAGATGGAGACAATGGGAAGAACTTCGCCTTTGGTTAAAATGACATAGCAAGTTGAACAGTAATCAAAAAACAGACAGATTTTAGGTAAAAATAATTGCTTCTTTCTCTGCCTGGACTTCTAAAAAATCAATTGTCATCTAATATGAGTTTATATATCCATATGCATAAGTATAAATGCCTAAAAAATTTAAATGGAATTACTCTGTGATTATCTAAGTTACAAATAAAATGATTATTCAAAACAAAAAACAAACAAAACCCCCCCCCCCCAAACCAAAAAAACCAAAACAAACAAAGTGCAGCCTTCCAGAAAGGGTAGGAAAGGAAAGCGAAAGGGGAGAAAAGACAACAGAAGGAAAAAAGGGAACAAAAAGCTTTTGTAACTAAGGAGAAGAAGGGTGAAGGGAGGGGAGGGGAATAGTGAAAAAAGGAATCAAGATATATTATGTACTGGTACAAATTCCCTATGATGAACGCAATCACTGTATACCAAAAGAAAACCAATAAAGGTAATTTAAAATGAATAGAAAATTTGAGTAATCACTGAAAGGAAAAATTAGCTGTCATTAGTGTAATTTTTGTTACAGCAACTCTTAAAATATACATTGCCTGAAGTGTCCATGTTTCTCACACCTCCCATTTATACATGCAATTGTAGTGTTTAATTAGTTGGAAGGTTCATGGAATCTTACATTCAGCCTAGTTTACCTTGTATTCTCCTTACTTTTCAGATTAACTGTAGGTAGGTTATAAACACAATCCTAAACTCCTTCCTTGTAATTGTTTCTAAAACTATTGAGGTCCCTACTCTCCTACTTCTTAAATATCTCATGATAATTAAAATTGTACTTGATCATAAGAATCTTTTAGTGCTTCAGTAGTACACTGCATACATTCATTCTCATTGACAAAAACATCATGAAGCTAGTACGAAGGCTGAGACTGAGTTCACCCGACGCAGATCTAGCAAAGTGCTGGTCAGTTGTCCCTGTAAGTCCTGGTCACTTGAGTCATCAGCAGAGATCTGTCACAGCTGAAAGCTCACAGGGGATCTCATGCTGTCTTCAAGCTGTCTTCCTGTGTGCAGCTGTGATGGGTGTGGTGCTCTTGACTCATTGTCTTTCAAAAATATCACAACTATTCTGAGTTCTCAATAAACTGCTTGATTATGACCCAGAACTCCAAAACTTCCCTTTGGTCATCTCTAAGCCTTGGAGAAGGCTTATGAAGCAATGAATGTGAACACTGATGAAATCATGGCCAGGAAGAGAATAAAAATAACCATCTTAGCCCTAAGGAAGGTAGGATGGTTAATGTGTCTTGATACTTTCAAATGTACTAGATCTTTACAATTTCTTACAAATCTGCAAAAGCATAAATAATTTTTTTCAAGCAAGTAAATATGTCATTTGTTATTTTAGTCTTCTGCAGATTGGGAGATTTTGGTGCAATATTTCTAAGTCCTCAGTTAACATATAAACAAAAAGTGTATTGTGAGAACCTTGGTTCATCCTAGACCCCTATCGGGGAGTGCTGTGGGCCAGAAGCTTAGTCCATGAAGGTGCAGTGGGACAGTGTCAAAAACAGGGCCCTCCTCGCTGGGCACAGGTGAAGGTGCTGCTGCCATCACTGTGTGTGTCTCATTGATTTCTAAAGATGGGTCTGCACCTTCACTTTGCACCAGCACCCCTGACATGATAGCTGGTCCTGGGGAGGAACTTGGTGTGACCTGTCACTTCATGAGAGGGACATTATGTAACAAAATATGTTAAGTAAAAGAACAGGCAAGGTTTATTTTTGCTTAAAATAATTTAGTGTCTTATTAGGATTTTCAAAGTGGGAAATAAAATTAAGAATTAAAAAATCGAGACCCAGTCCTAGCCCAGGTTCGGTGAGTGTGCGGAGAGCTTCCTGCTACCCTGCGCGGGCGGGACCAGTCCCAGCCCAGGCGCAGTGTGGGCCAGACACTCTCCCAGCCCCTTGGGCCAACCCCAACCACTCTGCAGTGCCTCCCCCACCCCGCCCACCGAGTAGGAATTTTGCCCTGTCCCAGAGCCCCCAGATCCAGTCCTAGCCCAGGTCCCGCAAGTGTGTGCGGAGAGCTTACTCTTCCCCCTACTTCACATTGCCCCCTCCAGGCACAGCTCAGGCCTGGCATACATGCCTGGGGTATAAATCTGCAGCTGCAATCCCTGCAGAGAGTGTAGAGGATAGATCCAACCAGCTAGTCCAGAAGAACATCTCGCCACAGGGGCACAACAGGTTCACCCTTAAGGGCAGCAGTGGGAAGGAGCTGAGCACAGCAGCCAGACCCAAGTCAGATGCAGCTGGATAAGTCCAAACTTTGTACAGCTGCACCTGAACTTCAGTATGTGCGAAGGTTATAACTACAGCAAAGATCTAC
>NW_004524720.1:6178449-6179787 GCF_000260255.1 Octodon degus
TATCCTAACCACTTTGAATACACAGATACAAAATGGACATTCATCGGTATACCCCATTTTTTCTAAGGTCCGTTATTGAATATTATAGATGTGTAAACTCAGCAAAATATTCTAAAAGAGTCCAGGAGCCCATAATAGCATTGGGTCTTCTGTTCAACTGGCAATGTCAGAAATTATTGACCTGAGTCCCCCACAACTGAACATAAAAAAATATGGAACGCTTCACGAATTTGCGTGTCATCCTTATGCAGGGACCATGCTAATCTTCTCTGTATCATTCCAATTTTAGTATATGTGCTGCCGAAGCGAGCACAAAATTTCTCTTTCTCTGTTTTTTTTTTTCAGAACCAGGGATTGAACTCAGGCCCTTGCGCTTGCCAGAGAAGCACTTATTCCACTGAGTCATCTCCCTGGCCCCCTGATTTGATTTGAAACTGTCTCATTGCTATCTGTTTATCAATAAAACTCTGAAAAAAGAATTAAAAAATCACTCATTATTGATATTGTCTTTTTGGTTTTTTTTTTTTTGTGGAACCAGGGATTTGCGCTTGCCAGGGAAGCACTTATTCTACTGAGCCATCTCCCTGGCCCTGCCATTCTTTTGAAACAATGTTATTCCTGGTTTGTACAAAAATTATTAATTTTTGTAAGATATGTACATTTATTATAGTTGATAAGGTATGATTTCATTTTATTTTCCTACTAAACTAATGCCCTGTGAGGTTGAACTTACCTATGTAGAAGAAGGACCAAAGACACTTCTGTTCTGTTCAAAGATTACGCTGGTGGAGGCCTCTCAGTGTAGGAATCACTGGATCTCTGGTACTCTTCCAGGGGCATTTATCACCTAGCTAGGAAGCAGTCTCAGTTCTGGTAACTCGATTCTCAAGTGGACATTGCCAGCATACACCAAGGGAGGGCTGCATCTGCTTACAGGTTCCCTTCTCTGGTTCCACAGACATGGTTTTTGGATGTGAGCTGCCCTGAAGAGAGCATCTGTCTCCCAGGGTCACTCTGGTGATAGCAGATGTCTCTGGGAGCTTTACCAGTGCTCATTTACTCAAGGAACGGGCCACGATGGTTCTAGGATCTAACAAATTAGATCTAGGAAAAATACACATCTGAATGGCTGTTGAAAGGTATTCTTTTTTTTTTCCCAAAATTTTAATGATAAACAGCAATAAGACAGGTTCAAATCAAATCGGAAGTACAGATTCAACAAATAACACACTGCATATATTCTTCTTAGCGGTCAATTGCTGTACAAGATGCGGACTTGAGATCCTATTTACAAACACCATTAGAACAAATCATTCTATTCATTAAGAGAATGCAACT
>NW_004524720.1:6180409-6196089 GCF_000260255.1 Octodon degus
CCATGTGACTCTCCTTAGGCACACTCTACATCATCGATCACTTTCCTCTTTGGCCCCATAATCTTCTTGATCAGAAAATTTGGGACACTACCGAGGTAACGCTGTTGGGTTTTCATAACTGGCTTTTACCAGATTGAAATAGAGGCCACCTATTCCAATTTTTTGTAGGACTTTGAAAATGAATGAGTGTTAGAATTTGTCAAAAGCTTATTCTGCATCAATGGAGATGATCATGTGGTTTTTAGTTTTCGATCTATTGGTATAGTGTATTACATTTATAGATTTTCGAATATTGAACCATCCTTCCATCCCTGGGATGAATCCAACCTGGTCATGGTGTATGATCTTCTTGATGGTTTGCTGTATTCTATTTGCTAGTATTTTATTGAGGATTTTGTCATCTATGTTCATGAGGGAGATAGGCCTGTAGTTCTCTTTCTTAGTTGCGTCTTTCCTTCGTTTAGGTATTAGTATAATACTTGCCTTGAGATATGATTTTGGGAGGATTGCTTCCTTTTCAATTTCATGGAAGAGTTTGAGGAGTATAGGGACTATATCTTCCGTAAATGTCTTGTAGAAGTCAGCTGTGAATCCATCCGGACTTGGACTTTTTTTTGCCGGTAGGTTTTTAATTACATCTCGTATTTCATTGGCTGTTGTTGGGCTATTGAGCGAGGTTATATGTTGTTGATTCAGCTGTGTTAATTTGTACATTTCTAGGAATCTGTCCATTTCTTCTGTGACTTCTATTCTGTGAGAGTAAAGATTCTCAAAGTAGCTATTGATAATCTTCTGAATTTCCACTGAGTCTGTGATAATTACACCCTTTTCATTCCTTATTGCTTGTATTTGAATTTTTTCTTTCCTCTGTTTGATGAGGTTAGCTCGGGGCTTATCAATTTTATTTATCTTTCAAAGAACCAGCTTTTTGCCTTTTTAATTCCTTGAATTGTTTTCTTCGTCTCAATTGAATTAATTTCTGCTCTAATCTTTAGGATTTCCTCTGGTGTTTGGGCTCTGGGTTTGGTTTGCTCTTCCTTTTCTAGTTGTTGAAGGTGCATCATTAGGGTGTTTATTTGTTTCTGTTCTGTTTTCCTAATGTGTGAGGTCACAGCTATGAATTTCCCTCTGAGAACTGCTTTCATCATATCCCATAAATTACGATAAGTTATGCTTGTATTTTAATAGAATTGTAGATATTGATGAATTTCTTGTTTAATTTCATGTGTGACCCATTGGTTTCTGAGTAGGGTGTCATTTAATTTCCATGTTTTTAATGTTTTTTTCTAGTTTCTTTTGTTATTTATTTCCAGTTTCATTGCACTGTGGTCAGATAATGTGCATGGGATAATTTCTGTTTTCTACATATACTTAAGCATGACCTATGGACCAATATGTGGTCTATTTTAGAAAATGACACATGTGCAGCTGAGAAAAATGTGTATTCAGCTGTGTTTGGGTGGAACATTCTGTATATGTCCACCAAGTCCATTTATTTCAAACTCTGGTTCAGTTCTCTTATTTCTTTGCTAAGTTTTTGTCTGGTTGACCTATGTTTTGGAGATAAGGGTGTGTTAAGGTCTCCTGTCAGAATTGTGGTATTGGATATTAGATTTTTCCTGCCCATTAAGATTTGATTTATATAGTTGGGTGCTCCCGTGTTTGGTGCATACATATTTATGAGTGATATCTCCTCCTCTTGAATTTTCCCCTAACCAGTATACAGTGGCCTTCTTTATTTCACTTGATTATTGTTGGTTTGAATTTGAGACTGTCTGAGAATAGAATTGCTACCCCTGCTTTTTTCTGAGGTGCTGGGGCATGTAGTATTTTGTTTCATCTTTGACTTTCAGCCTATGAATGTCTTTATGAGTTAAATGTGTTTCTTGTATACAGCATATTGTTAGATTTTGTTTCCTAATCTACTGTGCCAGTCTATTCCTCTTTATTGGTGAATTGAGTCCATTTACATTCATGGTTAGAATTGAGATGTATTGACTTCCGGTTGCCATGTTATTTACATGTTATCGTTTACTCCTTTTTCTCCTGTGTTTAATTGCTTACCCTATTTAGTTGGTTGTTTCCGATCTCATTCGTGGAGTTCTGATCATTTTGGTCCCTCTCTAGAACATCTTTCAGTAGCCTGTGTAAGGTTGGCGTTGTCATCACGAAATTCTTTAGCTGTTCTTTGTCATGGAAGTATTTCACTTCTCCATCAAACTTGAAAGAGAGTTTTGCAGGGTATAGTAGTCTAGGCTGGAATTTGTTTTCATAGAGGACCTGAAGTACTCTGCTCCATGCTCTTCTTGCCTGCATGGTCTGTGAAGAGAAGTTGGCCGTAATTCTGATGGGTTTTCCTTTGAATGTGATCTGCTTCTTTTCTCTAGCGGCTTTCAGTAGATTAATCTTGTGCTGAATTTCTGGGATCTTGACTAATATATGTCTCGGTGTGTTTTTCATTGGGTTGAGGTTCCTTGGCGTTCTGTATGCTTCAGTTACCTGAATGTCAGATTGTTTCCTCATATTTGGGAATTTTTCTGCTATTACTTTTGCCCATATTCTTTCAATGTTATTTTTGTTGATTTCTTTTTTATCATTGATGCCTATTAGTCTCACATTGTTCATCTTTGCATCATCTTGCAGGTGATGGATCATTCTTTCCTACATCCTCATTGTTTTTAAGAGATCCTTTCTCACCTTTTCACTAGCTACACCAGCATCTTCAAGGTCTGAAACTCTGTCTTCATATTCACTTAAACGGTTTTGCAAGCTTGTGATTGAGAGTTTAATTTCCTCTATATCTGCTTCATGTGATTTATTTCTTTCCTGTATTGCTCATTGAGGAAATCCTTCATTTTTCTAATCTCCTGTATTTTTTTTATCAATATCTTCTTTAGAAGCAGTTAGAAATTCTTTTACTGCGGTGTTTTTTTCAGATTTGGTTTCCTGCCTATGTTTCTGTAGTTGCTTCTTTACTTCATCTGCTATGAGTTCTGAGAGTTCTTTTTTTATTTCAGAAAAGAATTGCGCTCTGATTTCCTCTCTATCTTTCTGCTGTTGCTTATTTACTATTGATGCTATTAATTCATGCAGTTGAGCAGAGCTAGTGTCCTCCGCACTTGTTCTGGGTGGGCACTGGGTTTCTTCCATATGTTTCTGCATTTGATTCTTTAGTGCAGATGTTATTAATTCAGGGATTTCTTTTTTTTATTTCCAAACTGAGATCTTCTATATGTTTCTGCAGCTGTTTCTTTATTTCAGAAGCCATTGATTCATTGCTTTCACCTGTGTGATTTCCAATTTTTTCTGTGTTAGTGTCCTCTGCACTTGTTACGGGTGGTCTTGGGTTCTGAGGTTGCATTTTGTTCCTTCTCGTCATTTTGTGTAGCACTGTCTTCTGACCTTTGTTGTAGATCTTTGCTGTAGTTATAACTTTCGCATGTACTGAAGTTCAGGTGCAGCTCTACAAAGTTTGGACTTATCCAGCTGCGTCCCGCCTGGGTCTGGCTGCTGTACTCAGCTTCTTCCCGCTGCTGCCTTTAGGGTGAACCTGTTGTGCCCCTGTGGTAGGATTTTCTACTCCTGGACTAACTGGGTGGATCTATCCTCTATACTCTCTGCAGGGATTGCAGCTGCAGGTTTATACCCCAGGCATGTATGCCAGGCCTGAGCTGTGCCTGGAGGGAGCAAGGTGAAGTAGGGGGAAGAGTAAGCTCTCCGCACACACTTGCGGGACCTGGGCTAGGACTGGGTCTGGTGGTTCCTGGAACTCGGCAGAAATTCCTACTTGGCAGGCAGGGTTGAAAGGTATTCTTTTAATTATCTTCATGAAAATTCATGAAGATGTTCATCTTCATGCATAAGTAAGTAATATGTTAATAATTTACAGATAACTAGATCTTGGTTAGTGATTGCAGAACATTTTCTACAGAAAATGTCTAGGCTTAGAGCTCTAAAAATCTCTAAGACTTACATTTTAAATACTTTGGAAAAATAACATTTCTTTAAACAAAAATGGGAATGACACAAATCACACCTGGCCCCAGTGACCCTCCTGGCCCCTGTCTTCCTAAATCTTCTCCTCTTCTGTAGCCTTATGACCCAGCATGGGTCTGGCTCTTTGCTTAATATCTGAAGCTTGCACTAGACTGTAATCTCTATGAGGGCAGGATTTTGTCCTTTGAGTACATTGCTGAATCCAGAACATGCCCAGCACATGTAGTTTCACAGAGTGCTTGTTGAATGAATATTGTGGGTGACCAAGTGATTTTAACACAACCAGCAAGGCTTCCAACATGAACTAAAAGCATCTTTTAAGAGACAGTGTCTGAAAATGGTAATCAAGACTCAAAGTGAATGTGACTTGTGTCTGTACCCAGCTGTGTGTTTGAGGAACAAGCCAATGTCACCTCAGCTACTGGGTCAACAAAGTACCTACTCTATAGTATTTATGGAATGAAAGATAGAATAAATCTTCACTTTAGCTCCATGAATGGGAAAGTATAGCTACTTGAGGAGAATTCCCATGCTGAAAGAACCAACAGCAAAATACAGCTCCGGTAGATCCACAGAATTCCTCTACCCCTTGCAAAGGCCAAAGCCTTTCACTCCACAGTCTGGCCCTTTCTCATCCCTAGGAATCTGTGCTGTGCACCCAGTGAACATCCTTAGTCATCTATAAAATGGAGAGGAAAGAAAGAAGTGTCCTCCTAAAGGGATTTGCCTTCCTTCCTTATGTCTTCTGGCTGTGCTCACCCGGTGATATCATGGATGGACCTAATAAACATTTTCTGGGCTCTTGTGTATGGTAAGCAAAGAACTGGAAGCACACATCCAGTGCTGAAAGCAAAGCAGCTATGTTTATTGAAGACCGTGTGAAGTAGTGTTCAGAGATGGTCCATGGCAAGCCAAATGTGACACAGCAATAAAAGAGTGCTGGGACAACAGACCGATAAATAGTTCTTTCAGAATGATTTTAGTTCCAGGCACATAAGACTGGCTCCAACAGGGCCACCATTTACTTTTGTACTGTAACTTTGTACTTTAGCATACTAGTAGCTGTCTGTTCATCTTGGTACCTTTCCCTAGGGGACACAGGAAGAAATCTATGTGTTTACCCTTTTATGATGAATGCCAAGGTAGGTGGACATGTGCCAAATTGGCAAAACAGGATCTTCTCCCACTTTATGCTCAGTGTAGCTATGTTCTATGTGTGTTGCCTGAGCACCACACAGGGTCCAGTAGACCCACACCACTACAGGATTTGTTTTTTTTAAGTTTTCTGTTGATTTTCCTGGTAGAAATAATCCAGTTCAGCAGAATGGCATAAGAAAAACCAGACTTGCAAGTTTTGCAAGAGGTAGAAAGTAAATGATCATATTACTCCTGCATGGATGGTGAAGATGATCCATTACAGCAAAATACGTGTTTTCATAACAGAAGAAGGTGCGGGTGGAGGAGGATGGAGATTACAACTTTAATGTGGCCCCAGGTGCCAAAGTTCCTGTGACAGTGAAGTGGAGCAAGAGCTGTCTGATACAGATCCGGGGAAGCAGACCTCCTGGATTCAGATGATGAAGAAGACAGCAATGTAAGTGCATATTTGACTATTTAAAATGTCACAAAATTGTCATGCAACCAAAGGGAATGATCCAATGTTACAACTAGGTCTCAAAATATAACATGGGTCTTGGTGGGGGTGAATAGTATTGGACAAAATGCTCGCATGTGCTGGCATTCAGTGTTGAAAATTGTAACAGATAAAATGTTACAAAGGCTGAAATGCAAGTAAAACATTCTATATGCAGAATGGCTATATTAAAATGTTTTTATTATGACACCTCACTGGCTGAACTGAAAATATTCCTAGGTGTGCTGTGCTTGACAGGAATTGCTCATGGTGATCACAGGAATGCAAAGACTTACGGAAAAGCAGTTGGTCAAAATATGGCATAAAAATTTATGGCTTTGTAGCTGCAAAGACTTATTTTGCTTTCAGCTTGGAAATATAGGTGCTTATTTATACAGTAATAAACTGAATGTACTGAACAGATTTGTTGCTCCCAACTCCCAAACAAATCGGAATGTGACATTCAACAATTGGTTTACCAGCTTCCAATTAATGTTATACTTACTAACAGCGCACAGATTGACCAGTGCAGGAACTATACACAGGAACAAAGCAGAGATGCCAAAGGAAATGTTGCAATTTCAAAACAGAGAACTGTATAGTTCAGTCTTTGGACTTTAGAAAGATATAACCTTAGTCTCTTCTATGGCAAAGAAAAACAAGCTGGTACTATGACATCACTAGGTCACCACGCTGGAAATATTGACAAGGGAACCTCAACAAAGGGGAAGTCTGAGACGCAAACTTCCTGCAACAAACCCAAAGGTAGAGTAGATGTTGACGGGTTATGCAGCAACTATGATGTCACTCACAGTCAAGCACTGGACACTAGTTGTGCTTTACTTGATCCTAAACTGTGTGGCATAAATAGATCAACAGTTTACAGAGAAAAATAGTAAGTGCAGAATATCATGGAGAAATTTTCTTAGACGATTGGGACTGGAGCTCATATGAGATGATTTACAGCAGAGGACAACAAAATGTTTCTGCCCCACGAACTATGCAAAACTTGTGGCGCTCATACTGGTGAGCTGACAGATGAACAGGCAGACGCAGCAGCCCAATGATCTGCTATAATGGAAAAACAAAAAGATTTCCATTATGCCCCACAAGAAAGTACAAGGAAAACTGCATATGTGCTGTCAGATAAGCGATACTTGTGTATGGAACCTGCAGTTGTCATATGTGAAGACTGATTTGGAAAGTGACTATTTTTTAAAAGTGTATTTAGGACAGGGTCCACAGGGTCTACAGGGTCTACAGGGTTGTTAATAGGAAGCTGTGACTATTGAAGCTAAGCTTACTGTGGTGGTAGACTTTTGTTTGTGTTACATTGCAGTTCACATAGGTTTATTTTTTATTAATTTAGGTTTATATTTTTGATGTTATCTTTTTATCTTGAGGTCTTTGTCACCAGGTGCATAAGTTTTGTGGCTTGATTTAGTGAGATGAGCTTTTTCCTAAGGGCATGTCTTAGTCCCTTTTCTTAGACTGCCACCTTCTGGCTTTTGTGGGAGTTGCACAGGTCACGTCAGTACCCTTATTCACTGGCACTAGCTATTTGGTTTGAAAAGCAACCACCCATGTGATCAGCATCTCTCTCCTCTGACCCATTTCCTTGTGTCCTCCTATCTCACTCACCCTGTCCATCTGACACAACTAGAAACAGAGGAGCTGAGTGAGCCACCCCCTTCCCTCCCTCAGCTATAGATGCAGCATCACCTGGGAATCACCGTGTCTAAGCTTAGGAGGTCATGAGTTCCAAAACCAGTAAGAGATAGAAGGAGGCACCTGGGTAAGAGCTGTGTGACCCTTCAAACACTGGAAGCCTGAGCTGCATCTGGGCTCATCGAGGGTTGTTCTTATTCCTCTTCCTCCTCCTTTTTCATTTTCCCCTTCTTCCTTTTGCATGTTCCTGAAACTGTCCTGTGATCTTCAATAAACATAGCCACTCAATATGAGGTGTATGCTTGAAAGTTCTTTCCTTGATATACACAAGGACTTGGGCTGGTATTTTTGCCCTGTTCAACTGATGAACTGATGAGCCAGGAAGACATTCCAAACCTCGTCAAACATCAGAGGTGTCACGAGCAGCCTCAGAGGCCTCAGGAGGAACGGGCAGCCAGCCAACCCAGCCAACAAGGACGGTAGCGCCCCGCTCCATGTGCAAAGGCCCTGTCCATGAGTTCAGCTGATGTTCTGCTGTTGACCCACACCATGGGAAAGCCCCTTTGTTTCAGCAGTTAGGAGGTCTAGCCCCCTTCAGTGAGTCTCCATGGTTTTAAAGGCAGAACTCTTGGCAAGCTTGTGTAGAATGTCAAGTTCTTAGATGGCTCTTGATGACAGGAGAAATACATGATTAGTTTTAAGGACTCATGTAAGTGGTCACTCTTTATTATCTCTATTAGGGGCATTTTTTAAAAAAATCTAGGATGATATCAAATAGACAGAAAGATCCAAAATAAATCATATTATAACTTGGAATGGGAATCTTAAGTGTAGTAAACAATAGTGAGTATATTCACACAATTTACTTAAAGGGGGCAAACTATTTTACTCATCTGGTTCATCCAAGTGATTGGTGTTTTCTTTTCAGAGAAGAAACTAGAGGTGGTCTGTGACTCTAATTAGCTATTTCCTGTGTCTAAATAACAAAAGAAGTGGTTAATAGGGTTGTAAGATCTTGTATTGAGCAATATTTTCTTCGTGGTGTGACTATTAGTAACATGGCCATGCGGTGTGGCGCTAGTAGTCTTGTAGCCAGAAATGTATCAATAATGGGGTTTAACTCCAGTCTAGTTTTTTTCTTAAGGAAATACAGTATATTGCTATTTTTCTTTTTATAATTTTATTTTAAAGCGAAAAAACCCCTAATTTCAAAACAACATAGTAGGAGAGTCATGGTGGTTAATACTTTGTGTATTGTTATTTTCAAAGTAGTTGAAGTATAAGAAATAAGCATGAAACATTGTCCAAACAATATTAGCAAAAACCTTTCTTTTCAATGAACTAAGAGAAATTAATAGTAAAACTGTCTGAACTAATATATATATATATATATATATATATATATATATATATTCCCTCCATCCCAGTTTCTCTTTCCTTTTCAGCAGTTTCTTCCAATTTCATAATATATATTATATATTTTGGATTTTATTTACTCTTGAAACTTCTCACATTATGGAGGCAATATGATGTTTACACATGTGAGTATGATTTATTTAACTTATGAGTATGGTCTTAAGTTACATCCATTTACCTATAAATGTCTGAAGTTTATCCTTCTTTAAGACTGAGTAGTTTCCTCCCTTGTATAAAAATATCACTTCTTTTTATCCATTTCTTAGTTGATGGCATTTAGATTGTCTCCAAGGTTTGGCTATGATAAATTGTGCTGCTATAAACATGGGTGCACATATATCGCTGCGGTATGATGTTTTAAGTTATTCTGGGAAGATATCTAGAGGTGGAACAGCTGGGTCAAATGGATGTCTAATTCTAGTTCTGTGAGGAATCTCCACACTGATTTACACAGTGGTTGCACCAGTCTACACACCCACCAGCAATGGAGAACGGTTCCTCTTTCCCCACAGTCCCTCCAGCATTTGTTATTGATTGACTTCTTTTTTTTTTAAATTTTTATTTAGTGTGTGTGTGTGTGTGTGTGTGTGTGTGTGTGTCCAGCTCAGCCCACCAGGGGGCGGGGCTGGCTGGCATGTGGTGCTGGGGGATTGAACCGCGGTCCCTGTGCGTTGCTAAGCTTGTTCTAAGTAGGCGCTTTAGACCACTGAGCCATCTCACCAGCCCCAAGTAAGATATGAAAGTTTCTTTTCTTTTCTTTGTATTTTTTTTTCTTTTTCCGTACTGGGGATCAAACTCAGGACCCTGTGCTTTCCAGGTAGGTGGTTATGCAGCTGAGCTGTCTCCCCAGCTCTTGATTGACTGACTTCCTAATGACAGCCATTCTTTCTGGGATGAAATGGAATCTTAATGTTGTTTTAATTTGCATTTGTTGAATCACCAATGATGTTGAACATTTTTCCTTACACTTATTTACCATTTGTATTTTTTTTAACCTGAGAAGTACATATTCATCTCAGATGCCCAGTTTTGGATTAGATCTTTGAATACAGAGAGTCCGATTTCTTTCAATTCTTTATATATTCTAGATAGAAGTCCTTTGTCTGAGAGACAGCTGGCTATGATTTATTTTGTGGGTTTGTTTTTAAAGAGAAGAAGAAAAAACTTAGAAATAAAATAAAACAGAGGTTCAAATAAGACCAATAGAGTAACAATTATGAATACATTGCATATTGTTATCTTCATATTTATTACTCAGAATACAGGCATGAAATATAAGTCCAGAAAATGTTAACATAAAGCTTTCTTTTTAATGAACTATGAGAAACTAGCTATATAACTATCTTTTTTCGTCCTTCCTTTTCCCTTCCCCCTATAAGTTTCCCTTTTCTTTTGAAGAGTTTCTTCCCAGTTAGTCATTTCTGTTGTACATTTTGGATCTTTTTTTGAAAAATGTGTTTGATAGTTGCAGGATCTCACTCTGCAGTTTGGACTCATGGTGACTGTCCTGCTTTCAGCCTCCCCAGCGCTGGGACTACAGGTGTGTGCCACTATGCCTGGCCTCTGGCTGGCTCAACCTTCCCTGGGGGTAGGGCTGGCATGGCATGTGGTACCTGGGATCAAAATGCAGTCCCTGCACTTGCCTGTGCTTGCCTAAGCAGGTGCTTTAGTCTGCTGAGCTATCTCGTTTGCCCCATATATTTTGGATCTTATTTACTCCTTCAACTCCTCACATGAGTGAGACAATATGATATTTACACATACAGGTCTGATTTATTTCACTTAAGTATGGTTTCAAGTTGTACCCATTTACCTATAAAAGTCCTAAGCTATCTTTCTTTACAACTAATACTCCATTGTACAAGAAAACCGCATCTTTTTCTCCATTCCTTGTTTGTGGGCAATTGGGTTATTTCCAAGATTTAGTACTCAGAACACTGTGGGGCAGATCCATCTAGTAGCTTGAGTGTCACAGAAAGCCTGCTGAGTTTAAATTGGAGGAAGGTCAGGGAGCTGAATTCAAGCCAACAGGATGTACATGGAGTGTCACAGGATGATAAAATCGAATTCTGGCCTCACAGCCAGAAATCAGCCTGAACTTCAGCAGAACTAAAGATGCTGGCTTGGGGCTGAGGATAAAGCTCAGTGGTACAAGTGCCTGGCTGGCAAGCATGAGGTCCTGAGTTCAATTGCCAGTAAAACACACACACACACACACACACACACACACACACACACACACACACACACACACGAAATCAAATAAAGATACTGGCTTTCTGGGATTATCTGCTACCCTGCTGTGAAGCAACTACAACTGACTTGCTGGGATTAATCAATGTAGATCTGGACTCTGTTTACCACTGTTGTCTACCAGTAACAGCAGAGACACACCTTGGAGTGGAATTCTTTTCCTTATTTTTGCTTTAGCTTTGTTTTGTTTCTTCTTAATTGTTCTTGTTTTTATGAATGCGAACGTGATTTCTAGAGATTTTGTTGTTGCTCTGTTTTTATTTCTCCCTTCTTTCCCTCCTATGTTCTTCACTAGTTTCCCAAAATTTGCATAGTCTTTCTTTCTCCACCAGCCTTGCCTTCTAATCTGTCCCTATTCTTCAATTTCTCCATTTCCCCCAACTCCTTTTAAATTTTCTATCCCAAGGGTAAAAATCACCAGGTTGAGGATTTATTTATTGTGTATCATTTTCTAGTTCATTTTAGATATTTTATTATATAACCACAAATCTAGTTCATATTATCAAAGCTAGCAAACTCGTGCCTACCATAGTTTGCATTTTCTAGGCTGTTTCATGCTATTGTTATTGCTGATTGTACTACTTGAGCCAAGGTGATATAACTGTTCTAACCACTTCTCATTCTTGGCATGCCAAGATTGAGCTTGCTTAGGGGTTGTAAACAATAGGCCACTGCTGAAGAACCAGAGGCTGGGCAGTAATTTCTCATCCCTAGTAAACTGAAGAAGCAGGATCTTTCAACAGTTGTAAAACCACAAGCCAGCTATATCCTAAAGACATCTCTGAGCATAGTCTTTCCTAAAGGTTTCAAATGCTAGCAAGAAAGCTACTAACCATAAACAATTTGCAAACATCAGCCCTGAAATCAAACTAAACAGAGAATGAGAAGACACTTAAACAAGATGCACCCCCAGACTTCCAGTTAACCACAGGCAAACCCAAGGGGCAGTGCAATGGAACAATTTGAAATCTACCCACCTGGACTCTCTGAAGTGGTAACAGAGGAAGTAACAAATCCAGATGAATGAGGCTCTGGAAAAAAAAATGAAATCAGAAATAATTTCTCAGATAACTACAGAGATGGTAACCATAATGAAAGATATGCCTAGTGACTTAAAAGCAGATATAGATTTAAGAAAAATAGAGGCACTTAGGAAAATTATGGAAAGCATGAACGCCCTACATAGGAAAGAAATGGAATCCATGAAACAGATTCAAATGAATATCCAGAAGATTAAAAATTATATTGAAAGTATCCATAGCAAAATGAGCCAATGTTGGAACAGAATACCAGGTGTAGAAGACAAGGCTGCAGTTAGTGATCACGAAAGGAAAGATTTCTTAACAACAACAAGGAACTGTGAGAAATAAACCCAGCACCTGCTAGACAATGCAAAGGAGAAGATATAAGTAGGTTTTGTGAAATAGGAAGAATATTTAAATGGGCAGGTGGGAAGTAGCAGTAGGAAATGAGAAATACAGAGTAAGAGAAAGGTATAGAAAAAAATGGAAACAAAACTTTTGTTAAGTAAGGAGGGGAGTGGGGAAAAAAATCAAGATGTGTCCTGCATAGGTACATATTCCCTATGATGGATATTATCATTTTGTACATCTAAAATGCATTAATTAAATTTAAAAATAGAAAAATCCCATTTGCCTAGGAAATAATATGAAGAATCAACAAATAAGACTATATCAAATTAAAAATTCATGCACAGGAAAAAAAGAGTGAGAAACCCTACAGAATGGGTATAAATTTTGCCAGATATTTCTCAAACAGAGGACTAATACCTAATAAAGAACTAAAAAAAAATTAGACTCCCGAACAAAACACCTAGTCAGGGACCAGGGAGAAGGCTCAGTAGAAAAAGCGCTTGCCTAACAAGTGAAAGGGCCTGAGTTCAATCCTTGGTTCTGCAAAAACAAACAAACAAACAAACAAACAAACAACACTTAGTCAAAACATGGGGAACTAAAAAAGAAGTCACTACACAAGGACATATAAATGGCCATGAAAGACGTGAACAATACTCAATATCACTGGCCATTAGAGAAATGCAAATTAAAGAACTCCGAGATTCTGTGCTACCCCTGAAAGA
This sequence comes from Octodon degus, assembly GCF_000260255.1. Lineage (NCBI taxonomy): Eukaryota > Metazoa > Chordata > Mammalia > Rodentia > Octodontidae > Octodon > Octodon degus. Next base: position 6,193,474 of record NW_004524720.1, read on the forward strand.
ACGACCATCATCAACAAATGAAATAAAAACAAACGCTGGTGAAGCTGTAAGGAATGTAAATTAGTACAACAAAAATCAGTATGGAAGTTTCTCAAAAAACTAAAATTAGCAATTCCATTTGATACAGCCGTTCCTCTTCTAGGTATTAGTTAAAAGAGTTAAAGACATTCTAGTGATACATTCACATCCATGTTTATAAGAGCATGATTCATAATACAAAATCTTGAAAGCTATCTGTATGTCTATAAAAATGTGTTTTGTGGCTGGGGACATAGCTCAGCAGGCTAAGTGCCTGACTGGCAGGTACAAGGACCTGGGTTCCATCCTCAGTACTCTAGGCCCTGTGACCCTGTGCTGTGCTGGCCACCAAGATTGGGCATGGTGTCACATGTCTGTAATCCCAGTGCTGGGGAGGCTGAGACAGGACTATGATTATGAGTTCGAGCTGTGTAGTGACACCCTGTACCAAATAAATAAATAGCCCTCCTCCCCTAGTAGGCAAGTTAGTTTCTTCACGGGAGGGAGAACTACCAGTAACACTTCCTATTTTGCATGAGAGAGTAGTCACTGACTCTCACCAGCTAGAGAAAGGAAAAGAAAAAAAGCTAAATAGTATTGGGTGCCCCAGTTGTCCTTTCTATAGACCTTTAGTTCAAATCAGAACATTTTATTACTATATTTATAAACATCTTCATCAATCTGTTATCTACATATGTGCCCAATGATTTCCATAGTTCTTTCCCCAGACTGTCTTTACATTAATTACCTAGCCATTTTGATTCCATTTATTTGACCACATAGTCACTTAGGTACAGCCTCAGTCACTTGGCTTCCAGTACTGTCTGCATAGCCTGAACTCACATACTCTGAACAGGATGCAGGATTGAATCACCCACCGTTCCTACCCAGAAATTACAAAAAGTGGTAAGTTGTTTTTTGAAGAAATTCTCAATCTTGGGCTCACATGGTGCAGACCCCCCAAGGTCATCTCACAACGCGGCACTGACACCCTAGCCATGTATTGGTGGAGTCTGTGACCATTCCCCTTGAGCCTGAGTGCACTTTAGGGCTGTCTGGACCGGTAGAGTTAGGCAGACAGATGCTACTTGACTTCCTGGGCTGCGTCCTACAATACTCTAATTTTTACCTTGCTTTCAGGGACTTTTACTCCTGGAACAAGGTACCCTGCTATGAGGGAAGCAAGTCCTATGCAGAGACCATTTGTAGGTGGGATTCTATAGACAGCCCCTGCGGAGGTCCTAGCAGATACCAATGTCAACTGCTCAAGGTAAACCAGCCTTCAGACACCCCAGGCCTCAACTGGCAAGTCACCCACTCGGTCCATATGAGCCATCATCAGCCACCCCCAGGCTGTGCTGACCAAGGCCTTGGGAGAAAAGATACAACTGGTGTTGTGTTAGTGAGCTAAGTCCATGACAGTTTGGTCTGCAGTGACGGTTAATTCATGAAAAATGATAGCAGACAGGGATAGAGCCAAAGACCTGCCAAGTCCCTGCAAGTCACAGACACTAAGACTCCCTCACACCTCTGTACTTTTCACTTCTGTCCCCACCACTGGTATTTCCCAAAGACATGAGAATTATGAGTGTAAGGTCCTCAATGGAAAACAATAGAAGGCAGCATAACGTCATTCTGTAGCAGATGTAATTTAAATTTTTTTCTCAACAAAATTATTGATTATTATAAATCTTGATCTTTCTAAGTCATTTAGAAATATTTTTATTACCAGAGATATAGAGGGGTTTGCAGTGTAAAAAAAGTGATTTTTATATGATCCCACTGACAGTCAAATATAGAGGTAGAAATATAGTTAATTAACTTGTTAAAAAAAGTTTAGCAGGTATAACACCCCTTTCCATTTTTCCTAACGTAACCCTGACATTTTTATTCCTATCCTGGGATTTGAACCCAGGTCCTTTGCTTTGACTTACCTTTTTAGTCTTTTTGTTGTTTATTTTTTATTTTGAGACAAGGTCTCACTAAACTGCCGAGTTGCCCTGGGTGGGCTCAAACTTACGTTCCCCCTGCGACAGCCTCCGAGAGAGCTGTAATTTCAGATGTGCACCACCACGCCAACTCAAATATGACTTTAAATAAGAGAATCTGCCATACATATGGTGCTGAGAGGGCCCTCTTTCACTAGCAGTGCCGCAGAGTGACTTGATGTCAACATGTATCGCAGCACAGTGTTTGCTTCACTGAGAGATACCTGTTGTTGTGGTTCAGTGCGAGACTGTCTCCCCAAGGCTGCGCCTGCTCTGCTGGCTCCTTGGCGCTCTCACTTCTGGCTGCCCTGACCGCAGCGGCTTTCTTCTGCCGCGTCTCTCAGTCACTCTGCTTTTGGCTCGGGAACCACCACTCAAGGGCTGAAAACATGAACCAAAAGAAATCTCTCCTCTAAATTGTTGGTGTTGGGTGCTGTTTCTCAGTGTGGACTAAGATAATACTTATGCCATAAAAATCAGCATTTAAAAATGTGCATTTACCAATCTCCCTCATGAACATAGATGCCAAAATCCTCAATAAAATCCTAGCAAATAAAATACAGCAAATCATCAAGAAGATCATACACCATGACCAGGTAGGATTCATCCC
>NW_004524720.1:6199779-6204327 GCF_000260255.1 Octodon degus
AGTAGGATATCATGTCTGCATCTTGTACAGCAAATAACTACTAGGAAGAATTTATGCAGTGTGTTAACTATTGAAACTGTCTTACCAATTTGGTTTGAAACTGTCTAATTGCTATTTGTTTCTCAATAAAATTATGGGAAAAATTTGTTGATAGGGAAATAGCATTGAGATAGTTTTAAGATAGGTTAGTGGAATAGTTGCAGTAATTAATGCGTTGCATAGTGTTGTCTTTGTGGTGGTTACTCATAGTACAGGATGCGGATATGACATCTTGTCTAAGCACTACTAGTACATGTCTTTCTTCTCATTGAACTTCAATTGATATTGTGAAATAAAAAGAATTTGTTAAAAAGGAGAAAAGGAACCAGGATTTGGGAAAGGGATGAGAAAAAGAAAGAAAAGAGAAGGAAAAAAATGCATAATAGTCATATTACTATTGTCTCATAGTTTATAGAACAGGAATGTTTGTGCTCATGGCAACTGGGGAATTTTTTATGCCTATATCCTGTACTCTGAGTAACCACTTTAAAGATAATAATATGCAACGGATTAGCTGTTTATTATTCTCCTATACTCTTCTTATGAAATGTTGTTTTACCTTTTTTCCATAAAAAATAAAAAAAATTTGTTTAAAAAAATAAAATAAAAATGTGCATTTAATGTTGAGTACAAAGTGCTCAAAATACAAGATGAATGTCAGAAGTTCAAAAATTTTTTTACAGTAAAAGACACAATACTATTAATCCTGCTCAGAATCTCCCCCTCACTTAGCGCACTCAACCGATCTTTCTTGCAATTTTCTGGAGCAGTTCGAGACATTCTGCTTCGTGTTTTTGCAAGGTGTGACCAAAGCTATGTTGAATGCTGCTAGTGCCACCTAACAGAATCAGGCTCATCAACGCTTCACAGTGTGCCATCGTACACCTTAGTCACCAGATTTGGCACCGTGGAACATTTAGCTCTCCCAGAATCAAAATGCCACAAAAGCTAAGTACTTCTGAGGCCAGGACAATGCAACGCAAGATGTCCACGACAGAGGACCTCCAGCGCTGCCTCATGAAGTGGTGAGCAGGACGAAAAGCATACTGGAAGTGAGGGGAAACATTCTAATGCCAATGTGTCTTACTGGAATATTTTTATTTTTTAAAGAGTGTACAAAATGGTGTTAAAACAAAAATTACAAGAGATACAGAATTTCACTTAACAAAGTAATATGGATTTCACAGTATTTGTTGTAACATGGAGTGTTGTCTTCCGACCAATTCTATTACCAGATATATGCTATCTGCTCCTTTCCATAGACCAGCAGAAATGCACAACTGTAATATTTTTAATATCAGCGTTTACCGTATGTTTCAATCACTTCTCATACAATCATGAGCTTGCTCCACGATCACCTGCTATCTAATCCCAGAATACTTGCATTGCTTCAAAAAGAGCCCCCTCCCCCTTAGCCTGAGCGACCCCAGGGCCCCGGAGCCACTAAGCTACTTCCTACCTCTATGGAAATACCTGTCCTGAACTTTTCATGTAAACAAAATTATACAGTATCTGGATCTTTTTCATTTAGTATAATATGCTCATATTTCTTGTTTTAGCATATATGAAAACCTCCACCATTTCTATGACTGAATTATATTGTATGGATACAAACAAACTTCATTTCTAAATTGGCAGTCTGGCAATGAAAGTGTTCAAAGTGAAGTCACAGCAAAAGTTCCACCCAAGCCAAAGGAAGGTGATACTGTACCTTTGCCACCAGAGGGAGCCAAAGAGCGCCAATGAATCCAGCTCCCCTCTGTCAGATTCACTCTCCAACCTTTTTATTCTGAGTTAACGTTTTGGCATGTCCTTTGGTTGTAATTTTTTTTTTTTTCATGCCACTATTTCAGTTTAGGAGGTAAAAATAATAATGATGGCCAGACATGGTGCATGCCTGTAATCCGAGCAGTTGGCAGGCAGAGGCATGAGGATGGCCATGAGTTTGAGGCCAGCCTGGGCTACATAGTGAGTTCAGCACCAGCTTGAACTATACAGTGAGACTGTGTTTCAAAAAATATGAATACCAAAAATATAATGTCACCACAGCTCAGGGAAAAAGGTGCTTGACTCATTGCATTCAATGCAATTATTCTCTCCAAAACACCACCTCTGTTGGCAGCAATTCCTTTGAAAGTGTTGTTGCTGAGAGATCATGCTGTCTTCTGTAATTTTGGAGAGATTACTGTAGTTCATGATATTCTTTAGGAAAGAAGTTATGGTCCTGCTTACCTATGGTAATCAGAGATATAGCAGCTTGGGTATTTTATGTCTTGGAGCTTATTACATAATCTCTTTTAATTAAGCATGATGAATTGAAATGAATTTTTTACTTTGAATTAGAGTTAGTATTTTTGTAAGTTTTGTTTGGTCTTTAAAGGCATAGGCCATAAAAAAATCTAAGTTTGTTAACTGCTTTTTGTGCATTGCTGGGATACTGCCACTTCATTTGTTTTAAATTTTTAGTGTGTACACTCTGGCATCTGGCTGTTTTTTTGTTTTGGTGGAACTGGGGATTGAACTCAGGCCCTTGCACTTGCCAAGGAAGCGCTTATTCCACTAAGCCATCTCCCCAGCCCCTAGTGTGTACACCCTGTATTCTGTGTAGCAATAGATAATTTTGATTTGAATGCCGTATTTTATATTAGGATATATATTTAGTGACTTTTGAGAATGTGCTTTTATAACAAAATTGATTTGTTCTCACATTACTTGTAAATGAACGAGTTGTTTCTCATGTCCTGACACGATACCTGCTTGTATCCCAGTGTTGTATGTTATGTCATGTACACAATTTTGCCTATTTTTCTTTCATATTAGGGCAAATATTGTCATTTATATGAATTTTTTTTCCATCAAAATTGTGATTTATTATTTTCATTGCAATGATTTTTAATTTTCTGGTAATTTTTCCACCATATGTACCAAAATAACCCAAACTGCTGTGGGTTTTAGCTGTTTTCTCTTAAAGAAAATGAAAAGAAAAAGTCACCTCCTTAAACCCCACAGAAAGACAACAACAAAAGGGACTGTTAGTGTAATCCCATTTCCATATAATTCCTAATCACTGGAATCCTAACTTTAAAAATACTGTGGAGAAAATGTTCCAAAGAAGCCTGCTCTGGCAGAGCGCTGCACGGGAACGCGCACCACAGTGGACGTGGGCTCACCTGAGCGATCAGGGCAGAGCGAAGTTCCCGAAGACTGAGGAGCGCTAAGCCTCGCGCAGCGTGGAGTGCCGGGTCTGTGTGGGCCCGGGCTGGCCGCACGGCGGCTGCGCAGCGGTGCTCCTGCAAAGCCTTGTGTTAAGCTTTGCGCTGTCCTCGGCAGGCCCTGCCCTGACGTCTGTGAGAGTCACCATCAGAGCTTGTGTGAGCAGCCCGCCTTCCTAACTGCCCGACTTTATTTACATTGGGGTGGCTTTCCGGTTGATACAGCTTTCGTTTCGATACTGACAATTTCCACATTTCTTTCAAATCACTCCTGTTGCTGTGGCTTCTCATCATGTATATTTTATTTTATTGGTACATTTTATACAGATATAGAGATAACATTCATGGTGAGGAATTTGTGCCTATACATGCTACATCTTGATTCTTTTTTCCCCCCATTTTCCTCCCTTCAACCTTTCTTCCCCCTTCCTTATTTACAAAAGGGTTGTTTCCATTTTCCCCTTCTATTTGTCTTTTTCTTGTTTCTTCTCCCCGTCCCTCTCTCCCTTGTTCCTCTTCTCACCTGAACATTTTCTTCCGGGGTCCCAATATCAGCTATACATTTTACTCCTGGTATACTCGTTCAGTTTATCACACCAGAGAAACCATGCAATATTTAAACAGCTATGTCTGAGCTATTTCACTTATGAGTCTGATCTCAAGGTGCATCCATTTACCCAGAAATGTCTCAAGTTACTCCTTTTTATGGCAGAGTAGTACTCCACTGTATTAAAAACTTTCTTCATCCATTCATTAGTTGATGGGCATTTGGCCTGATTCTAAGATTTAGGTATTACAAACTATGCCACTATAAACATGGGTGTGTATACATCACTGTAGTTTAATGCTTTTAATTCAGGAAGATACCCAGCATGGGAACTGCTGGGTCAAGCAGAACCTCTAGTTTTAATTTTTTGAAGAATCTCCACACTGATTTCCACACTGGTTGTACCAGGTTACACTTCTACCAACAGTGGAGAAAAGCTTCTTTTTCCCTACAGCCCCTCTAGCATTTGTTATTGGTTGATTTTGTGATAATAGCCATTCCTTCTGGAGTGAGATGGAATCTCAACACTGTATCAATTTGCACATCTTGAATGACTAGTGATGTTGAACATTTTTTTCATATGTTTGTATTTCTTCTGAGAGGTGGCTGTTTCAGATGCTCAATTTTGAACTGCTTTTTAAATTGTGGGAAGTCTGATTTTTAAAAGTTCTTTATTCTGGATAGTAGTCCTTTGTCTGATGAACACTGGCAAAATTTTTTTCCCACAATGCAGATTGCCTCTTCACTCTC
>NW_004524720.1:6208487-6209856 GCF_000260255.1 Octodon degus
TGCTTTTTTCTAGCTCTGTGAGGTATACTAATGGTATTTTTAATAGGGCTTGCATTGAATCTGTATAACAATTTTGGGAGTATGGTCATTTTCACTATGTTGGTTCTTCCTATCCAGGAGCAAGAAATATCTTTCCATTTTCTGAAATCCTCTTTAATCTCATTTTTTTCAGAGTATTATAATTTTTGTTATATAAATCTTTTACTTCCTGTGTTAGATTGATTCCTAAGTATTTCTTTTATTTTAGTGCTATTGTGAAAGGTGTGGTTTCCATAATTTCTCAGTGCATTTGTTGTTTGTGTATAGAAATGCTATTGATTTTTAAGTGTTGACTTTGTATCCTGATACACTACTGAATTTGGTTATTAAATCTGCAAGTCTCTTCGTGGAGTTTTTGGGGTCCTCTATGCATAGTATCATATCACCTGTGAATAATAATGATTTCACTTATTCCTTTCTCATCATTATTCCTTTTATTTCTTTCTCTTGTCTAATTGCTCGGGCTAATGTTTCCAGAACTATATTGAACAGGAGTGGTGGCAATGAACATCCTTATCTTCTTCCTGATTTTAAAGTGAAGGTTTTCCATTTTTGTCCATTAAGTTTAATGTTGGTTGTTGGGCTGTTGTAGATGGCTTATATCAGGCTGAGGTAAAGACCATCTATTCTGATTTTCTGTAGTTATTTTATCATGAATGAGTGTTGGACTTTGTAAAAAATTTTTTGCATCTATTGAGATGATCACGTGATTTTTGTCTTAGGCTCTATTCATGATTTTGCATATATGAAACCGTGCCTGCATTCCTGGGATGAATCTTGCCTGGTTGTGATGTATATCTTCTTGATTAATCTTTAAATTCATCAGCTTTTTACATTTGTGTTCTTTCTAGTTAGGGCTTCTTAGATCTAGTTATGATTAATGGAGCACATTGATTTGAAATTTCAGATTTTCCAAAGCATTATTTGTTATAATAACTGTTTTAAATAGACTGCCTTAAAAAGAAACAATATGACTGTGATGTCACTGAAGAATTAGTGTTGCTGCGTTATGGACTCTTATTAAATAGGTGCCTTTTCTATGGAGTAGGAGACTGAAAAAAGCAATTGTGCAAGTCAGAATTGATGCTAATCAGTTTTGAAACTGAAAGCAATGCAAAAACAGAAGGCAGTATCCAGTGTTTAACAATTTCATACCTTTCCTCCATCTGAGAAATAAGTATTCAGACAAATTTTATTTTTTTGCAGACATGTTTTTATAAGAATTAGAGGTTTGCCTATCTTAACAATTATTTCCTGTATCTTGAAAAAGTATTCTCTACATTTTAAATGTTTTATGTTAGAGATTTCTTTAATGCACACTTGTCATATA
>NW_004524720.1:6211021-6211572 GCF_000260255.1 Octodon degus
TTTTGTCAATTGTGTTTATTTTTTCAAAGAACCAACTCTTCAACTCATAAATTATTTATATTGTTTTCTTCATCTCCATTGCATTTATTTCTGCTCTGATCTTTACAATTTTTTAACTTCCTTGGGCTTTGGATTTGACTTGCTCTTTTTTTTTCTAGGAGTTTGAGGTGCAGCATAAGATTGCTTATGTGGGTTCATTCTGTTTTCATGATGTGAGAATTTATTGCTATAAATTTCCCTCATAAGACATCTTTCATTACATCCCAAAGGATCTGGTAAGTTGTATCTACATTTTCAATACATTGTAAACATTATCTAATTTCTTCTTTAATTTCATCTATGTCCCATTGATTGTTCAGGAGGGTGTTATTTATTTTCCATGTGTTTATAGAGTTTTTGCTGTTTTTGTTGTCAATAATTACCATTTTCATTTCATTATGGTCAGATAATATCTATGGGATGATTTTGATTCCTTTGCATTTACTTAAGCATGTTATATGTGCTAGTACATGATCTATTTTGAAGATTGTCTCATGTTCAGCTGAGAAAAA
>NW_004524720.1:6211957-6213754 GCF_000260255.1 Octodon degus
TGTCTTATGGAGCATTGTTTTCCATCGTTTGACATTCAGTCTACTAATTTCTTTTTGAGTTAAATGTGTGTTTCTTGTAGACAGCATATTGTTGGATTTTGTTTCTTGATCCTCTCTGCCAGTCTGCTTCTTTTGATTGGTGAATTAAGTCTATTTGCATTGATAGTTATAACTGATATGTGTTGTTTTATCTTTGTCATGTTGTTTTCCTGTTTTGGATCCCTACTTTTTCCCTTTACTGAATTGCTTGGTAGGTCTCTTCTGTTGTTGTTGAAGTTGTGGTCATCTTTGTCTATTTCTAAAATATCCATCAGTACTCTTCGTAAGGTTGGTTTGGTGTTCATGAATTTCTTCAGTTGTTCTTTGTCATGGAAATGTCTAATCTCTCCATTAAATTTGATAGATAGTTTTACAGGATACATGAATCTGGGTTGAAAGTTGTTTTCTTTCAAGGCCTCAAGTATCTCACTCCAAGATCTTTTTTTTTTTCTTCTTCTTCTTCTTTTTAAGGTCTCACTACTAGAATGGACTTGTAGTGATCTGCCTGTTTACAGCCTCCCAAGAGCTAGGATTAAGGTGTGCACCACCACACCCAGTCTCAATTGCCATCTCAGCGCATCCTGGGGGTGGGGCTGGCACTTCAATCTCAGGGATTGAATCCCCGACCCCTGCACCTGCTTGCAGGTGCTTTAATCCACTGGGTTATTTGGCCAACCCTTCACTCCAAGATTTTGATTTGATGGTCTGTGTTAAGAAATTTGCCATGATTCTGATGAGCTTTCAATCATAGGTGATCTGTTTCTTCTAACAGCTTTAATATTCTGTTCTTTTTTCAGTTTCTGGGATCTTAATTATTATGTTTTTGGACTATGACTAGCTGGAGTTCTATGTGCTTCAGTTTTCTGTATATCAGATTCTTTTCCCATGCTTGGGAAATTTTCTGCTACTATTTCTGTGAACACTCTTTTTTGTCTTTGGTGTTATCTCTGTTTTCTTGATACCTATTAGTCTTATATTATTTTTCTTTGCATTTTCTTGCAGCTGTCATATTGTTATTTCCTAGTTTCTTGTTATTTTTAAGAGATGTTTCCTTTCATCTTCACTAGCTGCAATGTTATCTTCAAGGTCTGAAATTCTATATTCTGTTTCATTCAAGTGGTTTTGCCAACTTTCAGTGGAATTTATAATGTCCTGGATATCTATTTGAATTTGTTTCATGCATTCTAATTCTTTCCTGTATTGTTCATTCAATGTTTCCATAATTTTCCTATTCCCTAGTTTTTTTAAAATCTGTATCTTCCTTAGATGTATTGACCAATACTTTCATGTTTGTAGTCATTTCCTTTTTTGCTGAGAAATTATTTCTGACCTGATTTCCTCCATAGCCCAATGGAATTGTTTCTTTACATCAGTTGCTATCATCTCAGACATTTCAGGTGTGTGACTTCCAAGTTCTTCTATGACCTTGTCTCCTGATCTTGTTTTTAGTGGACTGGAGGTCTGAGATTGCCTTTTGTTCCTTCCTCTTGTCATTAAATTGAGAATTTGTATTTAAATTAGTTCCTCTCAGTTCAGTCTGGTTACTTCCCCCTTGATGTCCTGCTCCTGGTTTAGCTCACTGGGTCTAGTACCTATCTGCCCTGCAGGGAGCTTCACAACAAGGTCACAAACTAAGCCTCTCTGCTGGAGTTCCGCTCTGCTGGGTCCCAAACCAACAGGGACTCTCTATTCATCCTTGTATTTTGAACCACATTCTAATAACAAATTTGGGCTCCTCATTTATTATTATTATTATTA
>NW_004524720.1:6214673-6216635 GCF_000260255.1 Octodon degus
TCACAGTAGCTTTGTGGAATAACTTCAAGTTAGGGGTCATGATGCCTTCTGCCTTACCTTTGTTGCCCAGAATTGCTTTTGATATTTTAGGTTTCTTCTGGTTCTAAATGTATTTTAGGATTGTTTTCTCTAATTCTGTGAGATATGCTGTTGGAATTTTGATCAGGACTGATTAAAATTAAAATTAAATCTGTATAATTTAGGAATATGGTCATTTTCACTACTATAGTTCTTCTTACCCTAGAACAAGGGATATCTTTGCATTTTCTTAGACCTCTTTGACATCCTTTTTGCAGAATAATGTAATTTTCAATGTAAAGGCCTTTTAATTTCTCCCTTAGATTGCTCCCTACAGTTTTTCATTGTTCAGATGCTATTGTGAAAGCTGTTGTTTCTCTAATTTCTCTCTCAATGAGTTTGTGTACAAGAAAAATACTGACTTTTGAGTGTTGACTTTATATTTATCTGTACTACTAAATTTGGTTATTAAATTAGAGGTAGTATCACTCCTACTCGATATAGCTTTGCAAACATAAGCCATAATGATAGCACAAGAGAAAAGAATAAATGAGAGGAAATAAAGAAGTTAAGAGCCTGCCAAATAGCTTAGTAGATTAGAAGTCCTTGCTTAGGCAGACCCAGTGGCCTGGGTTCAATACTCAGCAGCCAGAGTTCGATTCCCAGTGTGCCATGCCAGCCCCACTCCCAGAGTGCACTGAGATAGTGATTGCAAAGCTATATTGACTAGATCCCTGGAACAGCAGACCCAGGGATCTAGTTTTGTGATTTCTTTTGCCATTGATTTCTAGTTTCTTTGCACTAGGATCATGCATGGTATAATTTTAGTTCTTTGCATTTACTTATGAGCTAGTGCATAAGCTAGTTCTATGAGCCAGTGCATTGTCTATTTTGAAGAATGTCTCATGTGTAGTTGAGAAGAATGTGTCTTCTGATGTTGTGGGGTGGAACACTCTTTAAGACATCTACTAAGACCATTTGTTCACAGATTTGGCTCAGTTCTGATATTTTTGACTTTCTGTCTAGTTGATCTATTTGTGATAATGGGATATTAAGATTCCACATTACAATTATATTAGTGCTTACTTAGTTTTTTATGTCTAAAAACCTAAAGCAGATTCTTTGTTTCATACAATTGAACGTGCGGGTACTTGGTACATAGGATTTTTGTCTTTTTCTCTGTCTCTGTCTCTGTCTCTGTCTCTGTCTCTGTCTCTGTCTCTCTGAACGCTACCTTAACAAGGATGCAAGGTAGTGTTTTTTGTCTCTCTTAATCAGTTTTGTTTTGAAATTTACTTTATATGCAAGTAGAATAGCCATTTCTGCTGTATTTCCAGATCCTTGTTGCATGAACTAGTATATTCCATCGTTTGACTTTCCATCTGTGAATTTCTTTTTGAGTTAAATGCATTTTTTATATGCAGCATATTATTGGATCATATTTCCTGTTCAGTTTGGTCAATCTGTTTCTTTTGAGTGGTGAATTGAGACCTTTTACATTAATGATTATTACTGATATGCACTGACTTATCCTTGTCATATTATTTTCCTGTTGTTAGCTCCAATTCTTTCCCTTCTGTTTAATTGCCTGTTTTGGATGGTGGATTCTTTCTAATGGTGTTTATATGGAATTATAGTCTTCCCTATTTCTTTCTAGAATATCCTTCAGAACATTTCAGAAGTGCTGATATGATGGTCATGATTTTCTTCAGGAGTTCTTTGTTAAGGAACTTCTTATTTTTCCATCAATTTTGAAAGGTAGTTTTGTGAATGTACATCCATCTGGGTTAGTGATTGTTTACTTTTAGAACTTGAAATACCTCACTCTAAACTCATCTTGACTTGAGGGTTTGTATTGAGAATCTGCTATAATTCTGACAGGCTTTTCCTTCATAGGAGATTTATTCATTTTCTCTAAAAGTTTTTAATAATCTATTGATGTGT
>NW_004524720.1:6216735-6222837 GCF_000260255.1 Octodon degus
AATCCAGAAATGGGCATCCGAGATGAACACACACATCTCATAGGACAAAATTATAGAAGTGACTAAATATATGAAAAAATGCTCCACATCACTAGCCATCTGTGAAATGCAAATTAAAACAACACTGAGATACCACCTCATCCCAGAAAAAATGGCTATCATAAAGAAATCAACCACAAACAAATGTTGGAAAGGCTTTGGGAAAAAAATGAACCCTTTTCCACTGTTGGTGGGAATGTAGACTGGTGCAACCATCATGGAAATCAGTGTGGAGACTCCTTAAAAAACTAGGACTGGAATTCCCATTCAAGCCAGCTACCCACCTACTGGGAACTTTCCCAGAAGAACTGAAAATATCATATCACAGTGATATATGTGCACCTATGTTTATAGCAGCACAATTTGTGATAGTAAAATCTTGGAAACAACCAAAATGCCCATCACCTGAGAAATGGATGAAAAAAACATGGTGTTTTTATACAATGGAGCATTTCTCAGCTATAAAGAATGATAAACTCGAAGGCTTCATATATAAGTGGATGCCACTTGAAGATATACTCATAAGTGAAATAAACCAAACCCATATGTGGAAATATCATATAGTCTCCCTAGTGTAAGAATGCAAAAGAAGAAATAAAAATAGAAAGTTATAACACAATTAAAAAGAAAATGAGAACTCACAGATTAAACAAAGATGAGAGGGCAAGGAGAAAAGCTGGGAAACATGAGAGGCAAAACCATACATTTATATGCATAAGATGGCTAAGGCAATGATCTTGAGAATTTATAGCAGGTTTTTGAAACTAGCTGTTAAATGGTAGGATTCTCACCCTGACTGACGATATATGCTGGTACCTGTGAACTAAGCAACTGCACTGAAGCTAGCAATGTGTAATAGTGGGGTCATGCTTGGAATGCCTGTCATTCTGGTCTTCTAAGTATGTACTGCTTCTAATGTCATATCAATTACTGCTATAGTGTCTCTCAAGTAAATGTTTGTTTAAAAAAAGAGGGTTATAGATGAAAATAAGAGACAAGAAAAAAATGTCCCAGGACTGTCCCGCTACAATGCTGTATATGGTTAGATTTCTAAATTTTTGGGTAAAAATATGTAATGGATTATTCCTATTTTTTAAAAATATTTTTTCTTCACATTCTGTATGAATTTAAAGTTTAACATATCAATACTTGATGGAAAATACCTGTTCCATGTTATATCTAAGATGTTTGATAGTCAGATAGATAGTGAGGTTAAGCTCAGTTGCCTATGTTGTAGGGTAATAATATCATTAAGCTTCTTTTCTGGAGGGTTAACAGCCTAAGTTTACAGACCAAAATTAGAGAAAAAGAAAAGCTGCAAGGAGAGCCAACATTTAGGCCCTAGCCTTTCAAGGTTAGTGAGGAGTTAGGACATAAGTGAGCCTATACTGTAATATCCTATAATTCCGTCATGTCCCAAATTTTCTGATCAAGGAGATTATGGGGCCACAGAGAAAAGTGATTGATGATGTAGAGTGTGCCTAAGGAGAGTCACATGGAGAGAAAATATTCTCTTAGGCTTTCACAGAGAGCAAATTGGTCAAGCAATGGCCATGACTCATCCACATGACTGACACTCACAAAGGATCTACAAAATGCAGTACAGAGTTTCAGAATAAATCCTGAGGGGATTTGACTGACCTTGTCAGATGCAAAAGTTACATTTCTTGTTATAGAGGTCTTGCTTTATCTTGGTCTTAACTATCTAGCAGAAAAGTATAAAAACGAGGTATAAAAAGTAAAGCCATATCAATATGCTGAGCTGTAAAAGGCTCAAGTCAACAACTTCTGACATTGCTAGTCCTATGGGTAAGACACTACTATTTTTATTTATTTTTTAAATTAATTTTATTGAGAAACAAATAGTGAGAACTTCAATACTGATTAGTAGGACAGTTTCAATAATTAATACATTGCATATTGTTGTCTTCATAGTGGTTATTTATAGTACAAAGTGCAGACATGATATTCTGTGCAAACACTATTAGTATAAATCTTTCTTCTCATTGAGTTAAGAGAAAGTAGCTGTATATCGATCCTATTTTGGATACATAGATACAAAATGCTCTTTCATTTGTATCCCCTTTTGTTTGTTTAGTTTTGTCAGAGATGGGTACCTATTATGGACTACTGGACTATATTGGATTATTTTGCTGAATTCACACACCTACAATAATTAAATGGCAATGGAATACCTATCTCTGACAAAACTGAACAAAAAAAGGGGATACAAATGAAGGACCATTCTGTATCTGTATATACAAAACAGATAGGATAGATATACAGCTACTTCCTCTTAAAGATATATACTAATAGTGTTTGGACAGGATATCATGTCTATATCTAGTAGTATGAATAACTACTATGAAGACAACTATATGTATTAATTATTGTAACTGTCCTATTAACCCGTTTAGAAACTGTCTCAATGCTGTTTCTCAATAAAATTAATAAAATTAAATAAAAAAATACTTGCCAATAATTATCTGAATTTTGCCACTGCTGTGATTTTGCCTATTTTTAACTGCATTTGTTTCCTTTTTTGGTATGATTGTCTCATAGTTGATCTTTTTCTTTTTTTCCTTCCCTTTTAGGACTGCGTTGTGTCCCATAGGTTTGGTTATGTTGTACTGCTGTTTAATTCTAGGAACTATTTCCTTCTTTCTTTGATTTCTTTTGTCACTCATTGAGTATTCAAGCATGTACTACTTAATTTCTAGTTTTTATATTACCTCTGTAGAAAACAAGTCAATGGTTTCTTTAGCCACTGGTTTTTAGTTTCATTGCCTTATGATCTATGCATGGGTAATTTTTGATTGTTTTACATTTACTTAAGCATTATTGTATTAAAGTATATTGTCTATTTGGAAAAAGTGCCATCTTCTACTGAAAGAGCACGTATTTCTTTTTTGGGGGAACAGTATTGATAACTATGAAGTCTATTTGATTAACTTGTATATTTGTCTCATTGATCTATTTATGCTAATGTGGCATTGAAAGCCCCACTATATATTTATAATGTTTTATGTCCAGTAGTGTTTGTGTTATTAAATTGTGTTAAATATTTGGAGCATATATATTTGTAACTATTATTTCTTAATGGTGAATTTTTCCTTTGATCAACATGTCATAGTAATCTGCTTGTGCTGTTTTGACTTAAAGTCCCCTTTGTCTGAAAATAAGACAGGCATGTCTGCTTGTTTATGAGGTCCCACTGTTTGAAATAATGTTTTCCATGCTTTGCTATTGTCTGAGTTTTTTTTTATGTCAAATATATTTATTGTATATATACTGTTCGATTTTTTGGTTGAGTCACTGTCCCAACTGGAGAACTAACAGCATTTATATTCAGAATACATCGACTCATTACTGTTTACTGTTATTTACTTATTTTCCTGTTGCTGATTCTCTTCTCCTTCTACTGAAGTACTTACTCTGCCTGTTTTTTTTTTTTTTTTGTCAAGATTAGCTTCATTATTTTCCTAGGGCATCCTTGGAACATTTTTATGGTTTTTGGTAGGTATGACTTTTTTCACGTGCTGTTTATCATGAAAATATCATATTTCTCAATTATGGAAGATAGTTTTGCAGGGCACAGGAGCCCGAGTTAGAAATTGTTTTGCTATGGGGTTTAAAACACTTTACTCTCATAACCTTTAAATTTTGTAATGAGAAGTCTACTGTAATTTTAATAGCTTTCTCTCTATAAATGATTGGTTGCTGTTCTCTGCTTTTAAGATTTTAATGTTGTGTTGGATCCCCTAGATTTTGCCTATATGTTGTGGAAGTTCTTTTCTGGTCATAGCTATTTGGAGTTCTATATGCTTCCCTTAATCTGTGTTAAATGAGAAAAAATTTCTAAACTTTTAAAATGCCATTTGTCCTTTTTTAAAATTTAAGTTTATTGGAGCATTTTAGTTATGCCAAAAGATCACATTCATCGTAGGGAAACTGTACCTGTACATGACACATGCTGATTCCTTTTTTCCTCTCCATTTCCCTACCCTCTCTTCAATTCTTCCCCTACTTACAAAAGCTTTGTTTCTATTTTTGTCATTTTTTTTTCTTTTCCCCAATAATTCAGATTACTTTTATTTGCTCCATCTAGTAGCTGTTAGATCTTTTCACCTTCTCCCCTTTAAAAAAGATGTCTCTCATTGTCCACGAACAGCAGCACTGTCTTGTAGTTCTGACGCTCTTGTCTTCATATTGTTCAATTGTGTTGCCTGTATTTTTGAACAATATATGTTTTGAATTTCTTCTTGGAGCCCTTTTATGAACTCTTTTCAATTCTGGTAATGCCTATCTTGTATCATTTCTTTATTAGTCTTTTGTAGACATGGTGATCATTTTATTTGGTCTAATATCTAGTATGTTCAGTGAATGTGTCAAATATGTTAGTTTTGTCATCTCCCTTGATATCATTTTGAACACAGTAATTTGCGTGTGTCGCTTTTGCTTTACTCCCCTTCAGTGCCACCTGTGTGAGGTTTGGGGACTTAGAAGTATTTGGAGGCATTTTGTTGGTTTTTCTTTTCATGTGTCTTTTTTTTTTTCTTTCCTTGTGTTGAGGTTTGTGGGTTGACTGTAGAAGTCTTCATTTCTAGTATGGAAACCTACTTTAATGTCTACTTTTCGATTGTGTCCTCTGGGCATGGTTAATCAGTTGCCAAATAATTAATTTTCCTCTATCCTAGCATTTAAATACCTGTTTTCTTGGATGAGACATTGTTGTATATTTGGCCCAGTATTCAGCTGTCCAGGAATGGACCACAGTATTGTTAATGACCCCAAAGAATTCCAGATATTGGCATCTCAAAAAACAACAAATAGGAACTCCCATATTATGGCTATAGTGATAAAATCAGCATCGATTATAGCATCAAATACAAACTGAATATTGGCAAATCCTATGAACAAATAAGGTACCACACTTCTCCATAGTAATTTATAGTTATGGTATAAACAGTAATGACCTATCTCTAATAATGCAATAGTTAACAGCAATAAGAGAAAGTTAACTACCTAGAGGTACATAAAGCTTAGTAGTTATACTAGTAAGGTGGAAGGGGTACAGAATTGGAAAATGAAAAAACAAACTTTGAAAAATTAACTGGATAAGAGATGGAAGAGAAGAAAGTCAAATGGGAGAGGTCCTGCTGATTAACAAATGAAAATTATGAGACCAGCTGCTAGAAGGAATGAATGAGAAAAAGAAAAAAGATAAACAAAAACAGGTGATAAAGAAGAGAAAAAAGTTGGAGAAAGGAAACAAAACAAAAAGAGGAGGAAAATAAAAGGGATGGAGGAGAAAACTCCAAACTCCCAGAAAACCTAACAAAAAAAAAAAAAAAAAAAAAAAAAGCAAAAGAAGTTTGATTAAAAAAAATTCTGTTATTTTATGAGTGGTTTCTTTTCAAGATCTGCTGTCTGGTGATCCAGCCAGTCACAAGTTTCAATGCTTAGATTTAGGGGCTATTAGTTTTTGAGGTTCTCTCCTTGCACCATTGGCTCCTTTATTCAGTACCCCTGCCCCAAGTTGTTACAATTCAACTAAAGCATGTCCCTGCTGCTACTGGTAGATAGAAAATGTGATTCCTTTCTTTCCTTGGGTGTTGTCTCCATCCACAATCAGGCTGGCTGGCTATTCTTTGCCTTTTCTGCCCCACTGCAGTGCTCCTCTTGGGAGCACCACTGTGCTTGGGTCCCAAGAAGGAATACTTTTGCGCAGAATTGACTTTTATTGATCAAGAGGAACAATGCTTTCATTAACTAAATGACTATTAGCAATACAATATAGTAAGTTAGTAAAATGAATGTTACATTTTAGCATATTATGTTGAGACGATTTTACCAGAACAGTTGAATTTTTAAAAATGAGACACATCTTATGTAAGGTTATGTAAGCAAAACTTGAATCAGATATCTAAACAATTTAACAAGCTAAGAATTTTTATAAGCAATTAAAACCTAACAAAAAACAGTAAAAACCATAACCCTGAAACAATGAAACCTCTATTTTAGCTGTTACAATTTTTACTAAAAATGGATATCTTTTTTTTT
>NW_004524720.1:6222937-6227120 GCF_000260255.1 Octodon degus
TCTGTGTGTCAGTTTTTTTTCATGCTTGGAAAACTTTCTGCTGTTATTTCTGTGAAATTTTTTATGTTGTTTTCATTGCTTTTGCATTGACTCCAACCAATTTTGTTGTTCTTGTACTATCTAATAGTTGTTGAACTGATTTTTTATAGTCTATTTCTATCTTTGAAAAATATTTCTTTTAGTGATTGCTAACCACAATTGTGTCTTCTAGATCTGATATTTTGTCCTCATATTGGTTCATTCTGATGCATATACTTTCAAAAGAATTTTTTGTCTCTTGGATATCTGAATCTGTTTCATGAATTCCATTTCTTCAGTATGTTGGGTGTTCATGGTTTTGATCATTTTTTAAGCTGTTCTATTTTTTACTCTGTGCCTACTCTAGATTTACTGACAATGTCCTACATTATGTTCATCTTTTCTAACCTTAGAAATGATTTATGATCTGATTTTTTTCTATAGCCAAATTCATCTGTTACTTCTACTATCATTTCAGAAAATTCAGGTGGGCAGCTTCTGATTTTTCTACTTTGATGTCCCCTGAACTTATTCTGGGTGGGCTGGAGATCTGGGATTACATCTTGTTTCTTTGTCATGCCATTTTCTATTTTTAAATTTTTTTTTCTATATTGATGCTTCTAAATTGCTTATGGCAGATAGCTTTATCTCTACTGTCAAAGCCTCTCTAGGAAATGAATATTCTTCAGAGATGTATTGTAGGTGTATCTGACTCTTGACCTTGGAGTCTGTCCCAAGATACTATCTTCCAAATTTATTAGGGATGAGAAGTTGCTATTTGGCCCAGAACTCAGTCCTTTGATATTGGCCTATGGTAATGATTATGACCTCAGACAATTACACTAGTCATGCAAGTAAGAACAAGTGATAACAACAAGCATATTATCCTGGCTAGAGTAGTACAATTAGCAGTAACAACAGCATCAATTTCATCTTAGAAACTCACATAGCTTGGTAACTATTAATTTGATACCATTAAGCACAGAAGAAAGAACTATAGCTATATAACAAAATCTACTACAAATCAGGAACTTTTATGCAGTGAACTTTCCCTTTGCAGAATGATTTTACTGTGTGTGTGTGTGTGTGTGTGTGTGTGTGTGTGTGTGATGGGACTTAAGAGAGAAAAGAAGAAAAAATAGAGATAAAGTGAAAGCTATTGGAAGAAAGGCTGAAAGACAAAGAATGATAATCCCAAGCTTTGTGAAACTTGAGCAGAGAAAAAAAGGAGAAAGCAATGAAGATCAAAGCAAATGAGAAAAGCTAAAGACAATGTTCATTCACATGAAAAAATTTTAAAAAATAGAAAAAGAAATCTAGGGAAAGAGAAAAAAGAAACAATGAAGAATTCAAAACAAACAACACAAATAAAAACCTAAATAACTAAAAAGAAAAAAAAAGATGAAATTTCTCTGACCACAAGCCTCTGTTGTTCACAGTCCTGTGGTATCATCTGTGTCACAGCCCACCTCTGTGCCAGGTGATCCCAATCAGTGTGCAATAGGATTAGTCCTGGTTGTAGGCAACCACATCAATTCTACAGTGGTGTTGGGGCTGGGCACTGACTCTGTTTTTGAAGTCCAGTAGACTTGCAGGTTGATCTTGGCCTCCAGGTGTGAGTGGCCTGGAGTTCAAGTCTTTAGCCAGAAACGCTCTGGATGCCCCTCCACTGTCTGCCCACATCTCCTTACCCTCTCTACCTATGTGGTGGTTGCTCACCCAGTTGCAGTCGGACTGGGAGCCCTGGGAAAAAGCAGGCTATGGCTTATAGGAGACTCATGTCCAGTTGGGGCCCTTCCAGATTTTGCACAGCCTCCTCTATTGAAACATCACTCTCCTGCCTTTGAGAGCTGTGGTAGTGGGGATTTTTCTCTCTCCACTGCAGTTCTCCATGGTCTCTTTCCTCATGGACTTTGCAGGTTCCACGCAGCATCCAGGCTTTACCACTTTACCCTACTAGCATCTTTCTCTAGGGAGGACTCTGGGCTCACTCATTCCTGATGGGTCACTATAGGTTCAATGCTTCTCTCTTGCACAGAAAGCCTGGTGCAGGAGTCAATAGTGATGGCTCCTAATTCAGTCAGAGACTGTTTCCTATCCCCTAATAACCTTAGAACAAACTGGTAGAACATCAGGGAAGGAACAGCTTTCTGGTCACTTGCCCCTGGTGTGTGCCAGTGAAATATGCTGCCGGGCTGCAATGCCTCTGTTTAGAGGAGGGTAAGAGAGACAAGGGGCCATTTATCCCAGGTATACTGGTGTGACTTGACTCTGCCATGCTGTTAGGGCTCTATCCTGGAACTTCCTGGTATGGTGGTTCCTGTGCTGTGTGCAGGTAGAGGTCCCACTGGCAGCCCTGCATGACTATTTTGCCTTTTTATGAACTCCTGTGCTCATGTTTTTGATCTAGAAGTCTCTTATTTCAGACTGATTTCAGCATCAGCATGTATGTCCTTCCCCTTTTTCCAGTTACTGTGCTTTTAGTTGATTTTTCTCTGAGTATTTCCAAGGCGATGACTCCATTATTCAGCCATGTTGAGTTCCTAATAGTTAGCATATATAAAGAACTTAAAGAATTTAGACTCCTCAAATAAAGGGCACAATCAAAATATGGGCAATTCAAATATAAGTGGACACTTCTCAAAAGAAGAAGTATAAATGACCAATAAGTACATGAAAAAAAGCTCAGCATGTTTGGCAGAAATGCATATGAAAGCAACAGAGAAGACATCTAGTGCAGAAAGAAGTCATCCAGATTTCAAAAAAACGACAAAGGCTGGTGAGGTTGTGTGAAAAAGGAACACAGATGCTAATGAGGTTGGTGGAACTCTATACTGGTGTCGCCACTATGCAAATAAGCGTGGCGGTTCATCAAAAAACTAACAAAGCAAAGTCTTTGGCCCAGATACACCCATTCTGTGTGTCTTCCTGTAAAAGTTAAAGACATCATATTTCAGTGATACTCACATACAAGTGTTCATTGTACCAAAATTTATGACAGGGAACCTTAGGAGTGGCCTTTATGTCCACCAACAGATGAGTGATGTCTTGGTTTTTTTACTTTTGTTGCTGAGACAAAATACCCAACATGCAAAATGAAGGAAAGAGAGGTTTATTTAGCTCATGGTTTGTAGAGGCTTCAGTTGGCTTCAGTAGCTAGCTGCCTACGCAGCTGGCTCCAAGGCAGGGTGGCATGGCACAGGGGTATCAATTCTTAGCGGCAAAGACAACAAAAACAACCAGAACAAAAGGGGATGAACAAGGCTCTTTTCAGCCTTTGCATTATATGTAGGCTCTACCCCCAGGGCAAGTATTGCAGTCATACCATCTCTGTGCCCTGCTCCTTGTACAAGATGAGGATATTTATCAGTGAAGAGCTTGGCCCCCTGCTGATTTGCATAGTTACACTTCTAAACTTCTCAAGTTGACACAGTGTTTCAACAATTACAAATGTATAAAAGAAATGTGGCATATATATATATACAATGAAGTACAACTCAGTCATAAATAAGGATGAATTTGAGTCACTTAAAAGAAAATGGATGCATCTTGAGACCATAATTTTACATGAAATAAATACAGCAGATTTGATATTACATGTTTTATCTTATGTGAAGCCAAAAATATGGAGGAAATAAAAGAAATAGGGAGGAAGATCTCTCCGTAGGCACACTATACATCGTCGATATAAAAGTAATGCCATATTAATATGCTGAGCTGTAAAAGGCTCAAGTCAACAACTTCTGACAATTGTCAGTTCTGCCAATAACCCACTACTATTATGGACTATTGGACTATATTGGGCTGTTTTGCTGAATTCAAGTACCAACAATTTTTAGACTGGTTTCAAATATGAAAAGGTCTTTTAAAGACTTCTCCAAATACATCTCCTCTAACTGCAGTGGAACACCCATCTCTGAAAAAACAAAATGGGAAAGGGGAATGTCTTGGGAGCCACAAAGCTGTGAAATCAATCAAATATACGGAGGTGGGACTTGACCCAGTGCCTAAAGCAAACAAGCTACCTCACTCTTGAGATGAACATCCTGTCTGGTTAAGGCTAGTTATCAGCTGCTAGGCAACCTAGTGCCATGCATTGCTAATTTCACAAAAGTGTAAATAAAAGACAGTTTTGTTGTGACAAAAAGGGGGAAGGAAAACAAAA
>NW_004524720.1:6234575-6236482 GCF_000260255.1 Octodon degus
AACATACTAATATACTACACAAAAATATCTTATAAACTTTAAGAAGCCCATACTAGAATATCGATATATCCATCTAGACGTATCCATATATCTTCACAAACTTAATTCATTCTGTGATTCTGGGAAAGTTGGCAACATTTCTATGCAGGGAAGACGGCCATGGTTTATATTCATCACCAGATATGGAGTTCACAAATGGAAGTAACATTTTTCAAACAGAAAAAAAGGAAAAAAATAATGATTCAGAATTGTAAAATAAGATCATAGGAAACCAACAATGGCTGATATATTGCCTATTGTTATCTTTAAAGCACCAGATATAGGCATGAAAAATTGATCAAAAATTACACATTGACTGTTCCTTTCAATAAACCAATAGAAATTAGTAGTACAGATATCTTAGCTATCTTGTGTACATATACATATACTTCTTCCCCTTCCTTCTTTCTTTTTCTCCTTTCCCTCATTCCAGTGGTTGAGCAGTTTCTTTCCCTTCCATTTAAAGCAGTACTTTTTCCTTTCACAATATCTGTGGCACCTTGGATTTTACTTACTCTTTCAGTTTCTTTCACTAGTCAGACAATATGATGTTCACACATGCAAGGTTGATTTATTTCATTTATGGTCTCTAGTTGCAGTCATTTACCTATAAAAGCCTTGCATTTATCTTTATAGCCGAGTAATACTCCATTGTACAAAAAATCTACATCTCTTTTTAACCACTCCTCAGTTAATGGGCATTGGAATTGTTTCCAAGATTTAGTTATGGCAAATTGTTCTGCTATAAACATGAGTGCACATATATTGCTGTGGTACAATGCTTTTAGTTCTTCTGGAAAAATACCCAGAAGGAAAATAGCTAAGTCAAATGGGACCTCTAATCTTAGTTTTTTCAGAAATTACCATTCTGACTTCCGTAGTGGTTGTATCAGTCTTCACTTCCATGAATAGTGGAGAAGCGTTCTTTTTCCCTTACAGCCACATCAGCATTTGTTATTGCTTCCTTCATGATAGCCATTTTTTTCTGGGATGAGATAGAATCTCAATATTGTTTGAATGTGCTATTTTTTAAAAATCTTTTATCATTTGGTATGGGTCTTGCTTTGCAGTTTGGACTCATAGCAATCTTCCTGTCTCAGCCTCCCCTGAGCTTGGATTACAGGCATGTGCCACCACTCCCAGTTTTGGTGACTGGCATGGTGTGCCCAGGGTTCTGGTGCTGGGCCAGCACGCATGTGGTACCAGGGACTGAATCTGGGTTCTTACACCTGCCAGGCAGGCGCTTAGACCACTTGAATAATCTCCCTGGCCCTAAATTTGCATTTCTTGAATGACAAAAAATGTTGAACATTGTTATTTATTTTCCATTTGTATTTCTTGACCTGAGATGTGTGTATTCATCTCAGATGTCCATTTTTAGATTGGGTCTTTGAATATTGGGGCTTGATTTTTTCACTTCTTTGTATGTTCTAGATAGAAGTCCTTTGTCTGAGTGACAGTTGGCTAATTTTTTTTCTCAGTTTGTGGGTTTTCTTTTTACTGTTGGTGATTTCTTTTGATGGGCAAAAACTTTTTAATAAGAATTGTTCTTTGAAGAATTTCCCATGTAGTCTGGTTTTTGTGCATTTACTCTCTGCCTACCCCTATGCCTCAAGATTTCTACTTACTCCTGTAGCAGATTGTGTTTCTATTTTTTTTTAATAAAAACAAAATTTATTTTAAACATGAACATTGCTAATGGGTGATGATTTTATATATTCATATAATTATCCCAAAACTTTGAAATGCCTTAAAATAGCAATAGTACAATACTGAAATCTTAGATATATGGAATTTTTCTTTTTGTTTCTTTGCAGTCCCAGAGATCAGACTCAGGACCTTGTGCTTTCCAGGCAAGTACTTAAGTT
>NW_004524720.1:6238369-6239236 GCF_000260255.1 Octodon degus
CTCTGAATAACTACTATGAAGACAATATACAATGTATTGTAAACATCCTACTAACATGTTTTGAAACTGTTTCATCACTATTTTATCTTTTTTTCTCATTAAATGACTAAAAATTATTTTTAAAAAGATCATATTATTTTC
This sequence comes from Octodon degus, assembly GCF_000260255.1. Lineage (NCBI taxonomy): Eukaryota > Metazoa > Chordata > Mammalia > Rodentia > Octodontidae > Octodon > Octodon degus. The sequence continues at coordinate 6,238,511 of NW_004524720.1, forward strand.
TTTAGACTGTCCTTTGGATCCTTGGTTTGTTGTTAGTTTTCCCGGATTACAGCATTTAGAAAGAATACTGGTTGCTTCACTGCAGATTTTAACTAATTTATGTTAACTTGTGATTTCTTTTGTGAAGGTCTTTGAGAGTGTTTCTTATTTTATATGTATTATGCTTATGCAATCTTAACTTTTAAACTGCACCCTAAAGCTTAATACATATGTAGAATGTTATAACTTAAAGTACTAGCTGTTTATTTATCCAATTATAAATTGAATATAGAAAACATAACAAGCAGAATTTAAATAATCTTTACGTATTACAACTAAGTTTCTTAAGCAAAGTAACTAGAAGCTTAATAGAAGGAAACACTTGGCAAATGCAAGGGCCTGAGTTCAATCCCTGGTTCTGAAAAAAAAAAAAAAAAAAAGAAAGAAAGAAAAAGAAAAGAAAAAAAGAAGGAAACAGAAAAAATTGTTTTGATAAATACAGATATTTATTTATTTATTTATTTATTTATTTATTTATTTATTTATTTTTAGCTGAGCATGGTGGCATAGACCTGTAATCCCAGCACTGAAGAAGTTGATACAGGAGGTTTGCTACAATTTATTTTTTTTTTTTTGGCTACCACCCCCCAAGATTTATTTTGCTTTACAAAATTTGAGAATACAAATTACATTTCCAGTGCTATTATATTCAAATGCATTCAAGATGAAATCATGCATGCATCTCAT
>NW_004524720.1:6239336-6250567 GCF_000260255.1 Octodon degus
TTCAAGAGTTCCACCTACTTTCTCTTCCAGGAGATTTAGTGTCTCTGCTTTAATGTTTAGATCTTTAATCCATAAAAATGGATATCTTAAGCCTTATTGTTTTAAACAGATTAGATGTCTGTTTGAAACAGACATTCCAGTGCTATTTATTTATTTGGTACAGGGCACTGCTATGCAGCTTGGGTTCATAGTGATCCTTCTGTCTCAGCCTCCCCAGCACTGGGATTACAGACGTGAACCACCACACCTGGGTTTGGTGGCCAGCACTGCGTGCCAGCGGTTCCCGGGGCCAGTACAGCATGCAGTACTGGGGATCAAACCTGGTCCTTGTGCTTGCCAAGTAGGCAGTTAGATTGCTATCTCCCCAGCACTTCCAATGCTACATTTTTAATTCTTTAAAAAAAATTTTTTTTTAGGATAAACTGCTTCTAATTAGAACTACTTTATGCAAAAGATATACTATTACAATGTATTATCAATTAACAAGAAAAACATAATTTTTAGACAGAGTAGACTTAAAAAAGTCATGCTATTACTCATATTGGAAACCCAAAGTGTGTAGATAGATGTAGATACTGTACATCTAGAAATGATGCACAATGCACCTGTGGAGAGAAAACCCTAAAACCTTGCTTTTGAAACTTGCAAAGGTTTTCTGTAAAAATACAATGATTTTTTAAAAAGCTATGTTCTTAAGTACTTAAATTAACCAAAGAGTAGACAATAGGTTATTGAATAATATAATAATTTTTGAAAATAGTAGCATTAGGTCATATAAACAAACATTAATAGACCAGATAAACAAGTTATTATCTCTTTACAGTAAAAAGGATTTAAAAATCCCAATTGGTAATGGCTGTTCTTATAAAACTTTATTTTTAATTTTATTATAATTTTTACTAATTTTAATAAGAATAGTGATGAAACAGTTTCAATACAGGTTAGTAGGACATTTACAATAATTAATACATTGCATATTGTTGTCTTCATAGCTATTTGGAGGACAAGATGCAGACATATTTTGTCTAAACAATATTAGTACAAACTTTTATTCTCAGTGAACTAAGAGAAACTAGCTGTATATCTAGCCTAACTCTCCTGTATATGTATATAACTGTCCTGTGTATGTTCTTTTTCCACAACAACTGTCTTTTATTTACTCTTTTGTGAAGTTAGTAACTCATGACACTAGATTGCATAGCAACTGATAACAAACCTTAACCAGACAGGATTTTAATTTTAAAAATGATGAACAAATACAATCTTCAATCACTTTGAGACCTATTATTTAAAGATGAAAGTTTCTAGTTTCACATACTTCTTATCCATCTTGAATAGTTACTCTGAAACTTACTTATTTATTTAATTATTTATAAATAAAATGGGGCTATAAGTATAATGGGCATTGAACTCAGGATCTTCCTTGCCAGGCAGGTGCTTATGTTGCTGAGTTGTTTTTTTTGGCCCTCTGAAACTTATTTAAGGGTCAGATATTCTTTGCTCTTATATCACAGTGTTATAAATACATATCAGCCATCTAAGACACATTTAAAATACACATTATAAGCATTTGTTTTCATTTAAAAACAAGTATATCAGACCAACATAATTCACTTATTTAATAGTCAAAGTAAACTCTGAAGCTCACTTGAAATACAAAAAAGCAATGGACACTGTATCTTAAATTTTCATAAAGTATTACCCTAATTAGTGAACCTAGGCAAAACATATTTTACCTACCTTAAACATATCTGTGCTGTTATTTTACCAATTAATGAAAATTTTGTTCTGTTAAGCCATGAGAACCAAAAGAATTTAGACTAATATCAGTGTCTACTTATCTGTGAGCCAATTTAAATATAACTTCTATATAAGATAACATTTACCTAAAAATTAGTAGACAGAAACATACTTTTTAACCTCAATTGTATATAACCATGTTATGAAACCAAGACTATTTATATGTTATAAACTATTTATATGTTTCTACTGCTTGAGCCTAGCAGTTTTTCACCCTTTATCACTGAGTTTTGTGATCACTGCATATCTGCATATATTAAAAATCCTAATAGAGCCAGGAGTCTCTAAGGGTAAATAAAAAAATAAGTACACGGAAATGAACTCCAATTTATTTTTATTGAAGCAACTGCAAGATATTAAAAACAGATTACAAGGAAAGTGGACAAACAAAATGTACATCATATATAAAACAATTACATTATATCAGAGTACACTCTTAAGATACCTTGGACAAGCTGAATTATAATAATCATTTCCTTAGTTCTAGGTTTATAACCATAAATTGACTAGTCAGAAGTTTCTCTAGGGGCTACCAGCATTCCTCTTTTCTTATGCAAGTCATCAGAGTACAGTGGTACCTTTGTTCATAAACTTAATTCGTTTCACGATTCCGGGGAAGATCCCCACAGTTGTCATCCAATGTAGAGTTTGAAATGGAAGCAAAATCTTGCCAAATGCTTGTGCATTTGTGAAGTGAGGTATTACTGTATTTCCTTTAATACTTTAAAAGCTACTCTGAGTATCTTTTTCCTGTTAGTTAACACTATAGACTTATAAATAACAGGAGGGGGAAAGAGAGAAGGGCTACAGATTGCTAGATGAGATTCTGTTCATTTTTCTTCATTATAATACTAAGTTTCAGGTCTTGTCTCTTTACTTTTTGAATACAGAGAAAAATCAACCTTTATTAACTTTTTACCTTATACTGGTCCCAAGTTTATAAAATATAACTTAAAAGTGAAGACACTGAGTTACCTATACTCATTTAAGATCTTTGTGTATTTTTGAAAAGGGATACAGAGAAGAAACAAACAGTAAAACAAAACAAAAAACCCAAACAAAACAAAAGACAGAAGAATCTCAAGGTCATATTTTCCAAATGGAAGCTTGTCCTGTTTCCCAAAGTCAGAACTGCTACTCAATGTACACTGTGTTGGTTTTCTAGACTAATAGCTTTTCAATGCTCACTTCTGAGTATCATGGAAAACTGTATTCAGCATTGAGATGTAGTTGGACAGTGAACAATGTCATCAGCATGAATTGTACTCAACAGATAATAGAAGAGGCTAACGTCAGTCTGGAGCAAACAGAAAATTAAGAAACACAGCCATCATAGGATAAACATGCATTGTGAGGCCACGGTGCCAATGTCAAAGTTACCCCAAACCACGAAAGTTTCTTGTACTCTGAGGGTAAACATAGGAAGGGATGATTTTACTGAGACCCATAGCCATAGTAGTAAGGTTCATCAGGGCGGAATCCATAAGCTGTAGCAGGTCGTCCAAGGATACCAACTGGTTGGCCAAAGCCATCCATTCCAAGGCTGAAAGACAAAAAGCAGTAAGTTGTTTTAAAGGCAATAATTTGTCTTCAAATCACAAATCTACTAGGAAGCTCAGAATTTTATATCTCTATGATTCTCCTTTTTGGCACGGATGGTGATTTAGAGGAATATTAGCCTTTTTTCTTCCTTAATGTACTCATTAAAATTTGCATAAAATACTTCTCATAAGATGAATGTTAAAAAAGTGTCAGAAATCTGTCATTAGGTTAGTATTCAAAACAAAGTGAAAGAATCAGATAAAAAAGGTTTCACTTAATAAATGCTCTGATAGAATTATGAAAAGATTTTGCATCTAAGCCATTACCAATAATATATTTCTAGAGAAGGATACATTTGATAGCCATGTTTGATCTGCAAATCCTTCTGATTTCTCATTGCCAAAAATGTTATAAATTCTAGTTCAGTTTATTTTGTGGAAATCATGGAAACTCAAAAGTTATAAAGATAATTGATGCATTGATACATTTTGATTATCCTTTAAAAATTGAGTTTATTGACAAATTAATTTAAAAAAACCTGTCTTCCAAAGTACTTTTTAAGAATCAAAAAATTATCCCATACTTAGAAAAACGACAGAACATTTTACTAGGCAAGTATGACAGCTCTAACGTGCTCATGCATAGCTCATGCAGTGAATGCTACTGAGCTTGATTTTCAACCAAGAAGCCACCTCTAATGTGGAAATGTAAGCTTTGAGTAAAGTAAATATATTTAAATAATTTAAGGTTTGAGACTCTACAGGATGCAGATTTTTTCACCAGAAAAAGTCTTAATATCTTTCTATATTTAAAAAGTATATTCACATTGGCACTAATTTCCCCGCACAAAGTGAGATTAAGTAGAAAAAAAACTCTTGAATTTTAAGTTTTAAAGTAATGTATATGTTTATTAGGATTGAGCTAAAGAACAATATAAGATGTACTAGTATGTGAATCAACTTCTCAGCGGAATAGAATGTTTGAACTGTAAATGTCAGGTTATTATTTGTACTGAGAAAACATGGATGCACAGGCAGTGGTGTGTGTGTGTGTGTGTGTGTGTGTGTGTGTGTGTGTGTGTGAATTTGTCAAGCTTCTAGGGATCTTGACAAAAAGAATAAACCTACCCAGAGTTTCTTAAGGTTTGTTGAAACATTTTAAGTCTGTATTTTATTTTGAAATGATAAAATGTAAGCATCCTTTCCTATTTTGGTATCAGGAGAAGACAGATTAAACTTTGAAATACTAAGAAATACTATTCTAGAGGTAGCCTAAAAATGTTTCTGAAAGTATAGCAATGGAGCAATGAACCCTTGTGCACTGATAGGATATACCAGTATCAGTTTAAAATCAGAGGAAGGGCCAGCCAAATAGCTCAGCGGATTAAAGCACCGGCAAGCAGGTGCAGGGGCAGGGGGTTCAACCGCTGGGCCTGCCTAGCTGGCCCTGCCCCCGGGGCATGCTGAGACTGCAATTGAGGCTGGGCGTGGTGGCATGCATCTGTAATCCCAACTCTTGGGAGGCTATAAACAGGCGGCTCACTATGAGTCTGATCTAGTACTGAGACCCTGAACACCCTGTGGACCCTTCTCCCCGCCCGCCCAAAATAAAATTAGAGGATAAGTTGGCTGCAGCCTTCACACTAAGGCTAAGTATTTAGGAATCTAAACAAACTCAAATACATAAGGGTTGATTATATAGCTTGTGGATTTCAACTCATTCTTTATTCAACTTTCTACTTATTACCTGCCTTATAGGACCTCCTCTGAGGTTGAAACTGAAGACTTAGGTGAAACTCACTTGCTCTGATTTCTCGATTCTCATTCTAGATCTTTCAAGAATTTGCAAATACGAGGTACACAGATCAGTGAAGAAATATGCAAAAGCACTGTCAAAGCAGAATACCTTATAGGAGATTTTTTATCAGTCCTACTGTATTCCACCTAAAAGATGATTCTCAGAAGAGAGTGAACCAGCCATGCTGGCTCCTCAGCTACACTGTTGGCAGTAACAAACTAAGCAGTTTCTTGGGACATGGTGACTTTTCTGGCAGGCTTGTTCTCAGTGAGGAAGAGGATTTAACGATGCTCAGAGACTGGCCATTCTACTGGACATAACATTGGATAATTACATTGGATAACGGTTTTTATTTCTATAACTAAAAGGCAAACTTTCATCCTACTCCCTTGGTACTAAGGACTGAACCCAGGGTCCTCTACACTGAGCTAAAAACTCATTCCTTTTAACATTTTTAATGTTGAGACGGGGCTTCACTAAGCTTATAAATTACCCAGGCTGGGCTTGAATTTGTCATCTTCTTGCCTTAGCCTCTAGAGTGCTGGGATTATAGGCAGGTGCCACCACACCCAACTTGACAAATGTTTTATGTTTTACTGTTTACCAACAGAGTAAAGAATACATTTTTATTACCTGATCTACCAGATAGCTATATATTTCATTATAAGTTGACAGTGCTTTTTTTGTTTGTTTTTAAGTGTCACAGACATTGCTGATAAAAATCTTATGACTAAACCTTAAACACTAATGAATCTGAATATTCAAAGCTGCAACTCTCAGGTCTTGAATGTTATAATTTCAGGCTGCTATGATAGTTCCACTTATGAAGTCAACAGGTCACCTGATTACAGAACACAGGACATTATCTAACTTTTTGAAATTGGGAAAAATTTTTAAAGGAGAAAAACTGGAACTCACTTTTATAGCACGTTTTCTTTTAATCTATCCATCATAAATCACTGACAAATTTGCTACTTTGAAGAATAGTTCAGACATCATCTAGTTTGGATGGTAAATGGATAGATGGTAGGTCCTTTTGCATTATGAAAGATCAACCATATGTGTAAATTAAGTGTTTAGCTGCACTCTAAAACAATACTTTTCTGGGGCTAGAGAGATGGTTCAGTGGAATAAGCACTTCCCTGGCAAGTGCAAGGGCCTGAGTTCAATCCCTGGTTCCACCAAAAACAAAAACCAAACAAACCAAACAACAAAACAAAACCAAAAAAACCAATACTTTTCTTTAATCTTATTTGGGTCTTTATAATAAGAAACTGGGTATTCGAGAATGCTTAAACATATTCTTTTGGAACGTGTGGACATTATGCTACCTCCTCCCTTGGGATAAGGATGCAGCCTTGCTGAATCAAAATAGGGTTCAAATCTAAGAGTTTTCTTTAAATAGAAGGGGACAGGTTCTTTATGCAAATTCTTTTGGAAGGAGCAGCAAACAAGAATATAAAAAGGTAGAGTTAACAGGGCATGGTGGTGCACACCTAAAATACTATGTGGGAGGCTGAGACAAGAGGATTGCAAGTTTGGGTCTAGACTGAGCAACTTAGCATGAATATCTTTTTCTTTCTTTTCTTTTTTTCTTTTCCTTTTTTCTATAAATTTTTAAATGGATTAAAGAAGAATGAAAGTTCTGTGTTCAATCTCTAGTACTGAGAAAAAAACGAAAAGGCAATGTCAACAAAAATAGCGCTTTCCTAATCTAAAAAGACTTGGCTTTGATTAAGAGATGCCATGAACCAAAGGTAAGGAATTAAATCTGTGAGCTTTGCTCTATGTGATCATTTTGCTTCAGATAAGTATGTGTATTTGGATATTTATATTGGGACTGAACACCATTTTGCATTGCGTGTGTTTCTGTTTGTACACATTCTCTTCTTGCCACTCCAAACCCACATAAGTTTTATATCCTACATTAGTATGTGATCCTTTTTTTTTTAAAATAAGAGGACTAGATATTTAGTATTTTTATCCCTAATGTTCATTCACATAACATATTTTAGATCTTTGAATTACCCAGATGTAGTATATTTTCTGGTCCCAATAAAATATTTGTTGTGAAAAGATACCTCGGGATGGTTAGGTCAACAAATCAATATGCTGTTAAATTCTAGGTCCCCAAAACAATGATTTTTGGTAGCTAGATCTACTAAGGAAAATAAAAATCAGCTAAAGTGAAAAATTATTTTAAAATTCCAACAATATAAAATCATATCTATTTTTTATTTTTTATAAATCTACAAATTTAACTGACACACAGCAAACAGAAAACTGAATGTTCTCTAATATTTTAAAAACTTAACAGCATTCATGAGATGATTCAGAGTAGAACAAAAGAATTCTGGCGATGACAAGTGACACTTCACATGCAGCGCATTCCAGAAAATGGCAGCCAGTAAGGCACCCCAGATTCTCAGGCATTTATTACATTTCTTTGCCAGAGCTGACATTCTTGTAGGGAGGGAAGAAAATTACCTACCTCTGGCTGTTTGTGAGGCTTAATTAGTGCATATTTGTAAAGCACTTTGAAATCCTTGGATGAAAAGTGCTGCATGAGTGAAAAGTATCATCACTTTATTAAAATTAGATACAAGCAACAAGTCCTTTAACTCTTTTAAAATTCCTAACACAGTAATATAAATACACAGCAGGTAATAAATTTATTAGGATATGATATAAAAAATACATTTAAGCCACATTCTTCAGCGGCTTGCAGGACTTTGGAAATATTTTTACAAATAATCTTGTCTTAGCTTCCACTTAGAGAATCCGTCCATCCAGCTCTTAACTGAATGGCTCCAGAAATGCTGTGCTCACTAGTTTGTAGAGGCAGTTCATTCCATTTATGGGTAGGTCAAATTGTTAAGAGAGTTCTTAATTCATCAGAAATCCTGTTCAATTAGTCTTAGAATTAGCTGCTGGAATCATACTAATTCCTTAATTGGCTGCTTCATCTCTCTCAATTACTTAATCCTCAGGAGATAGCTTCAAATCTTTATTGTGCATTTGTGCTCTAAAATCACTTTGATCTGAAAGAGTTTATCTTAAAGGGAAGCTGAAATTAACATGATACTTATGATGTTCTGAAACTGGTGGGGAATATAATGACAGTCTCGCTCTTACCCTCTATTAATGTAGGCTAACCTTAAAAATTATCAGAAGTCATCAGAAAGTTGGCTGAGATTAGTGTATATGCCCATATATACACATACATGGGTTTCACTTATGAGCACTATGCTGAATTTCATCTAAAGTTTGGGTCTGTGTTTAGGGGTTTCATTTCCTGAGGTAGAATCTTTTGCAACAGTATATTTATGAATAAGAAATAAGAATTAGGGTTAGGGAGATAGCTTGGTGTTTTAAGCCCTTGCCTGGCAAGCACAAGGTTCTGGGTTTGATCCCTGGTACCACATGCCATGCCAGAGCCAGCCACCAAAACCAAGAGCGGTGGCCCACACATATAATTCTAGAGCTGGGGAGGCCCAGATAGGAGGATCACTATGAGCCCAAGCTGTGCAGTGAGACCCTATACCACATAAACAAAAAAGATTAAATAAATATTCTAGTGATTTGAATCATAAAGAAATATTAAAGGCTGGAACTGTTTTCAGATATTAGAAAATATTTAAAATGAACTAGCGCTCATGGGAGGAACTGTTCCAGGATTTTATGTAACAGTATAAGATAATCTGTTATATATTTATGTATATATGCAGGATAGTTTGGATAATGGTGCTACCAGTTTCTGCTGGTCTTTTGAAAAGAGCAATTAATACTTGAATTTTTTTCTTTTTAATTTCTTCTAACTTTTTTTAAACCAATTTTGAAGGTTAATATCTGGTAACCTGAGCAACTAATTTGAAGATAGCATCATGCAATATCGCAACCATTGTTGAATTCCTATTACTTTGTTTAATGTAATTTTGTACCATTTCTAATGCTTTTTTTTTTAACTATTTGTATTTTTTTTGAAGAAAAAGAAATAATCTGTTAATAATCTTGAACATTTCATTCTTTTTATCAGTTAATACATTGGCCATAGAACCAAAATCTGTATGCTTTTCTTCTTAGTAGACTACAATGTGCTTGCTCCAGCAGCACATATATTCTTAGTACAATCTAAAGTGACTATAAGAATAAGCCCAGGTCCGCACAACCCCAGGCCCTGCCAGTGTGTGGCAGAGCTTCTGTGCTCTCCCGAGCCCACTGGACCAAGCCCAGGCCCGCCGTGGGAGAGAGACCTTTCCCTGTGCACTCCAGGCCTCCCCAACCCCTCCAGAGCCAGGCCAAGCCCACCCTGTGAGAACTTGCCATGCTCTCGGGACCACCCCAGATCCACCCAACTCCAGGCCCTGCCTGGGTGTGGGAGAGGTTCTGCACTGCACCTCCTGGACCAAGCCCAGGCACGCTGCAGGAGAAAGACTTCCCCCATCCCTACAGAGTCAGCCCAAGCCCGTCCTATGAATGAGAACATCCACCCCACTCTTGGGACCACTCCAGACCTGCCTAAGCCCAGGCCCGGTGAGTGTGTGGGAGAGCTTCTGTGCTCTCCTGCACCCCCTTCCCCCTCCCTCTCCAGACCCAGAACAGGCCTGGCATACAGGCCTGGGGTGAAACTGCAGCTGAAGTCCCTGCAGTGAGACTAGGGTCAAAAACCACACAGCTAATCTTGGAGCAGAACATCTTACCAGAAGAGTACAGCAGGCCCACCTCCAAGAGCAACAATAGTAAGGAGCTGAGCATAGTAGCCAGACCCAAACCAGGGACAACGGCATGAACTCGAACTTGGTATATCGGCACCTGAATTTTAGTAGGTGCTAAGGTTATAACTGCACCAAAGCTCTACACCAAAGGTCAGTTGACAGTGCTATACAAAATGACAAAGAGAAGGAGCAAAATGCAATCTCAGGATCCGAGCTCACACAAAACAAGTGCAGAGGACATTAGCACAGCCAAAATGTCTGAATTAATAGTGTCTGAAGTAAAGAAACAACAGCAGAAAGGTACAGAGGAACTCAGACCAGAGTTAATCTCTGAAATAAAAGAAGAAATCTATGAATTAATAGTGTCTGAAGAAACAACAGCAGAAAGATATAGAGGAATTAAGATCAGAATTAACCTCTGAAATGAAAAAAGCAATCTCTGAATTAAGAGCCTCTGAAGTAAAGAATCAAATGCAGAAACATATAGAGGAAATCAGATCAGAAATAAACTTGGAAGTAAAAGAATTAATAACTGCTTCTCAAGAAGACACTGATAAAAAAAATAGAGGAGATTGGAAAAGCGACGGATTCCTTCAATGAGCAATACAGGAAAGATATAGAATGCATGAAGCAGAGTCAGAGATATAGAGGAATTTAACATTTCAATTGCAAGCTTGCAAAACCGTTTGAGTGAAAGGGAAGATAGAGTTTCAGATCTTGAAGATGTTGCAGCTAGTGAAAAGGTAAGAAAAGATCTCTTAAAAACAACTAGGATGCAGGAAAAAGTAATTGATAACCTGCAAGAAAGATGATGCAAAGATGAATAATAATGTGAGATGAATAGGCATCAATGAGAAAGATGGAGTCAATACAAATGATATAAAAAGAATATGGGCAGAAGTAATAGCAGAAAACTTACCAAATATGAGGAAACAATCTGACATACAGGTAACCAAAGCATACAGAATGCCAAATAACATCAACCCAATTAAAAACACACCGAGATATATAATAGTTAAGATCCCAGAAATCCAGCACAGGAATAATACACTGAAAGCCGTTGGAGAAAAGAAACAGATCACCTTTAAAGGAAAACCCATCAGAATAATGGCTTCAAGTCCTTTATGAAAAAAAATTCCAGTCCAGACTACCATACTCTCTGCAAAACTTTCTTTCAAGTTTGATGGAGGAGTGAAATATTTTCATGACAAAGAACAGCTAAAAATTTCATGATGACAAAGCCAACCCTACACAGACTACTAAAATATGTTCTAGAGAGGGACCAAAATGATCAGACCTCCATGAATGAGAACAGAAGGAACCCATTAAATAGGGCAAACAATTAAACACAAGAGAAAAAAGAATAAATAACAGCAG
>NW_004524720.1:6250667-6292475 GCF_000260255.1 Octodon degus
CTCAATTCACCAATTAAAAGAAATAGACTGGCACAGTGGATTAGGAAACAAAATCCAACAATATGCTGTATACAAGAAACACACTTAACTCATAAAGAAATTCAGAGACTGAAAGTCAAAGGATGGAAAACAATACTACATGCCCCAGCACCTCAGCCAAAAGCAGGGGTAGCAATGCCATTCTCAGACAGTCTGAACTTCAAACCAAGAATGATCAAACAAAATAAAGAAGGCCACTATATACTGGTTAGGGGAAAAATTCAAGATGAAGAAGAAGCACTCATAAATATGTATGCACCAAACACAAGAGCACACAACTATATAAGACAAAGCTTAATGGACATGAAAAGTCTAATATCCAATACCACAAACTTAACAGGAGACCTTAACACCTCTTTATCCCAAAAAGATAGGTCAAGCAGACAAAAAATAAGTAGTAGCAGAACTGAACAAGAGCTTGGAACAAACGGACTCAGGTGACATATACAGATTGTTCTACCCAGTGAATCAAGAAGATATAACAACTCTTGCCAAGGAAATACAAAGTGTAATAAAAACCTACCAACAAAGAAAAGTCCAGGTCCTGATGGATTTATAGCTGAATTCTATAAGAAATTTATGGAAGATATAATCCTTATACTCCTCAAACTCTTCAATGAAAATGAAAAGGAAGTAGCCCTCCCAAAATCATTCTTGAAAGCAAGTATTATATCGATACCAAAACCAGGGAAAGGTGCAACTAAAAAAGAGAACTACAGGCCAATCTCCTTCATGAACATAAATGCAAAAATCCTCAATAAAATCCTAGCAAGGGCCAGCCAAATAGCTCAGCGGATTAAAGCCCCTGGGCAGGGGCCAGGGATTCGACGCAGCACTTGGGAGGCTGTAAACAGGAGAATCACTACAAGTCTGATCTAGCAGTGAAACCCTGAACACCCTAAAATACAGAAAAATAAAAATAAATAAATTTTAATAAAATCCTAGCAAATAGAATACAGCAAATAGTCCAGAAGATTATGCACCACAACCAGGTAGGATTCATCCCAGAGATACAAGGATGGTTCAATATACACAAATCTATAAATGTAATACACTATATCAATAGAGCCAAATCTAAAAACCACATGATCATCTCAATTGATGCAGAAAAGGTCTTCGACAAAGTCCAACATTCATTCATGTTCAAAGTCCTACAGAAAACTGGGATAGACGGCCTCTACCTCAATGTGATAACAGCCATCTATGACAACTCAATGGGTAATATAATTCTAAATGGGGAAAAATTGAAATCTTTAACTCTCAGATCTGGTAGACAAGGATGTCCTCTATTACCCCTCCTATTCAATATAGTTCTGGCATCATTAGCTAGAGCCATTAGACAAGAGAGAGAAATAAAAGGAATTAGAATAGGTAAAGAAGAAGTTAAATTATCATCATTTGCAGATGACATGATATTTTACTTGGAAGACCCAAAAAACCCCACCAAGAAGCTACTAGAACTGATATACAAATTCAGTAGTATAGCAGGATACAAAGTCAATACCCAAAAGTCAGTAGAATTCCTCTGTACAGGTAACAAACACACTGAAAGGGAAATTATAGAAACAATACCTTTTACAATAGCACTGTGGAAAATGAAATACCTTGGAATTCATCTAGCTAAAGAAGTCAAAGATCTTTGCAAGGAAAATTACAGTACTATGAAAAAGAGATCATCGAGGATTTCAGAAAATGGAAAGATATTCCATGCTCCTGGATAGGAAGAACCAACATTGTAAAGATGGCCATACTACCAAAATTGCTGTACAGATTTAATGCAGTCTCTATCAAACTACCACTAAGGTACCTCACAGACCTAGAGAAATCATTCGTAAAATTTATTTGGAACCAGAAAAGACCTAGAATAGCAAAGGCAGTCCTGAGCAACAAAGACAAGGCAGTAGGCATTACAATTCCTCACTTGAAATTATACCATAAAGCTACTGTGATAAAATCAGTATGGTACTGGTAACAATATAGACCTGAGGATCAATGGAATAGATTAGAAGATATAGAAACCTCTACGAACACATTCAGCCACCTGATATTTGACAAAGGGGCCAAACATACTCACTGGAAGAAAGATAGCCTCTTTAACAAATGGTGCTGGAAAAACTGGCTCTGCACAGCTGAAAACTAAAAGTTGACCCAGGTATATTACCATGCACTAAGCTAAAGTCAAAATGGATTAAAGATCTAAACATTAAGATAGAAATACTCTATCTCCTGGAAGAGAAAGTAGGAGGAACTCTTGAAGACATAGGGGGAGGCAAAGGGTTCATGAACAAAAATCAAATTGCACGGGTAATACTTGGAAGAATGAATAACTGGGACTTCCTCTTACTGAGAAGTTTTTGCATGTCAAAAGAAATTACCAACAAAGTGCTAAGACAACCCACAAATTTTGAAAAAATCTTAACCATCAGCAGAAAAGTGCATAAACAAGGTAGGAAAAGTGAAGCCATGTTAATATTCAAGGCTGTGGAAGGCTCAAGTCAACAGATTCAGACATTGCCAGTCTTGTGGATAACCCACTACTATTGTGGACTACTGAACTATATTGGAATATTTTGCTGAATTCATGCATCTACAATGTTTGGATGGCAATGGAATACCCATCTCTGACAAAACTAAAGAAAAAAAGGAGATATAAATGAAGGACAATTTTGTATCTGTATATACAAAGTAGTTAGGATAGATATATAGCCACTTTCTCTTAATTGAATAAGAAGAAAGATTTGTATTAATAGTGTTTGGATAGGATATCATGTCTGCATTTTGTGCTAAGAATGACTAGTACAAAGAGAACAATATGTAATGTATTAATTGTTGTAACTCTACTACCAACCTGTTTTGAAACTGTCTCATTGTAATTTTTTTCTCAATAAAATTAATAAAAATATAATTTTAGATCAAGTGTAATTTGTCATGGGACTGATATGGTAGTAAGAAGACATTAACCTCCTTATAAATTCTAGAGAGAGCTCCAAAAATGAACAAATAGTTTGATAATCAGATAATGCTGTGCTGCCCTAGTCTACACAAAAATAGAAATAAAGACCATATATTCAATAAAATAAGAGCATATTAAAAATATATACAGATTGCTACAGGAAAGTATTGGGAGGTTAGAAAGCTTTCACATAAAATTGTTGAATTTTAATTAATTATTTTTATATGTTTTTAATATGTTTTGGTTTTGGGAATCAAACTTATGATCTCATGCTTGCCAGACAGGTGTTATACTGCTGAGCTGACCCCTGTTCAATTTTAATATATACGTCATCATACATTTATTGTCTTTTTATCTCTTGGAATATATGCTCATGAAGGGCAAAGATTGTCTTATACACAGATATATCCTTAGCATGTTGGGAATCTGACATGGGGTGGATACTGAAAAAGTATCTGAATATATGAATGTGTCAGTCTTAAAGAACAGGTAGGATTTCACAGGGAGAGAATTTGTGAAAGTGCAGAAACACTGAGCAAAATAAAGGAAGGGCTAAAGAACAGTAAATATGTAGTATGTGCTGGTTAAAGTCATGCTTAGAACATAAGCAAGAGGTAGGAATTAAGTCTAAAAGGGGAGGTTAGGAGTAGCTATTGAAACTCTATATACTCTGCTAAGAATTGTATGCTTGAGAGAGTTGCCAAAGGCTTTTAAGAAAGGACAACCTACTTCTATATTTTAGAAACTTATCTTTGAACTCAATGTAAACATTATATGCCTTAACATGAGCTAAGATTAATAATATTTAAAAAAATGAAAAGTGGGATAGGGAAATTTGAGGAGAGAGGGAGTGAGAGGGAGGGAGTTAAATAAAAACAAGAAACAAGCTATGGTTTATATATGTAACCCCTCCTCAAGATGACTGTAACCTGTATGAACTGCAAACAAAACAAAACAAAACAAGGTTATCTATTTTAGAAAACAATGTGTGGGGCAAACCAATGGAGAACACTAAAGTGACTATTACTGAGGTCTAAATGTAAAGTGATGAGAGCGCTGGGTGAGATAAACTTGTAATTCAAAAGAAATTTAACATAACATCTAAGATTTGCAATTGAGGTCTGTTTGTAATTTACAGACTAAACACTAGATGGAGAGCTTGTCTTTCTACCAACTACCTGCTATGTACTAAAGTTTTAAAACAAGGTTTATCAAATGTAAACTTTTCTGCATATTTAAAGTTGATAGAATGTGGCTTCCACTACTTCTTCAGATACTCAAAGTCCATTTGATAAATGTGAAGTAACTTAATTAGAGCTAAATAGGAATGCCTATTAGCCATATGTGAAAAATTTGTGAATAAGGGGACCTAAGAAAATGGGTAAGAAGATGCCAACTGTCTCAGATACTAAAAAGTATAATATGTAATATACAGTAAAGCATAATTATTATAGCATAACTTCTATAAATTTTCATTGAACTAATAAAGACAACTTATTCCTATAAATTTAACTGTAACAAATACACAGTATATAGGGATGCTCAGTTATCTCTTTGGACCTGCTTTTAGTCATTGAGAAAGTAAAATCCATGAGCGTACTTTTTTTTTTCCTTTTTTTTTTGAGACAAAAGTTTTGCTATGCAGTTCAGGCGGACCTTAAACTTAGTATGTAGCATGGGCTAGCCTTGAACTCTTGGCAATCCTCCTGATTCAGCTTCCTGAGTGGTAGGAAGTCAAGCAGTGTTCTAAATGACTTTCACAAATATATATCAAGTTTAGCTGTCATTTTCCATTTTATTATGTTTTTATATGCATAATTGTGTTTCTTTCACTATGATAGAACTGAATATCTAAAACATTTTAAAGAATCATATTTTTAGTGAAATCATACCAAGTAGTATTTTTTTTTCCAAAAATCAAGAGCAAATTATAGGGGTAAAAGGAGCCTGCTTGTATTTAAAGAATTCATCTGGAGTTTATTTAAAAAATTTAAGGGACATCTGTCAGTTCTGAGGGAAAACTACCTTGGGGACAGCTCCTTTCAATTTAGTTACTATACTGAGATGCTTCAGATAAAAACTAATTTGTACTAATGATGGGAGGAGCATGTGTAAAGTAGTCACTAATTTATTCCAAATGGTAAAGAAATTCCATTTCAGACTGGTCTAATCTCAATTTATACTTCTTACACATCTTAACCTGTCGTTTAACTTTAATGATTGTATTTTTATATGGTAATGTTATACTTGGTATGCTTAATACCATTAAGTATGTTTAATGATTTTTCTATTATAGCTTCGGTACAAAGTCCTACTGAGATTCTTCTTTTACTCTAGTTGTTGGGTGTCCTAATATATCTGATGTAGTATTTGATGCTGTATCTGATTAATCATGATGGTCCTTTATGTGCTTTGTAATAGTTTAGTTTTTGTCCAAATTGGGGATTTTTCTCCCTAGATTTGTGTATGTTTCTATGGAAATGTATTTGTATGAAATATATCAGACCTGTGGTTTCATTGTCCTGACACAATCTGATTAGTAATTTGTCAATTTAGGGCTCCTGAAGTAGATACACAATATAACTTCACAATCCAGCAAACAAATACGGAACAAGTTTGCCTTTTTTCTTTTTATGGGCAACTATACACCTGTGGCCTTGAGACATAAGACAATTTGGCTGCTTCTCTGGGCAGGTGAATTAAGACCATCTTGTCCTCTTCTGATAAAGTTCCAGTCTCTGCACAGAGGACTCAGTTCCACCTTCCTGTACCACATCCTATACTTACTTCAATACTCCTGTGGGTGGCTGATGTATTTTCTGGCACTTGTATTCCCCATCTCTCTTGTAAACGTGGTGATGTATTTATTACAAGTGCTCATTACATTTTGTCCAGTGTTTCTATGTATTCATGTAGGAGTGGACTCTTAAGTTAACAGTCTATGGTCTTACTGAAAGTCCTATTTTCCATTTTGTTTTTGTTTATCTGCTTTATATGTTCAAGAAAAAAATATAAACCTTGTATTCTTGTGACTCAAAACTGGTTTTCTTGAAGAGAACAATGATTTGAAAAAAATTAACTGGAACCTGGGTGTGGTGGTATAGGCCTGCAATCTCAGCACTCTGGGAGGCTGAGGCAGGAGAATATCAAGTTCAAGTCCAGTCTAGGCAACTTAGAGCTCTAGTAAGACTTTGGCCCAAAATAGAAAGGTCTGGGGATGTAGATCAGTGTGAAAGCTCTGAGTTCAATACCAAAGAAACCAAAAAATCCTGGAGTTATTAAAATATATATTTTTATCTATATTTATTAGACAAAAATACTTCAATGGGTACTTAATGGAAGTTGTTATCAAGCTGAAGTGAATATTTACTAAAGCCTATATAATCTCAGGCGTTTTATAGCAATTTTCAAATAAAAGTATACCATCTAGTCACATTTAACTTACATTTCTTCAATTAAGTAGAGAGACCTCTTGAAACTGGCAGTTCTGTTATATCAAACAGTTCCTCATTTCACAGCACCAAATGTTCAGGCAATTTACTAAGTGGCTTAAATAACCTCTAGGTCAATGAATTAAATCATTAGCACCTCTTTTAAATGATTGTTACTGGTTCAACATTTATATAATCTGTCATAATATCTTGATTTTTTAAAGTATAGAAATTATTGCTGGAGGCTTAGAGAATATCACAGTAAGTAGCAATATTTTCTCAGTGATAGTTTAATCATACTGTCTGGTACTGAGTGAGTTAAATTCTGAGCACCACAACTAATTACTATGTAATGGTAACCTCAGTTGCTGGTTCATTTTGAGACTGTTTAAAATATGAACTGTGTATGTTACCCCTATGCACTCTCTTAATGATTTGTTTTTTTAGACTGAAATCACTTCCAGCCATCAGTTATACTCTTAGTCTCTACATATGCACTTTTCCAAGCACAAATATTTCTTTTTCCTATTGGTCTGCCAGCCCTGTCAGAGCAAATTTCACTTTAAACTAAATGCTCTGATACTTAAAACCTCTTGGATTACTCAGGCTGCTAGTGTGATCTATGACCTTCCAAGAATGACAGCTGAACTTTCCAATTTGCTTCTACTGCTTGGGGAACTGGAAAGCACATGCCAAAAAGGGAACTGTTTCTGATGTTGAACAGAGAGGAGAGGCTTGTAGGTGGGGTAGGAGACTCTGAAGTACTGAAAAATGCTAATAAGAAATGAAAAGAAACTAAACATGCTGTAAAGTTGAAAACCTCAAACATAATTCAAAACTTAATGCTAGCAGTAAAATCTCTTTAGCTGGACTAACTGGTTAAAATATGAATGATGCCTTAGTCTGATAAAACACCAACCAGAATCTTAGTCATAATGTATTACTTAAATGAACAAGTTCAAGAAATTGAATAAAATCTATAATTATCCTGAGTATTTTACAAAATAGGCTATCAATTACCCATCTTTTTCTATAAAACAGAAATCTGACATGAACAAAATCAAAGAGGTAATATAGACATCTAACACGTTTACAGTCCCTGACATAACACTAACCAGTCTCTCTTAAAAAGGAAGATTAATGTTAAGTTTCTGTTAAAACCTATGCCTCCAAAGGCCTTAAATAATTCAGTTTGGGAAGACTGTCAGTACAGTTTTGAAACTTTTCAACTTTACTAAGAGGCAGACTAATGTTTACCTTAAAAATAATCTCAAAAGCATTATTATTAAGCATTATTAAGATGTTTAATATAAAGTTTCTAATTTATTTCATACCGTAGTCATTTACCTTTTTGTTATATAACAGACAAATTATGTTTGATAAAAATCAAGCAGTCACTGATAGGTAATGACTAGAACATCTAAATCAACCTCAATAATATAGTCCCAAAGTAGGCGGCCTGTCCCTTAGCTCAGTTCTTTAAGTGGCTGCTTCAACAAAGCAGTCAGGCTCAGGTTGAGGCATTCGGAGCAAAAAAAAAAAAAAATCCTTCTGCCAAAGTTAACAAAAATAGAAATAACAGAAATTACATTTAAACACACTGAAATGCATATTTTTTAAAGTGCTATATAGGAAAGCTTGAAAATTTGGTTCTAAGTAAATGTTTTTTTAATTTTTTTTTCAGAATCATGCATATTTTATTTTTTTGTTTTTTCCCCATAATTTTATTGAGAAACAAATAGCAGTAAGACAGTTTCAAACCAAATTGGTAGGACAGTTTCAATAATTAACACATTGCATACATTCTTCCTAGTGGTTAATTGCTGTACAAGATATGGACATGATATCCTATTTACAAACACCATTAGAACAAATCCCTCTATTCATTAAGAGAATGTAACTATATATCAATCCTAACCATTTTGAATACACAGATACAAAATGGACATTCATCTGTATACCCTTTTTGTTTAGTTCCATTATTTGAATATTATAGGTGTCTAAGTAAATTTATAATTACAAGTATAAAAAGTATTTTGTTGAATTATTAGGTATAAAGTAAAGTTTAGCGTTGGGAAGAATTTAATTATTTTCCAGCCACTAATTCAGTAATTCCATTAATAAGTACAGCATAGATAAATGTTTTATTGTCTTTCTGAACATTTAGGACCTCAGAATACTACATGTTGGTATCACATTTAGCATTGGAAAACAGGCGCTTGAAGTCAGTCACTACATTCATTTCACAAATTTTCTTTGTATTCAACAATATATTTAGCTTTTACATTATGGATCTATTAGAAAAAAATGAATTCACTTTCTGTATCAACCTAAGGCTAATTATAGATAGTTCATTGTTCAAGTTCAGGCCTGATGATAAAATAAGATGTTATTATATCATTTTCAAAGAATAGGACTAGCATCCTTTGAGGACATACTGGTGGATATCAAGCAAATTCTGTGTAGTCCAGAATATGGAAGTACTGTATACAAGTCTAAGAACTCATTTTTATAATTTAAAGTAATTCTATTACTCTATCTTAAAATTATTTTCCAAGAGCATAAGGATACATCATACTATTTTTTCTGAGACAGGATCTTGGTATGCTGCCTAGGCTGGCCTTGAGCTCCTGATCTTCCTGCTCAGCCTTCCCAGCAGCTGAGATTATAGGGTGTGTTCCATTATGCCTGGTTCTATATTTTAAAAAAATTATCACTGATATATATGGGCATTTTTCATTACTGTAAGGACAAGAAATAAGTTTATTAAATTAAGCAAAAATAAGTTCTAAAGAAGGCATTTATTAATAACCTCTGAATTTTCTTAAAGTTAGTGCAGTGCAGGACCTCAAAATTACCGTATCTGAATGAGATTTCTGTCTTTACTAATATAATTTATTTTAGTCTACATATGAAACTTTCATTTGTCTCTTTGTAAAATAATGGTTAATTTGGAACATTCCTATGCCTTGAAGTTATATTTCCAAGTCTCTTCCAAGATTAGTACAATCTTACAGAATATACTTGGTTTTGCTATTGTTATGACAAGAAAATAATGGAGCTTTCCCTATAAATGCTTAAGCAATTCTGGCTCCGGCCATACAAGTTAGATAGTTACAAGATACCATACTTGTCATGCTTTTTACACATGCTTTCTGTTTGCTTTCACAGGGCTTTTACAAGTCACAGAGATTTATGCCCACACATAGGCATACTAATTATTGCTGTAGTAAAATAATGCCATAGTCAATCATATCTTCCACTTACCATAGCAAGACTGGACTGCTTGTATAAATAAGGTCATTCAATCAAAATCCTTCAGAATCTATGCCATGAATAGTGCATTTGATATAATACCTTTAGAGATAAAACTGGGAGAGTCTCCTTACTTGACCTCCCTCTTTTTTCATAAGCAGAGAGTTTTTTTATTAGTATTAAATCAAGGGTAACGAGTTATCTTGTGCAAATCATCACTTCCCATCTTGCACACATTCCTGTACTCAGGTATGCTGCTGCTATTTGTTTCCTGTACAAAAGTGAACGGGCCTTGAAAAATTTATAGAGGACTGTATTCGAATTATTCTGTGACGTTCTTTGTCTTTCAGGTTGTGCCTATTCAACAATCTAGGACTTCTATAAGCAAGCTGGGCAATGCTGAGAATTATTCTAGGTGATGGGAATGCACTACATATTTTTGAGATTATCTGAGTTTTAGGCAGTACATATTATAAGCCAGTGCACAGATATATCTGTAGAGGTTGTTTTGAGTGTGCAGGACAAAGAACAACTTGATTCCATTTAAGATAACTCTTAATCTATACCTACCCATGGCAGACAGTACTACCTTTTCCCAGAATTTGGCGAAAAAAATGCAAGATGCAACAGTAAGGAATTCTAATAGCATCTCTTCTCCCTTTACCATAAATAGAGAATAAAGTAAATTATAGTATTTGTAAAGGTCTTGAAACTAATATTTTTAAAAAATTTTTTTGAAACTAATATTTTTTAAAAAAACTTTGAGCCTTTTAAGAGTGTGTGCTCATTTATCATCTTAGGAAATTTCAGGACGAAATGTGAACACATGTGTAAATATGGCTTCAGGGGTTTCTTGCACAAATATCAAAAGACACAAATGTTTTTTCTTTCTGGTGTTAGTGATTCATCCTAGAGCCCTGAACATGCTAAGTATGCATTCTATCACTTAACTACATCCCTCAGGCTTTGAAAAGATGTACATTTTAAGTTACAGTTGTAATTTAAAACTTTTATCTGCCTACTTACTAGAATACTACTTCTTTTATCCTTTTACGTTGGAGGCACTATAAATTAGCCACTTGGTTCTGTCCACACAAATCTGAATTCATTTTTAAGGTTGCTTTGTCTTTTAATTTCTGATAGGCTATTTTTGAAAATGCTTTGTTTTAGGGTGGAAAACCTGGAAAGGAAAGGATTTTTGAAAAAGTGAAATGTTAGATACAATTTCTTCTAAAGCTAAACAAAGAAAATAGGTTTAAATACATGTGTATATACATACATAAACTTTTCATTATTTGAGATAGAATGTTGATTTATGTATACAAAAGGAGAAGATTTGCAGGAATCCATTATGTTCCTATTAGGTATAGTTGAGACTATTTAAGATCTTTAAAGAGCATAAAAGCATTTGTTGATTATACTTCTGTAATCTTAAATGACACCATACAAACATGTAGCTTTCAATTAAAAAATCAACACATACATAAAGAGGTTTTATATATACATATAACAACATAAATATAATTTATACACATAAATATAAAGCTTATGAAACTATTAACATTTTAAATTACTAAGTTTTTTTCTTGAATATGAAAACAAAACAGCACCAGAAATCAATCTTTCACAGTGCCATTCTGTCCCTGCAGTGGTCTGAGCTCTGTCTTCCTCACTGAGTGTTGTGAGACTTACTGATCTGAGCTACTACGGAAAGACTGCACATTGCTTACAATGCTTGCAGGTGAATTCTTTAAGATTATGGGCTGTAATGAATCCTTTTAACTCTATGCTTCTTCTCCATTTTCAAGTACCACCAATGGAAGTTTATTACCATTTTAAGAAAAATGAGAAAACCTAATCCATCTTAACTAATCCTTTGTAATGTGAAACTTTTTCTAATGAAAATTTTAAGAATTCTTCACTGGCTATGATGTCAGTGATAAAAAAGAAGTTCAAAGTCCTAAATGTTTTGTTACTTGTTCTACATCTATTATCTATCTAAAATGAAAAAGCCTCTACTCAATCAGTAAACATATGCTCATGAGATGGGAGGCAGAGAAATAAGTGTATACAGCATATTCCTTTATATAATGGCTCTTCCAAATCTCACAATTATTCAAATTACATTTGGAAGGGTTTTTTTTTTTTTTTTTTTTTGTCTTAAGGACAGGGTCTTGCTATGCTATGTAGGTCAAGATGGGATTGAGCTTGCTAATGTATCCAGGGTGGCCTTGAATTCATAGTCCTCCTACCTACTGATACGTTTTTAACGAGGCAATTATTTCTGTTACAATGGCACAACAAGGTGCTGTCTGGATTAATCTTTCCAAACTATTCATTGTAATAAGAAGCAACTAAACTATAGTGAATTATCAGTATGTTCAAGTACAATATTTCCTTACATAGCCTATATAACTTAGGAAGTTGTATTTAAAAAATAATTGTTTGTCAAATATTGTACAGTTCAGTTTAAAATGTCAGAAAATCTGAATCTAAATTCTAAAAGAAAATTAACTACCTCAACTACTAAGATTGCCTTTTGTTTTTTTCTGTAAGAAAATACTGTTTCATATCAATACTTGATAGAAAATACCTGTTCCATGCTATGTCTAAGATGTTTGATATTCAGATAGATAGTGAGGTTAAGCTCAACTGCCTATGTTACAGGGTAATAATATCACTAAACTTCTCTTCTGGAGGGTTAATAACTTAAGATTGCAGACCAAAAATCAGAGAAAAAGAAGGGCTACAAGGACAGCCAATATTTTGGCCCTAGCCTTTCAAGATCAGTGAGGACTCAGGACATAAAAGAACCTATACTATAACATCCTGTAACTCAGCTGTGTCCCAACTTTTCTGATCAAGGAGATTATGGGGCCAAAGAGGAAAGTGATTGAAGATGTACAGTGTGCCTAAGGAGAGTCACATGGAGAGAAAACACTCTCTTAGGCTTTCACAGACAGCAAATTGGTCAAACAATGGCCATGACTCATCCACATGGCTGACACTCACAAAGTATCTAGAAACTGCAGTACAGGGTTTCAAGGAAAATCCTGTGGGGATTTGACTGATCTTGTCAGATACAAAAGTTACATAGGTCTTACTTTACCTTGGTTTCCCCCCACCCCAAATGGCCATCTTTGCCTGAGAGCATTTTTTTTTTTCTTTTTTTTTGTGGAACCGGGGATTGAACTCAGGACCTTGCACTTACCAGGCAATCACTTATTCTACTGAGCTATCTCCCTGGCCTTTACCTTGGTCTTAACCACCCATAATAATGAGGTATGAAAAGTAAAGCCCTATTAATATGCTGAGCTGTAAAAGGCTCAAGTCAACAACTTCTGACACTGTCAGTCCTACGGATAACGCACTACTTTTATGGACTACTGAAGTATGTTGGATTATTTTGCTGAATTCAAATACCTACAATATTTAAATGGCAATGGAATACCCATCTCCAACAAAACTAAACAAAAAAAGGGGATACAAATGAAGGACCATTTTGTATCTGTATATACAAAATAGGATAGATACAGCTACTTTTTCTTAATTCAATGAGAAGAAAGATTTGTACTAATAGTGTTTGGACAGGATATCATGTCTGTATCTTGTACTATGAATAATCACTATGAAGACAACAATATGCAATGTATTAACTATTGAAACTGTTCCCTATTAATCAGTTTTGAACCTGTCTCACTGCTATTTGTTTCTCAATAAAATTAATAAAAAAAGAGAAAATATTATGTTTCTGTAGAAGTTAATGAATGACTACTCTAGCATAATCTTCAAAAGAAAAAGGTGAGGTGTGTTATTTAAGATAGCACAGCATCCTTTTCTAAAGATGACTAATCTTGTTTCTTCTAAAATTTAAAAAGATGTTTTAGATGTTTACTCTGGAATCAAGTATACACACACAATCACATACATGTATACTTTTTAAAAATTCCAAGTAGGGGAATAACATGAAATTGGGGAGGAACTGAATAAAAGACCACTGATATCCAAATACTGACACGGTACTAAATTCCCTTCGTAAGCCTGACAATAAAAGTCAAGGAATAACAAGCTAAGGAATAACAAGTAGGCTGCTTGAATATATCTCAAAAATTATACTTTTACCCTGAAAGGTGAGCTTCTTCAAGGGAAAGTACTTATGGATGCTTATATCCTTTGATCCCATTAAGTTCTTATCAATTAAAAAGATGTCAAATAACAAGAAATACAAAACACCTAACTGTACCATAAGTGTATATTTATGTTATATACAGTTAATTTCAATTATCATTAAATAAACTTTAAGTAAAAGCATCTTTTGAAAATCACATCAATAATAAAAAAGCTGATCAGCATACATGCTATACTAGATTTATCTACTACCAACTATGACGTGGTAATAGGAAAGAAACAAGATCATGGGAATGTTCCATTTTAAGCATGAGGTAGAATTTATTACTGTAAAATTTGTTACTTGATAGTTAAAACTAGTACATTTTTATACTATTCTGATTATACTACCAGTCTCTGAAGACTTAACTTCAAAAGTTCTCTACGAAATGAATGCTAACGTTTGAGTATGGAAACATCAATCCTTCAGCAAAATTGAAACAATTGATAGTAAGGCAGGAATGAGACTGACTATAACAAATTATGTGACTTATAATCATATTTTACTCATTGATCTACATGAGCATTTTATATTCCAGATATGTAACTCTAGAAAAATAATTATTTTCAATTCTAAATAGTCAGCTGGTTATTACTATTAGTAATTAGACTTTTAATACTAATTTTTTTTCTTTGTTACGGTGAAGCCATTTTTCTTTAGGCTAAATGAAATCAGTGCCCTATTAATGTAATTGTATATACCTGTAACTTACACTACTGGGACATTATGAGAAAGAATTTCTTTTGGAAACTTTTCTATGACAGAAAATATACTTACATTCAGATGAGTACTCAGTACATATAATCAGGCATTTAGTGGTATAATACAAGTACACTAAAAGTCTCTTAAGTGGGTCTTAATTATCAAGGCAAGTATTTTCACTTATATGAAATTAACAATCCAAACACAGTGTTCTACCCACCTAGCTTACTAAATACCTTTCCATATAGCACAACAGATTCCTACTAACAATTTAAAAACAAATGCACATAATATAATACACAGAATATAGAATACACATACTGAAAAAGTAGACTAAATACAAATTTAGGGAATTATTTAAAAGATAGCTCACATTGAGAATAAAAAATATAATATGGGAAATGTAGCAACACATGCGTGTGTCTGAATACTGGCTTTGATTTTTTATAACTCGTGTCAAAGAAACATTTAAGAGTTATGTATGTTAGGCACTGTGTATGCAATATTGAATACAACTAAAGCAGTCTAAAACTTCTACAAAGTATTCATATGAAAGGAAGGGGACTAACAAGTGAACCAAACAATAAAGGATGTGGGTAGATGGAGAAAGAGACTAGTAATTTTGTAAGGAAAGAACTCTGAGGAAATATTTCAGCTGTGATTTGAAGGAAGGCACTTATTTAAAAAAGTATAATGACTCTTCAAGCTAAGTATAAAGGTGATGAAATAAAGATCTGGTAAGCGTGGAAGAAAGAGGCTTACAGTGAATATTCTTAGGACAAATGGGTCATTTGTACTAGTAAGACTGGAGAAGTAGATGAGTATTAAATAATACAGGGCTACATAGCACATGGCAAGAAATTATCATTTTATTACAGGAGCATGGGAAGCCACTGGAGGTAGGTGGGAACATCATGCACTTAATAGCTGGGGGCAGCGGCACACTCCTATAGTCATTACTCTGGGAGGCTGAGGCAGGAGAACTGCAAGTTTGCGTTCAGCATGGCAGCCTAATAACTTAAAAAGGCCCTGTCTCAGAATAAAAATAAAAAAGGGGTAGAAATATAGCTGAGTATTGTACCCAGTACTTGTGGTAGGGATAGTGGAGGTCACAATGCTACAAAGAAAAAGCATAAGCTAAAAAGTATAATTCTGCAGACACTAAGGTCATGGGTTCTAGATATAATTCTATAGGCAGTGGTGTGTAGTAAGGAAAGAGGCTGACTGAATAGGTATGGCTATTGCTATGAATCCTTGAAGTAGCCACCACTTAAAGATGGGAAAGAGAAGGACTAGCTAGCATGTAATATTAGGAATAAAACAGGACTTAGGAGAAAAGTCAGGAAAACAGTACGTTTTGAGAGCTGAAGCAAGGTAATTCCAAAAAGCAGAGCTTTGAAACAGTGTCCAGTACAGCTGAGAGTTAAAGATGAGACTGACCCACTGTCTGGCAATATGGAGAACACTGGTGATTCTGATAAGACTAGAGCTGCTGAAGAATCAATACAAGTTTTTTGAGAAGTTGTGCATGTGAGGAAGTGGGAAATGAGTAGTTGTCTGAGTATGATATAGATTCACAGAATTTAACTTTGGACATTCCAAAGTGTTTATGTGCTGACAGGAAAGATGCAGGACAGGAGAAAAGGGTGATGATATGAGAGAAGTTCTTGAGAACTGAGGCAACAGTGATGGGGCTGAGAATAAAAATATTTTATTGATTAGACTTTGAAAAAAGATGCTTCTTTGTAACAGAAGGGAAGGAAGAAAGGTGGGTAAAAATGAGTGTATGGACTGGGTGATCAGACGATAATTTTGGACATACTGACTCTCAAAGTTTCTTTTCTTAACATTGCTGTCGTAAAGCCTACGTTGGGAATAGACAGCAACTAGCATACTGCCTTGCACTCACTATTCTAATAAACTATTCATGAACATACTATCTCAGACTATATAAAGATTTGAAATAATACAGGGAATAACATTAAAAGTAATACTATTTAAATAAAGATTAGTCTATATAGCAACTGATATCTGCATTGCTTCCACTCATTTTGAATAATGTCATTTAAAACTGTACTGGACTGTTCATGTCCCTAAAGTATAAACTCTTCAGTATTTTAAGATTTATGTTCTTTTTAAAGAACCAGAAAAAAGAAAAATATTAATGTTTACTTTATTCAGAAATTTTCTGTGTACCCCAAAGTCCAGAATTTAGATAAGTTGCAGGGAAAAAAGCAACAATATGTTCTGCCAGGTAGGCTAAAATTCTGTTTTAACTTTTGTGTTTTTTCACACGTGAAAACATGTTATATGCTTAAATAGACATAGATAGGCTTGTTTGAAATATATAGAAATAATTCTAAGTATAGTTTATTTTAATAAACTATACTTAAATATACTTTATATTTAAACTATAATTTTAAAGTTCCAGATTTCTATATTATAATCAGTTTAGTATACTGAAGTAGTGGGTGCTATACCTTTCTTTTCTTTTTTTTTTTAATATCTTTCTTAATATTTTTAAATCACTTCCTTTTCCTTTTTTAAAAAAATATTTATTTATTTAATTATATGGTACACGGTTTCATCACACAGCTCAGGCTTGTAGTGATCCTCTCGTCGCAGCCTCCCAAGTGCTAGGATGACAGGCGTGTTCCACCACGCCTGTTTTTGGGGTTGCATGGTGCGTCCATGTTCTGGGGCTGTCACAGCATGTAGTACTAGGGATTGAACTTGGTCTTTGCCCTTGCCAGGCACAATAACATCAATGAGCTATCTTCCTAGCCCACCACTTCCCTTTCTTAATCATCTTTCTCTGCGGTATCCAATAACTACCATTTCTCCCAAAGTACAACACTGTTTCATAAGAAAATCTGACTTTACTGTTCCCCAGTTAGAACTATTCTAAGTTCACAATACGCTTTTTAGTTATTGCTTTTAAGATAGTTATCTAAATCACTGAACACGTATTACACTGTATTGATTTATTCTAGTATTTTAATTTTATATGAAAGAAAATTTATTCTGTGAAATCTGGTGCAACAGTAACTGAGTTCAGTATTGAGAAATTAGAAATTGATTTATATATTATGATTAATAATATGACATACTTATATATGTAAATTTGATCCATAGCAACATATAATAAAAATATTTTGGCTATCATCTGAAATGGTCTTCTGAGGGTAAATTTCTTGACAGGGATAAAAATTTCTAAATTCCAACTGCCAACCACAAAATAAGACAAAAGAAAAGAAAGACAGTTGAAGAGAAAAATAAAATTAAACATGCTTTATTGAAGGGGCTGGGGAGATGCCTCAGTAGAACAAGCACTTGCCTGGCAAGCACAAGGGCTTGAGTTCAATCCCTGGTTCCGAGAAAAAAAAAATGCTTATTGAATGAAATAATATTTGAGATTTTATAACAAAAGACAATGAAATATGATTTTCTGTACTTCACTATAAACATGTATGTTGAAGCATAAAATCAAGCCTAAATAAATTAGATACTAAAACCATTTGTGTAGGGATCCAGAGACGTAAGTTCAGTGTCATTTTTTACTCTAAGGGTAACCATCACAACGCAGGCATCAGATGTTTCAGTGCTGAGGATCATGCCAGGGCCTTGTACTACCCCTGGAGCTACCCCCAGCGGGAGACTAAACTTGCCTGGGCTTAGTGCTTGTTAACAAGTGTCCAAGTGAGCCCCCTTCTCCAGTCCAGGTTTTGTGAAATCTATGAAATTCCCTTAAATACTTCGGTTTTCTCAATATCCAAATGTGAGAAATAATGTTGTGACTCATTAAACTCTCTAAGTACAAATTTATGTTGAAATTAAACATAGAACACAGCCAAAGAAATGAAATATTTTATTTGAGAAAGGCTTGGTCTTTTAAAAGCCTTAAAGGAGACTAATTTGAATCTTAATGGTTGAATGCATTAAGTCCACACCCATCCCACAGGTCCCCTTGAACACTTACTCCTCTCAGCAAACATTCTAAACCTTTCTTCCAGGGTTGGCCTTGCAATCACTTGACTTGATGAGGTAGGTCACCAGAAAAGGAAGAAAGCTCAATAAAATGAATTACAAAGTCAACAAGATTAAACTGATTGCACTGTTTTCATACATCTAGCTGAAATTCTGCAAATATGCAGTTGGCTGTGGTTTGGCATTTAACAGCTTGCAATCCGTAAGGAGGAGGAAATTTTATTCTCATTAACTGTTGCAGATTTACTGCAGTGAAAAAGGGCTATGTAACCCGAGATGTGACAGTACAGAAAGATCAAAGCCAAGGACTGGAAACTAAATAAACCCTCTGGCTACTTCCTGCAAGGAAAATTCACTTTGGCAATGTAAAACAGAGCTCAGTTAAAAACTAATCTCAGTTTTATGAGCTGTCATAGCAGCTCAAGTGGTTTAGACCAGCTGAGTTTAAAACATTATATTTCCTTGTTTTTGTCTTAGATACTTCTGTAGGAAGTTTTATAGTTTCTCCCTCCCCTTTAAAAACACAACAACAAAAATCTCTTTTCTTTTAGTTGAAACTGAGAATGTAACCACTAAACTTATTAAAGCAGGTAGGTCTTCATTTACACATTCCTTTCTCATTTACTACAACATAATATTTTACTTTTAGATTTATATGACAATATAAATTTAATAATTCATCTATGATCTGTACAATTCCTATTCAAAATAAGTGCAAATCAGTTTACAGAGCCCATATGGCTTGTATCTGAGGAATGAGCTATTTGTAATCACACATCTGGAATGACTATAGGCAATATAGAGAAAATGGGAATTAATTAATCCATAGTTAAAAACCTATGGGCTCTAAGTTACAGCTGCTTTTAAGGAACATATTTAACAAAATGATCTAGCTTACTATTAATAAGAAAAATAGAACAACTCTTTATAAGTATACAAATCACATCAAAATATAGATGGGCTAGAATAACTGTATCTTAAATTGGGAAATATCCCTCAGTTTAAATGATCTAGTCTACTTCTCTTTAATGTTTTAGATGTGTGGCAGTAGTTACCGTCTATTTGATGAGCATACTTTTCTTATTTTTATTAGACTATGGATGGGCAATTAAAAAGCAATTTGCATTATTTTCCCTTAATGAATCTTAATGCTTTTAGATTTTTTTTTGTAGTTTATAGGCAAAATATGTAAAAGCAGTCATCTTTGCCTAAAAACTTTGATTCTCTCTGTTTAAATTAGCAACTAATTTTTATATCTGTATAGTCAACAAAAATAGAATATATGTGTAAATATACGAATTTAGATAGTCACTCACATGGTAGTGATATATTAACTTTCTATTAGGATTGGCTTAACTCCCCATGTCATTTCTTCTAGCACAAAGCTACACCACAATGTGTCAACATTTTTAGAGGACCCAGTCATTTACCGAGTATGTAAATTACTTTATTTACATACTCAGTTTTGCCTGAATTTCTTTACCTAAAAGAAAGTTCTAAGAAAATAACAATAACTTTGGTTTTCTTTGGGAGTATCTTTGGACATAACAGACAGCTAATTATGAGCATACCTTCAAGAACTGCTCAAATTACCAGACAGAAAATAATATTAAATTGATGAAGGCAGTTGGCATCAACTTCTTTTGCTTTTACATTTCTACATGCAAGTAACAAAGTATTTTTGCAAGTCAGAAAATAAACTTTCTTTAGGATAAAACATCTTCCCAAGGTTCTAGGTTTCTAAGCCTTGACTTTTGGCTTGTATTTCTGAATTTCAGTAAACTTTACAGTTTACTGAAATGTTGATGTGTGATAATTAATAAAATCTGGCCTTAAAGCTTATAGGCCCAATTTACTAATATAACCCAATTCAATTCTCCTTGGGAAATGTAAATTATTAATGTATAAGCAGTTCAACTGAATACCCTTGTCTTTTCAATTCTAGAAAAAAAGTCTCTATAAAAAGTCTAAAGAAACAGGACAAATAAGACGAACATGTAATAATTCATGGGCACAAAACAATGGCATCATGCAGGCAAATATTTATATTGGTTAATTAGCTGATAAATGATTTGAATGAGGTATCTACCTTTTAAGACTGAGATAATTCTCATTTTATTCTCATTTTTTATACAACTGGATTTAATCTGAAGAAAATTTAGTGGACTAACTACTTAAAAAGAATTTAAAGGTAGTAAAATAATTATAATTACATGTTAATAAACAGCAGTGTGCCTCTAAGCAAATCTAAAGTATGTATGGTAAACCATGTCAAATGTATTTAAGCAAAATTGTACACAATTTAAGCTACTTACCTTACATTTTTATAACATTTAACTCAAACTTTTTAAATCATGATACACTGACAAACATATCTGCTTGTCTTCTGGAGGTGGTAAAACCAAGCTTAAAGGCTTAACTCTTCAATTTGCTACTTGGTTTTAGGTTAGTGCTTTAAAAATCTCTGAACCTGAACAGGGACAGTGGTTTCTTTTGCATCATCTACCACACACACATTAATGATAGAATGCAGGCATGAAGATAGAAGAGTTAGGTCAATGCAGTCATTAGTCTCTGTATATTTAGAATTTGGACTATACTTTTGGACTAAAAGCACTAAACATTTTATTTTTGGATTTTTTGGATGGCTACACTATGATATTCCA
Organism: Octodon degus; assembly: GCF_000260255.1. Taxonomy (NCBI): domain Eukaryota; kingdom Metazoa; phylum Chordata; class Mammalia; order Rodentia; family Octodontidae; genus Octodon; species Octodon degus. The sequence continues at coordinate 6,271,869 of NW_004524720.1, forward strand.
TCTTAAAAAAAATAACTGGTGAAACTGTTATGGGAGAATTTAAAGAGAAAAATGAGACTTCATGTAAAGATTATATAAGAGCAAGAGACTCATGCTTTTATTTGTGCTCATTTGATTTTCTCATCACAACTGTTTTGTTACACAGTTATTGTCATTTATGTTTTCCTGTTTTTAAAAATCTACTTCCTTAGGACTGATGAAGTTGGGAAGAACTTAAAATTATTTTTATTGGTTAAAACTAGATATAGATTCGCCTTTGATACAAGGCTTGAAATGGATGTTTATTACGTTAAAATTCCATTTGCATATATAAATATACATTTTATAATAACTTTAAAAAGGTGCACAGATCTAGATATTTTTAGATTTGATACACTCCACTTGAAATGAGTTTTAAAAATAAACAGGATATTTTTGTTTTGTTATCAAACTGGTGTTAAGAAGCTCTACTGTGTTTTTTTCATGATTTAACAAACTTCCATTTAAACTGAGCAAATATCCTAACATAAATCCCGTTAAAAACAAGTATTAAGAACCTATGCAAGTGGGCATAGGCAAGGAATAACGAGTGGATGTAGAAGGGTACCTTGCACAGACAAAATGTTTAATGTGCTTGTTTTTCAATAATTTATACTGTTTAATAACTATGCTTGTTTTAAAGTGAAAATGTTTGCAGATTAAGAATAAGTCAACAAATTGATACCAAAATGTGCTAACATATACAAATGGAAATAAATGGAATGCCAAATAATCAATCATACTTTTTTATTACTAGAATTAAAGATGAGGCAGTGGTATATCTAACTTTATGCTGTGAAAACATCATAAAAGGTAAGTTTTAATATGGAGAAAATGAATTTAAAGGAACTCTTTGGTCAATTCTTAAAGAAGGGAAGAATGTTCTTACTACTAAATGTACCTATTTTGATCTTCACATATAGATTTCACTTAGAACTCTAGTGTAGTGTAAACTGGGCAAAATCTTGTGGCATAATAAATAGTAGGTGTTGAAAAATTATTCTGTAAGATACATTGACCCCATTATACTTAGTATTACCTGACTTCTTTGATAACTTATTTATCCAGTCTTTATATTTATCTTTTGATTACTCATAAGGATGATGTACTAAAAATGAAGTCACTGAGTTAAAACGGACAATTTAAGGTACTTTTATATATAATCAAATGCCTTCCACAAAGGTTTAATCAACTTAAATTTCCATAATAGTTGTATGAGTATTTCTTTCCTTTAGTGTGTATTAGCATTAAAAAATCTTTATGATTGGTGAAAAGGGTACCTGGATACTTTACTTTGTGACAAATGTGTCTAGAAAAATGACTAAAGTCAAAAGTAATTTTTTTTTTCAAAGTTTTTATGCAGCTAGGTATAGTGATGTATGTCTGTAGTCCTAGCTAGAACTTTGGGAGGCTGAGGCAGGAGGAGCCTAAGTTGAAGACTGGCCTGGGCAACTTAGTGAGACTCTGTCTCACTAATAAAAAAAGCGCCTTTATGCTGCATGTTCTCTGCTGAGAAAAAAAATAATGGAACACATATTCATAAATAAGAAAAAAGCTATGATCATCTGATAGAAATTTAATAACATTAAAGCAATTTAGCAATTATCTTTAAGAGTTTATATAAGTATTTGCCAATTAGTTTAATTTTGTTCATAATACTGAACAAACTGTTAGTCTCAATGTTTATCAAAGGAAATGTTTTGGGGAGGTTCTTTTAACTTAGAACTTTTAAAGTAATTCTGTATTGCTATTACAGTAGTAAAGATCACTATCCCTTAAATACCATGGGTTGGAACAAATTATAGTCTGGGTAATCTATTAAAAATTGACAAAAGAGTTACCCAAAGTGGAATTTTGTAAGCATATTAATTTTTATCACAAGAGAATTTCTTTTGAAAATTAGGGGTTGTAATGTGGATATTCTGATTTTTAATAATTGCTATAAAATAAACTCATAATATGTAATTTTAATACTACATACTTCTACAAATACTATATAGAACTTGAAGTTTTGAAATTATTTTTCTCAAGTAAAAAAATGTAAACTATATATCTGAGTAGAATTAATGTTTTCATGAAAATAATAAATCTTAATTTTATATATAAAATCTTGGCCACAGTAAAGATCACACACTGAAAAATTATGATGAAAGTTTGTTTTTATGATAAAGGTTTCACTAAGTTGCCAGGATGGCCTCAAAAGCCTGATCCTCCTGCCTCAAACTGCTAAATAGCTGGGGTTACAGGTATTCAACACTATGACCGACAAAAGATTATTTTATAAAAAGAAATAATTTATTAGCTCAATTCAGTATGATTATTTGAAAGTATAACAAACTGATTTAATGCTTGAAAACATGAGATGAGAATGAAAAGCATATTATATATAACATTTAGTAAAGTTAATACACAGAAAAGGTAAAAACTAAAGTACTAAAAGAAAGGAAAAAACAACAACCCATGCTATAACCATACACATTGAAAATAAAACTAAGAATCAAATGTCTCAGATAATGCTCACATCCAGTTCATCTTTGACCTTAGTGAAATGGTCAGTAAATGACATCACTCTGCCAACCACCAAGAATATTAGTCTCTCTGAAAAATATTTTTCAAAGACCCAAGGAAACCTAAGCAGTCTCTGCAATTTTTTTTCCAGTTTATGAAAATTGGATTCCTATAAAAGGAAAATGGACCATTTTTACTGCAACAAAAACTGATTTGTAAAAGCTGGAAGCAGTTTAAAAATACTCAACATGAGGTTCTTGTTAGTCTTGAAAAGTAAGAGTTATAATAAAAAAATGGTCCAAAAATACGGTACAGATTCATGGTACATAACAGGAAAAAAGCTAGTCTTGCTATTATTTTTAATTAGCTTCAATAGCAAGTTCCACTTTACTTTCTAACACCAGTTCAAGTTTGGGGGGGGGGATTTACATTTAACTCTCTGGAATTGGCAACTCCATAGCTAATGCCTTGGAGCCCTAATGCATTTTGCATTAGCTCTAAATGTCGGGAAATCTTGGCGCCAAGGGATTCAAACCAATAGCGATGCATGTCTAAGACCCAGGATTCGCTGTCCAACTGCCAGTATCTATTTTATCAAACATTCAGTCTCTCTTGTAAAATGAGATTGATGAGTTTAGCAGTTGTCACTGTTTCCAATTAAACTGCCTTGATATATTACAAAAATGCAGGCATTTAGACTGCGAAGGACCCTTGACTAGGATTTTAAGAAAAACATCAATTTGAACTGTTTAAACACTTCTCTTAATCTTAGTTTCTCAGATTTGAATACATTTGTCATTTTAGGAAAAAAAAAATTTAAATAAAAAAACCTCACATCACTCAAATCAGCAATTTATTCTTTACCTTGCAGAAACTTGGGGTCACCCATTTTATATCATTCACTCAGACTGAAATGTTCAAAAAACAACGAAGAGCTGTGAGAGCTGGGTGAAGAACATACCTCTTGGCCCTGTCAAACAGCCTGCTCCGTATTTCATCCCACATAGCACTGTCACTCAAGTCACTGAAATTCACCGTTTATAATTAACCACTTATATCTTTTCCCCACATAAAGCCATGCTTATTTACCAAAGACATATAATAAAGAAGCAAGAAAAGAAGTCATAAGTCATATGAACCTCTTCTCCAATTTAAGGAAAAAACAAAGCCCAAAAGAAAAGAATAAAAAAGAAAACCTCTCAACATATAATAGTTTTTCTTCTTAAATGTATTTAAAGAATCAGTTTTTTTACTATTTAAATTCAATTAAGGATTTTTTTTCCAGGTATTCTAAATTTTTTATGGGTGTCCATAAAAATTTTATTTTCATCTTCACAGTGGAGATAAATAAGGAATCACAACTTTTGTTTAATTAACACTTCTTGAAAAAATTGAATATTAAAACATTTAAGTAATTTAAAATCTATTAAAATGAAAAATCTCAACAATAGTGGTTAGAGTCAATGTTGTTAACTAATTTTAAATTTATCTCCTCAATATCAGAAGCTGAGAGGTTCTAGTTTAAAATTTTTTCATATGGGACATCAGCAAAATTATACAAAATATGTGAATAATTATGAAGCAATTTAAAATATTTAAATCTTTGTAGAATTAAAAAATTTGCTAGATCCATGGCTTGTTAATATCAAGGGAATCTTACCTAGTCAAAATTCACTGAAAAAAGAAAAACAATTCACTGCAATGTAGATCAATAAAACAAAACATAGAGTATGTATCTTTTGCTACACTGTATCCTCCATATCCCTGTTCCATAAAATTGATCTATTAGTTTCTATTATCTATAACCACTTGAGCGAACTGTAAATTATTCTAGAAATAAAAAAAGAAACAGTAAGTTACTTGAGTTAAAGCCTCAAAAGTTAAAAAGAGATGAAGGATTAAACTTCCTCACAGGAAGATCTTTTTAAAGGATAATTTTCAAAATAAAATGATTATACTAAATATATTACTCAGATTTTGAAAAATAATCTGTTTTATTAAATAATCTTTTAAGTCAATATTCTTGGTATGTCTTTTATGAAGCAAAATAAGTTATTTAAATATTTTTTACCCTTAAAAAGGAACTGAAGGTTCAAAAAAGATGTTCTCAAAGTAATTTAAAGTAATTATTAACAGAGCCGAGAAAATCCTGATGTTTTGGATGTAATTCAGAACTTAGTCACTATTAGTCACTAAATGTATTTCTGAAAACATTTTCATTGTTTTATAAAATGACTACTTTCAAAAGCCAAAATGAAAGACTTTCCTCAGTTGGGATCCTAAGATTACTTTGCATATTTAATTTTACTGGAAATGTTTAGTAGTTTCTTTAAAGTTACATAATTGTATAAAAACTAAAACCAAGTCTTTATATAAGTAATGTCTAAATTAGTAGCAGTAACATAAATTAGACTGGCAGTGTCTTCAACAAATAAAAAAATAATGCTTTATTCATAGGGAAACAAAATGAAAGAATTAATAATTATAATGAATGAATAAGCAAGTCTTTGATATAAATATTAGGATCAAATTTTCCAATTATTTTTTCCTTTTTAATTACATTTCTGAAAACATTTGTACAGTGGAATTGCCACATGATATAGCAGTTACAATGATTAAACAGAGTCTCTATTTAAATAATTATACCTAATATAGCCAGAAGCATCAAAAGTAATCAAAAGCCACATGCTTTCTAGAAGTTAACTATGGCTTTTATTCCTGAGGCAAGGAATTTCTTACGATGACAATCCAGTATACCAAATAAATTATTTGTAATTATTATTTATTGAAAGTCTATTATAGAACACTGAATTGTACAATTCATGTAATACTCCTCTGTTTTTTCACTATGTTTCTAAGCTTTTGTGTCATAACTGTCAATTAGTTGTGAAATCAACTTAGTGGATTGGAACTATATTTAATAAAAGAAATAGAGTAAAAGAAATTATCATGCTTTATAGGTAGTAAGAGTATCATTTTAAGGTATTTTGTTTTATATATATAGGTGAACAAACATATGTGAATAAAAATTTGTGTGTTTACTAGGTTGCCATATTCCTTCAGTATTTCCTTTTTTTCTTTTGTAGTGCTGAGGATCAAACCCAGGGCCTTGTGTATGCTAAGCAAATGCTGTAGCGCAAAGCTACATCCTCAGCCTTGAAAGCAATTTCTTTTAATGTGAATTATGGTCATAAATGCTTACAAATCTCTATAGAATGTATTGTTTCTCCAAAATTAGTAGCATGTTATACCATAAAGGCCATGAGTGATACAGCCTAGTTCAAATTTTTATTTTGAGTGAGTTGGTTACTTAAATTTAAATTTTTGTGGCTTGACTATCTATAAAAGACATATTTCTATAAGATTTTTGGTACAGGTTAAAATAAATGTTTGTACAACTGATTACAATAGATAATAATGGTTATAGCAATTACAATTGAGATTGAATTAAAATAGCTTACTGTAAGTGGTTATTAAGTTATAATGTGTTGGTTCCAACTATATCCATTTAAAAATATATGATTTCACAAAGAGAAACTAGCTTATTGTAATTAAAAGTAGGATTTTACAAACAGATATTAAACAATAATTTAAATAAATAGGTTTAAGGAAAAATATTATTCCTTTTCACAGAAATTAATGTGAAATTTCAATAGTCAGCCTAAATTAAAATACCATGTTTATGAATTAAATAATGAAGAAAATATTGTTTATGATTTCTGGCAAGATTTTAAAAATCTATATGCAACCATTAGCAATAAAGCTATGTATCTACTGTAGGGAGCTTTATGATAACTGTAGAACAATGCCAGCCTGTCAGATTATCTTTTCCCTTAAATATTTTATTTGAAAACCATCCACCTGTGATAGAAAATGTTCAGCTAAATCTAAGGATCAACTTTATGAAACACAGCCAGTTTAAATAGTTACTAAAATAATGTCTTGTATTCTTATATTAGCTTGGAAAGCACTCAGAACACAATCAGTATTCACTAACTTGGCAAAAGCATTGTTTCAATAAGACAGTTAATATTTTTCAAAGTGATAAATATTTTTAAGCTTTGTGATTGCCATTTATTTTAGATGTAAGAATGTGACTTCACAAATTAATTTAAAATCATGCATGTTATTGAAAAGATTTTTTCTTAATAAAAAAAGGAGGAGTGAAGAAAATTCTAGTTTTTCAAAAACAAAAGTAACACCATACATCTACATCATATTTTTCTTGGAAGACTGTTTACCTGCCAGAAAATGAATGCTGTCCAACTACATCTCCATTCTGAAGGTGATAGTCATTGAAGAAATCTGGACTTATTGCTCCTTCACTGGCAATTAATCCATCTAGTAAGAAGGAAAATGGTAAACATTTAAACATACTTGTGGAGAATACAAAGTAAACTACTCCATCAAGTTACATACCAAGGTTATTCCCATATGAATAAGAAGAAAAACATTACCAGTAAGAAAATATTCTATGCATTTAATCTGGAAAGAAAAATGCTATGACATGCTATTTTCTGTGGGAGTTTTCCTACAGGATGATATGTACTAATGTGTTTCATCCAGAACATTCAACACAGCATTTATTAAGCATCTACTATATGCCAGATACTATTACAACAGAGAGGGCACAGACAGTGTCTTCAAGAAGCTTACAGTATTGTGGAGAAAGAAGTAAAAGGTAAAGAGATGAGGTGAGGTGAGGTAGTGAGACAGTAAACATGGGCCAGGCTAAGAGAAAAAAGAGGAGAATGGATGCAAAGGGGCATGAATAGCGCAGTGTACATAAAGAGCAATACTTTAGGCCAGTGGTGGCAAACAGAAGTATCACTATGGCCGCTTTAAAGTTTATTATGCATTTATAACCAGGCAGCTTCACTTGTTTATCATGATTAGGAAATTAGATATATCAAATAAATAAATTTCTAAATAAAGTGATTGACAATTTAAATCCCAAATGTTAACACATTCTCACAGAATCTAATGTTAAAAGGTAGATAGCCTATTTTTAAGATTATGAATAAATTAAAAACAGAACAAGGCAAAAAGATCTATATCTTTTACATATGGTCTACGAGATGTCCCATGCATATTTTAGTATATGGCTTTTATAATAACTATTTGGATGGCTTTAAGGATTTATTATAAGACATACATGTGTTTTGAAAATTTTTAGTGTCTTAAGATAACAATAAAATAATTTACACCAAGAGTGGATATATGTACTACATGATGTTGAATGCAATAAATCTCTGGAGGGATTTCTGTATTCTATAAGGGTTAGAAAAGATTTTTTGGGAAAGGAAGGAAGAGCTGAAATTGATTTTGATTTTGAAAGACATGTAGAACTTAAACAACAAAATATGTGAATGGTAAAACCAAATGGTAAAGCTAAGTAACAGTAATAAGTATTAATTAGTATTAAGTAATTAGTATTTTGATAAGATCCACCTTCCAGATTTTATTTCCTATTGTGAAAAGGAAAGAAACTGCCCAAAAGGCAAGAACAAGTGGCACAGGGGAAAGGAGAAAAGAAAGAAGGGAGAAAAAAAAAATATATATATATATACAAATACATACATATTTTGACACACCATTTATTAATTACTTGAATTACTATTTTATTTTTGTATTGTTAGTGGATTCCTTTGATATTTGTCTTATTGGTTTATTAAGTTTACAATACTTGAGTTTCCACTAAAATATACAAATATATATATATATATATACACACAAAAGATAACTAAGATAATTTTACTACTAATTTCTATTGGTTTATTGAAATTAACAGTTAATGCTCAATTGTTTGATCGGTTTTGCATGCCTGTATCTGTTAATTTCAACAACTACTTTGATGATAGCATGCAATATAACAGCCATTGTTGATTTTCTATCATCTTGTTTTGAAATTCTACATTATTTTTACTATTTTTAAATTCTTTTTATTCTCTTTAACAGTTTATTTGGTACACATACATATTTTGACACACCATTTATTAATTACTTGATTTACTATTTTATTTTTGTATTGTTAGTGGATTCCTTTGATATTTGTCTTATTGGTTTATTAAGTTTACAGTACTTGAGTTTCCACTAAAAATGTCAATGATTTCAGTCCAGTTTTAATATACACTAGAAGATAGATTCTATAAATGTAAAGACCAGCTAAGTACAGAATAGGTACAAAAAAAAGAAATCATTTAAACATAAAGAAGTCAAAACATTTTAAACATAAAACATAAAGAAGTCAAAAAAATTCTTTAAATCAATTCTATATGTATAGGTTTTGTGAAAACATGGCTGAAACAATAAATGAAATAATTGAGGATCAAGGCTTACAAAATCTGCCAATTCTGAAGAAAAAAGCTAAGTCAAACACTAAAATAAAATTTTACCATACTTTGAAAATGAAGGCAAAGATGTTCATTATGACATGAACAAAACATTTCAGCACACATGAATATAAAGTTCAGATATACTAAGTACAGCTAAATGAATAGATATTTATGTATCAGTTTGTATTTAAAATATGATCGAGTAAAGTGTAGCATATTAAAAGAAATTTTATTAAAAATTGATCAACTTCTCAAAATTTTGTTTTTGATTCAGGGAATCAGGGAACAATGGGCAGCAAAAGGATAAGCAGAATACAAACTGCATTCAAACTAAAAATTCTTGAATTGAAAAGCTTAGCCAGAAACTTTATATACACAGAATACAACTAATTTAATAACAGAATTTAAATATAATGTAAATAAGAAAGAGTTAATATATACTTAAGTTCATTTTTAGTAATCTTAGGACAGCACAGTTTATTTTAAGTAGACTGTGGTATCTATAATGCTCTTTATGGCTTGACAAAAGAAGGCAGCTCTGACATTCTGAGAACTCTTGTCTTAACTAGAAAGGTGCAAAAAAAAGATCCATGAAAGTCTCAGCCCAATTCTTTGCACTGTACAATCCATATTATTTATTTTATGGAACTACTAAAAAAGAACCATATTTTCTTGATTATAAAACTCAGATCAAGCTAAGAGTGTCTTCCTCAAGCTCCTTGATGTTTCAAAGAGCAATACGGAACCAAAGAATTTCATGGCTAGAGAACAAACAGAAAACAGAGAAGAAAAATATCACAGAACTCTAAGCTGTACAGTTTCACACACAATTAGGTTATTTAATTATATTGAATTGTTTAGTTATATAATATTACACATCACAGTTATGTAACATACCTTTCTGTGATAATGAAGATAGTTACAAACAAATGGAGCATATACTAGAAGTGATGATATCAAAGCAAATCTAGCAACCTTCAGAATTCTGGAAGCCAGTTTAAAAAGCTGTCTTGTAAGCATTGTAAAACAAAAACTGTGTATACATTATACTTTCTATATGGATAAAAAGCACCAAAACAAAGAACTTTATTTTCATGTTAACAAAGAAAATTAATCCATGGCTAGCTATAATCATAATGATTTTAGACTCTTAGAAAACAGTACTGTAAAAAGGTGCTAGTTCCATAACATCATTCTTCTTAAAAAAATAGCAAAGGAGTAACACACATATTTTGTTTGCTATTTAATCGTCTGAACCATGAGAGGCTAATATTAATAATTAGGAAAGTAGAAAATGCCATCCAGAGAATCATAAGTCATTTAGTTTAATCTTTGTGGCTGAAAAGTTACTAAGGCTCTATGTATTGGAAGTAGCCTGAAGCTTCAAAGAGTCCCCAAAACTTCAAGAAATTACACAAATATTCACACTAATATGTAGTAATTACAAATTCATCCTATAATTCTAGGATAAAATAGCACATAATAAAAAAAAGAGCTCATATCATCTAGATCTCTATGAGACACATTAAGAAATGATATGGAGATACATTTAGTCCATGGATTTCTTAGAAAATGACAAGGTAAAATAATATATATGCTAAAAAAATACAGACAGCTGCTATGAAAAAGCAATCTATAAACTCTATAGAATGAAATTCCTGCTGTTGAATATATATATCACCAGATTTTACATATTTAAAAAAGCTTGAAAATACTAATAATATTTTACCCACTCAAATACTTAAATTTATTTTTCAATCAGTTACTGCTATCTTCTAAATTTGGGTATATAAAAATATACATAACAATTTTCTCTAAAGAAGTATAACAATGCATTTTAAAGTAACTCACAAAAAAATACAATTTTCATGTAGGAGGTTAAATTAAACGAATTAAATTTAGAAATATACTGTAACTTTAATACAATTAAAATTTTGGAAGATTTTTAAATGACAAAGTTGTAACTATTAACTGTTGTAGTTAATAGTTTTACTTGGTTTTAGAAACTGGTTACTGATATATGCTGATGGGTACCTATCAATCTCGAACATAAGAAAGTTGATTCTGAGACTATTCTGATGGCTATCAACAAAAAATCCAAATCATAGATATTTTACATCATTTTACTTCATGAATAGTAAATATGTAAGGAACAGCTGCTTGCCATTACCAAAGCAAGAAATTCTGGTTGGATGAAATTAATGATTTGTTCCAGCTGTTTTGAAACACAAAGCAGAATTTCATAACTACTGTAAAGTTCAGTTAGGAAGAAATATATTCAATTTTCAAAGTAAAGCATGATTTTTCAGGATTTAAGCACCTATATCAAATATAATAGTATCTATATTTAAATTTGTAAAATTCAGAATTATGAAAACACATGAAAATGTGAAGTTTTGTTGATCAAAAGGGATAATAATTTTATGTGATGAGATATAATTAACCATTGATCACACACAAACTGTTCTGACAAAATGAGATAATACATGTGAAACACTTAAAAATACAGTAACACTATTTAATAAATATATGCTAGGAACACATGGTAGGAAAAAAAAGGGTGAGCCATTTTAGAAATAACTTAATTCTCTTTTTTTGTGGTGCTGGGGATTGAACTCAGGGCTTCACATATGCTAGGTAAGTACTCTATTAATGAGGTATAACACTAGCCTTAATGCCTTTTATTTTCAACCTTCCACAAATTTTCATTAAAAATCCTTTTTCTTCTCAAGCAAGAAACTTCAATAGAGTAATTAATAAGGGCAACAGAACAACACATGAAAAGCCAAAATATGTAAAATTTACCAATATGTGTGCCAAGTTCATTTGTTAAAAAGGGTGATATGGCATAATCTACAGCAATAATACATGTATACACTAAATTTTGCTTAGAAAATATTTGCAGAATTTGGAAGAAAAAAAAAACTACAGCTACCAAGTATCTAAATCTTTCCAACAGTCAACAAATAGTTGGTAGGAAAATTAAATTGTTAGGATTAAATACACAGGAAAACAAACCACAAATTCTGAAGCTATCCATTGAAATGACACATTGAGCAATCCATTTCCCTGGCTATACATTTTTTAATGGAGACCCCATTAAAGACTAACTTGGAAAATATACTGGTAAGTTAATACATGTTGTTTGTGTGTACAGGTATTACATTCGAAATTACTAGCAGAAGCCTATTTATATACTTTCAAATTTTTTTTTTTTTTTTTTGTCTTTTTGAGACAGGGGCTTGCTATGCAGTTCAGGCTGGTCTTGAACTCACAAAGATCCTCCTGCCTCAGTCTCCCAAGTGCTGGGATTACAGGCATGCACCCCCCCATACAGAATACTTAGAAGTGCTTAAGTTTGAGAATGTTCAAGGTTGGGAGACCAAAATTCCCATACAGCACAAAGGCAAATTTTTGCCTGGTTATTTCCTTACCTGGACTGTAGAAAAGGTCAGGTCTTTCTAGAATATCTCCTTCATGGATATATGGCTCAATTCGATCATCACCATACAAGTACTGCTCACTCTCATCCATTTGACGACTCTCTACCATCTCCAGCCACTGAGAGTTATGCCAGCAAAACTTTTCCCTTTGAATTTTCTTTGCCCATTCATCATCATATTCCTGTTAAAAGCAAACAGCGAACTGTTAATATACAGTATAAATTTACTTACTGATAGGTAGCAACAGTTTCATGAGGACAGAGGTTCATAGGAAACATTAACATGACTTGATATGTTTTTTCATTTAGATAACAGTGAAGGAGAAGCATTATTAAAGCACTTCTTAGCTCATTTACTACAGAAAACAAACAAAATCTGCTTTTGTTTCAACCACAAAACAGTGATCACTTAATTATAAAACTATTTCTTTAAGTGTCTGTTCTTGTTTTGACCATGAGCTCCTCAGAAGCAACCATGGCTTATTTATCAACCAGTGTATCTGTAACACTTGTCACAGAGAAAGGTGGTGAGTTTTCCTGAAGCATAAATGGGCCAATTTATTATAAACTACAGCAGCTCCTTATCTTTCTACTTGTCCCATGTGCTGTAGCAGCTTTATTTTTTCAAAAATTCGCTATGGACAGACACACAAAATTGTACCCACTTATGGGGTACTGGGTGATATTTTGATATGTGTATGTATTGTATAAATCTTAAAGTTATACACATCTCCTTAAACACCACTTCTTTACAGTCAAACTCATTTCTCTTAGCTTTTTGAAATATGCAGTATCTTACTGTCACCTGCAGTAATCCTATTGTGGATCTGTACACCAGAATTTATTCTTGCCTCTCAATGAACACAATGTTCCCTATCATTCACTCCCACCTCCCACCATTATCTATTCTTAATTTCTAGGAGATAACTTTTTTTGTATTCCACAATGAGATTATGCAGCAGTTGTCTGCACTTTTCTTTTTGGTCAAACTTCTCACAAAGGTATGATCACTTCTCCTTATAATTAAATTATAATTACTAAGGTAAAACATTTAATGCATAAACAAAAAGCAAAACGGTATTTTGTGGAAGAAACTGAAAATACTTATTTTTTTCCTAAAAGATGAGTGTCAGAGGTCACCCAAACTCCAAAAATGTAAAATATCAGTAATTCTAATCTACATGATATCTGTTTATAATTTGATTATCTTTTGCTTGTTTTAAAAATAGTAGCTTGATTCACTTGGCAAGAGTTATACAACTATTCAAATTGCCTCTCAATAATACCTGTGAAATACTATCAATGTAGGTAAAAAAAATCCTTAAGATATCAAGTATAACATGCAGTTAGCCTAGTAAGAAATGCTATGTATAAAGAAAAGTTTGAAATCACTGTGTAGGTCAAGCTAGGACTCAAACTCGGGATCCTCCTGCCTCAATTTTCCAAGTGCTGGGATTACATGTGTTACGACACCTGGCTGTGAGTTATTTTATACCCTCTTTTAATACTTTCACATTTAATAACTCAAAAGTAATAAAATATATAATGTAGAAACATGTAACAAAGATGTTTCTTCATAAATAGCCTGTTTAGTAACTCAGCCTTATTTATTACCTTATGAGCTCACAACACTACAATGAACTTATATATATATAAGGTCTTTCTTTTTTCTTTTCAAAAGAACCTATTTGATAAAAGTCCAAGCACATGCAGCAAATACAACCCTGAGCATCTACAACTAACTTTTGACATGTCCCTGATAAAACTCTAAGACACTGAGAGTTGGTACAGAACCTAGCACCACATATAACACTACTACCCATATGTACTGCTTTAAAAAGTTCCCTTTAGTTTGTCAGACTACGATGGAATTATTCTATGGAACCAGTGCATTTTTTTGTGAAAAAAATTCCAAATTTCATAGTCAAATAACAAGTTATTATACTGTACATAATCATTACCAAAGTAGTTAACTCAGTGCAAGACATTATTATAAAGTCAAAAAGTGTAGTAGCAATGATACTGTTGCACTATCTTTTGAAAAGAATTTTTTTTCTTTTCAAAGTTTTATTGATAAACATATAGCAATGAGACAGTTTCAAATCAAATCGAAAATACAGTTTCAACAAATAATACACTGCATATATTCTTCTTAGTGGTTAATTGCTGTACAAGATGCAGACTTGTGATCCTACTTACAAACACCATTAGAAAAAATCATTCTATTCATTAAGAGAATGCAACTATATATCTATCCCAACCACTTTGAATACACAGATACAAAATGGACATTCATAGTTATACCCCATTTATTTAAGTTCCCTTGTTGAATATTATAGGTGTGTAAACTCAGCAAAATATTCTAAGAATCCAGTAGCCCATAATATCATTGGGTCGTTTAACTGGCAATGTCAGAAATTATTGACCTGAGTCCCCCACAGCTCAACATAACAACATGGCTTTACTTCCTATATTTCATCTTCATACTTTTCTACTGGATGGTTAAGACCAAGGTAAAGCAGTACCTGTGCAACAAGAGTTGTAGCTTTTTGGTCTGAGAAGGTCAGTGAAATGCCCTCAGGATTTATCCTGAGATCCTGTACCTCAGATTGTAGAACCTTTGTCAGCGTCAGCCATGTGGATGAGTCACGGCCAATGCTTGGCCAATGTGCTCTCTGTGAAAGCCTGAGAGAGTGTCTTCTCCCCATGTGACTCTCCTTAGGCACACTCTACATCATCGATCACTTTCCTCTTTGGCCCCATAATCTTCTTGATCAGAAAATTTGGGACACTACCGAGGTACATGACGTTACAGTACAAGTTCTCATATGTCCTGAGTCTTAATTGACCTTAGAAGGCTGAAAAGAGTTTTAATTATTAAAGTAACTGTGCATTATAAAACAACATTTTTGGTTTTTATGCCAGACATAATGATGACCAAATGCATTACTACCTCTAGGACTATAATAAAAAACTACCATGGTTTTCTCACCTCTTTGAATGAAACAAAAGATTTTCCCTAAGAAATGACAAAATGTTGTTCTACACCAGACTGTGTCATTACTTAGTATACTCACCATTGTGTCTTACAGAAGATCCAACTACATTTACAAAATTTTACTACAGTGCATTACTACATTGCAATGAGTGCCACGTAGGGTTTTCTTCAGAGGTGCCTCTGAGCTTTAATAGGTATGTATGTTTCTTTGTAACGGGTCACAGATTAAAATGGCTAAAACTTTGAAAGGTATAAAGATTTTTCTTTGAAGATTTTTATCTTAAAGTAATAACATGACAGTTTGAAAACACTGGATTTTCATAATTATAGAAGTTACATTTTCACTGTTGAAATGAGGAAATTATAGAAAACTTTTACTTGTATCAAATCACCACATATCTCAGCAGTTTTAAAATGATCTTTTATATTTCAATATTCATTGTTCAGTTTTATTTTTTCAGACAGGGTCTCCTATTGTTTAAGCTCAAACTTGCAGCAATCCTTGCGCTTCAGCCTCCCAAGTGTTGCAATTACAGGTATGAGCCATAATGCCCAGCTTGAAAAATAACACACAGGCACAGACACACAGATAGATAGACAGATGCACACAAATTTAAAGGCTAAAAATGAAACATGATTAAGATACTGTACTGTTGCCATAAGTTTGTTCTGGTTTGTGGACTATAGCTTCAGATTTCAAATGTTTGCCATATAAAGCATCTTTGAATCTTAAAGTGAAAAATATGTAAAAACACTTATTCACTTGAATATTTTTATTTATTTCCTTGATAGCAAATATTAGAATCAAATTAGACAGTAATGTTTGCTATATGATGCTGACCACTGATTTTGTATTTGTGAAACAAATGTATGATATTTATGAAAAATCAAAATTTAAACTTATGGTTATTGAAATTCTACTTAGCAAGTGTGGTATACAATAGGCTATTTTTAAAATATTTTTCTTCATATTCTGGAGGGACTTAAAAGTTTAACATATCAATATTGATGAAAAATACCTGTTCCATGTTATGTCTAAGATGTTTGATATTCAGACAGATAGTGAGGTTAAGCTCAATTGCCTATGTTGTAGGGTAATAATAAGCTTCTCTTCTGGAGGGTTAACAACCTAAGTTTGCAAACCAAAAATTAGAGAAAAAGAGGGGCTGCAAGTACAGCCAACATTTTGGCCCTAGACTTTCATGGTCAGTGAAGACTCAGGACATAGGAGAACCTGTACTATAATATCATGTAACTCACTTGTATCCCAAATTTTTTGACCAAGGAGATTATGGAGCCACAGAGGAATGTGATGGATGATGTAGAGTGTGCCTAAGGAGATGCACATGGAGAGAAAACATTCTCTCAGGCTTTCACAGAGAGCAAATTGGTCAAGCAATGGCCGTGACTCATCTATATGGCTGACACTGACAAAGGATCTACAAACTGTGGTACAGAGTTTCAGGATAAATCCTGAGGGGACTTGACTGACCTTATCAGACACTAAAGTTACATTTCTTGTTATATAGGTCTTGCTTTATCTTGGTCTTAATCATCCAGGAGAAAACTATGAAAACGAAGTATAAAAAGTAAACCCATATTAATATGGTGAGCTGTAAAAGGATCAAGTCAACAACTTCTGACATTGCCAGTCTTACAGAAAAACCAGTACTATTATGGACTACTGGACTATATTGGATTACTTTGCTGAATTCATGCACCTACAATATTTAAATGACAATGGAATATCCTTCTCTGACAAAACTAAACAAAAAAGGGGGATACAAATTAACAACCATTTTGTATCTGTATATTCAAAATAGTTAGGATAGATATACAGCTACTTTCTCTTAATTCAATGAATAGGGAGATTTGTTCTAATAGTGTTTAGACAGGATATCATGTCTGCATCTTGTACAATGAATAACTACTATGAAGACAACAATATACAATGTATTAATTACTAAAACTGCTAGTAATCGGTTTTGAAACTGTCTCATTCCTATTTGTTTCTCAATAAAATTATTTAAAAAAATAAAATAAAACATACATTAAATAAAAAAATAGGCTAAGCCTGTGGTCACAAGAGTTTTAAACTTTAAAAAGCATATTTTAGGAAGATACTAAATAGTTTGATAACTACTCCTATTTTATAAAAGAAAAATTATTTTAAGACTAAAAATGTGAGAATCTTAGAACAAAATTATACTTTCCCAAGATAAATATGGTAAATTGTATAGCTCTTCTCTCATTCTCCTAAGAACATAACTTTTTTCTATTTCTTTACCTCTTCCACTTCAGTGAAAACCAAATAAAAGTTTTACTATATTGTAACCAATCATTCTGGAATCCCTAGGGTATCTTCCATATATACTTTGGGAATCTCTAAGAACTCGTAACAGTGATGTCAAGATCATGGTTTCTTTGTATTACAGAATCTGAATTTACATATATTATAGCATGGATAATACAAAGTACACTGGATTAGGAGCTAGGAGGCCTGGTTTCCAGTTCTAGCTTTTCTAGTAATTGTAGTATGCACCTTTGTAAAGGTATTTTAATATCTTTGACTTCAGACTCATTGTAAAATAAAATCTAGGACTTAAGCTCCATAAGTGAAAATACGTGATTAGAATAACACGTTATACTGCAAGTAAAAAGCTATTGTTTAATAAATTTTTTGAGATGACCATCTCTCCAAACTGAACAATATTGGCAGCATGATAGTTGCTTTAAAAAAGTTAAATAGCATCTCAAAATTAATATTCATCATGAAAAATTAATTTTAACATCTGAAAATTAATTTTTTACCACCTTCCCTCAATTTATACTCCCCCTATAACTCCCACCCTCTACCTTATATTAGGAAATAAATACGACAATCAAGGATATCACATTTCAATCATTGGTAAGGTATGTCATCAAAATCTATCAAGTCATTGTGGAAATATATTTTTGGCAAAAATTATACCTTTGTGCTCTCACTTTGATTCTTTACTTTATCCTGTATTTAAAGGCAAACTTTTTTTTCTCTCTTCTCAGCTCCTGACACTATGATCTAAAGCAAAAGCACTCAGTTTTCATAAATTCTAAGGTGTCACGAAAGACTTATGGTTTGATTTTACATGGAAATGTCATTCTTTTTGAAGTCCTACATCATTTTGTTTACTACTTAACCACTGAAACACTCTAAAGTCTTACCAGCCTATTATCAGAGTCTGTTCACTATCAGGAAAACTTTGTCACTGGCTTCCGTTACACCTTGTATCTGATTAACACACTGTAGGATAACAAAGAACTGTGTAGATCTGCTTTGTGTTCTAACATCAGTGATAGAAAACAGATTTTCCTTACTCCTTTAATGTGGCAGACCCCTAATTGAGATTGTAACATGGTTTATTTAATATAATTTTTCATACTAAATTGAAGTAGGTCTAGAGTAATTCAGCTGCTCATTAATATTAAGGCTATAACTGCTAAAAAACCTTTTTACATCTTGGAAAATACTTCTCTACAAAAATGTATAGATAGATATGTATATAACCACACGCACATTATAATGTTGTTGGGTTTTATGCAGGTACTGTTTTTTAATAGAACAGTCCCAAGTGCTGACCATCAGTCTTGTCCAAGGTATATTCTAATCAGAGCTCTAAGTGCAATTACCTCCTCAGGCAATCTCTGCTTAAAGCACTGAGGATGTCAATCTGTACAAGATGATTTCAAATACACCAAGCAGACCACAACAGAAAAGACAGCACTAAATTAAAATTTATTTACAGAAAATATTTTTCTCTTTTTTATTATACTTAAGTCCAAGGACTGTCAATTAAAAAAGTACAAAACTTCTTATTTGCATAAGAAATAGGCAAAGAATACATACATCTGTGTCCACACACATTTGGTGTTTTTAAATTCTAACAAGCTAAAAAATCCTAAATTTCTGCCTTTTTATGAAATATAAAAATGAACTGCAAAGTATGGCTGACCAAAAAAATCTCACTAAGTCCAATTTGATTATATGAAATTAAGAAAAATTAAAAAACTTACACTGAGAAATTAAATCTTACTAACCCTACAAAACAGGCAGAAATCAGCTCTACCTACTCTTGAAGGTTTTAGATGTTTTTGTCAACAACTCACTTGAAAATCCTGGTTTTGTGTCCAATTGTCCAATCTGCACACTTAATTAAAAGCGATTACCATTTACCCATTTTTACTCAATTCCTACTCATTTCTTGATTTTTGAAGGCCTGATTTTAAACCTATAAAATTTTCCTGTAACTTTTCAGGTGTTGTGAGATTTTTGTTTTTTGAGACAGGGTCTCAACTCTAATGTAGGCAGGCCTTGAACTCACAATGCAGCCCAAGCAGGCTTCAAACTCAGGCAATCCTCACATATGCACCACCAGACCTGGTTGTGATGTGTTTTAAAGGTGCCCTCCCTTCTTGGCAACATCAGTAGTAAAGCCAGTTTTTCTGCCTGATACAGGCTCTCCTCAAAATCTTTGTGAGGACTCTAACAAATAAAATGGAGGTTAAAATTAAACATCTTATTTCATTTCATTTTAATCAAGTGGCCTTATTAAGTGTAATTTTTTTTCTGCTCTTAAACAAATGCACTCATTTTTCCAAGTTTAAAATACTACAGTGAAGTATTAATTTGAGGTAATCATAATACAATCTACCCATGAGGAGTATTATGTGTCAGTTAAAAAAGTAGACCTACCATTCAAAATTTCAGTAATGCAAACCTGTTTAGTACCAAATGACACACTGGCCTGCTGTTGGCCAGAAAAAGACATCTATCTGTCACCAGAGAACCTAATGTATCCCTTTTCTTATGAACACTGTAATATAGTATGTCACAGTGATAGTCACTAGTACTTATTTGTGGAAGACTAGTTCACACATGGTATCTTAGAGGAGAATGGGTATTTTCTAGTCAAGATTTAATCTTTCATATTCAAGGGGTGTTATATTGTTGATTTTTCTATTCTTTTAAGTTAGTTCTGTCACACATTATGCGGTTAATAAACATGTAATTAATGCTTACAACCTAGAAATGTCAGAGAAGGGATTTTTTTCTTGTCAGTTTGAGAGGAATGTTGAGGATCTCAAATACTTAACCAAAGTTGAAGAATACCAAAGTCTAAGTGCATCATTAGAAGCTCTCTAAATCAGATTTTTAGATCCTATCCTTCATTCCGTGATTCTTCAGGCTGAAGAGAAAATGCAATGGTCATTTTCTTACAATCTCAAAGAAGACCAAGCAGTGAAGACGTCTCTTTCTTCTGCTTCTCTCT
>NW_004524720.1:6293290-6310319 GCF_000260255.1 Octodon degus
AGCAGAACATCTTGCCAGAGGGCACAACAGGTTCACCCCCAAGGGCAGCAGCAGGAAGCAGTTGAGCACAGCAGCCAGACTCAAGCCAGGCACAGCTGGATAAATCCAAACTTTGTAGATCTGCACCTGAACTTCTCTTCTTTTATAGTCACAGTTCTCTGCATCACTAAGCTTTAAGAAACCTAGTCACAAAGGCAGTACTATGCTAATGAGGTGAAAGACTGCATATTGCAGTGCAAGTAAGTAATGCAAGTCTCCCTGGTACAGAGAATGCTACCATTACACATCTGTTTCAATTCATCAGTTCAGAGCTTGGGCCCAACTACATTAAACAAATCATCACTACTGAAATATCTGCATAATTTTGAGGACATGTCCTCTACTGAAGGAAGCATATTTCCCTAAGGTTTACAAGGCATCTAATTTTTCTTAGCGCTACTCTACACAGTTTTAAGTAACAAAGATACTGGTTTCCTTAA
Organism: Octodon degus; assembly: GCF_000260255.1. NCBI lineage: Eukaryota > Metazoa > Chordata > Mammalia > Rodentia > Octodontidae > Octodon > Octodon degus. The sequence goes on from NW_004524720.1 coordinate 6,293,770, forward strand.
AGATAAATGGCTTTGAACTAGAACTACAAATATTCCAATTCTCTCTTCAGATTTTGAATTTCTTATACAGTACAGATATGCTGAGGGCACTAGAAAATCAAAATCCAGCAGTGTCTTAAGAAAAGTGTCCACCATCCACTCATTTCCTAGGAAAGTTCCCTTTTTTCTTTTTTGCGGTGCTAGGGAATATGCCCAGGACCTCACATGTGCTAACCAACACTGTACCACTGAAGTGCATTATCAGTCCCTACATGAGTTTCTAAAACTATTTTAGAAGTTTGGTCTATTGCCATTACTAGTGCTAACAGGACAGAGATTTCACATCCCCCTGAGATACTATTTTTCTAGTGTTTCACCATCTTTGCTGTGTCTAATCAATGCTTCAAAATATATAAATTTTACTCTTTTATTCTTGGAAAAAGATCTAGGACAAGCTGAGCAATACAGCCTGGATGCAAAGACTCAAATACTAGCCTGCATTCCCCAATGTAACTGTGAGCTGTCTGGAGGATGCATTAAAATAGCTTTTTTCAAAGCTTTCTTCCAAACAAGCTAAGAGTGTAGCTTTGGCCTGAGATTAATTTACAAATTAAGTCCAAATCCAAGCATTCATACAGATTCAAAACATGGATCATTTAACAAATAAGCTATTTCCACAGTAGAACATTTACTATTTAAAGGTTCTGATCAAGGCCTTTCACTTAATTGTCCCATTCCATTAGCTGCTCTCACATGAAGTTTACAAATGCCAAATTTAGCTATTTTGCAAGAAAACTTCAAATATGAACTATAAATTGTAATTTGTCTGGCCAAAATATATACTCCAAAAAACCTTCTCAGAGTTAAATTCCAAACAATAACCCTACTATCTTCCCATGCCATTTAAAAATTAAAATGACAATCACATACATGTTTAATTGCTTAATTTCTCTTTCAAGGGAGAGAAATATTGGTCCAGATATTTAATCTCTATAAAAGTCCTCAGTTTAGAATGAAGAGTTTTGGTCTAACTTACACAAAAACATACTGAATGATCAGCATGTCCACGGTAATGTGTGATAGATATTATCTTTATATTAAGTCTCTAGTCTTATAAACCGTGCCTTCACAAAGTTAAATGAGCTAGCTGAGATTATTATTGTGGTAAGAAAACCCAAATTAGTTGTTTTTAGATGTAATACTTTATTAAAATAAGTTACCACTTCATTTTGCTGTTAAACTAACTTGTTATTTAAACAAGTTACCAGTTTCATTTTGCTGATTCTTTTCTTTCATTTTTTTTTTTTTTTTTGGTAGAACCAGGGATTGAACTCAGGCCCTTCGTGCTTGCCAGGCAAGCGCTTATTCTACTGAGCCATCTCCCCGGCCCCCTGATTCTTTTAAGTCCTGTATCAACAAGGCTCTTTATGAAATAATGTATGCAGTGTGATGGAAAAATACAGTGAATGCTTAAATTTAAAAATTCCAGTAAAACATTTTCTATAAATTCCCCTCAAAATACCCTTGGTTTGAAAACTTAACCCATTGTTCTTGCCACTTTCTGAAGCTATTTTGAAAGCCTTCTTCTGGCTTTGTCAATGTCCTGCATGGATTCAAAATGTTTGTCTTTGACAGTCAATTTGACATTAAGGAAGAGACAGAAGTTTCACCATGCTAGATCTGGTGAATAAGGTGAACAAGGACATATAGGAATTTTTTTTTTTTTTTTACAAGCCTGCCTATGAGAAGGCACTCAAGAGTAACATTCTCTGTATTTCTGATCATGGGACTTCCAGAACTGCTTTGGAAAGTGGCAAGAATGATGGGATCTGTTTGAAGCAAAATTCTGAGGGAGAATAGTGATAATGTATCTTTTACTATAATAACTTAAACAATTAAACATTTACTATATTTTGATCAATTGATGCAGTTTTACCTGTGATTTTACTTTTTTTTTTTTTTTTTGTGGTACTGGAGATTGAACTCAGGGCCTTGCGCTTGCCAGGCAAGTGCTTTTTTTTACCGACCTATCTCCCCAGCCCCGATTTTACACTTTAATGCTGACTAGGATTTATAATTTTCATCAAGGAGAGTAGGATAACAAAATAGAAAAAAAAAATCTAAGAATATTCATTGGATTTAGAAAAATGAAGATCACGGTTATTTTAGTATTACTATAATGCAGCAGTGGAGGCAGAAGCCAGAAATAGTGTAGGTTGAAAGGCTGACAGGGGAAGTGAGGAAATGAGATAAAATATTGATTAGCTTTTCAAAACTTTGGTTCTGGAGGAGACAGTAAAGATAGTAGCCAGAAGAAACAGGAGAAAAAGATGGGAATGATTCCTTGCTAAATGAGACGAGCCCACAGTTTAGAAATAACTAGAGTAAGCATATTTTTATTGTATAATAAATATATTCATATTTTATATCAATATTTAAATATTAAGGTTGAACTGGAATTACCTTAACAAACATAAAACTAAACATATATCTTCTATTTACATTTCTTCAACAGGAGGTAGATGAGTATGCTAAAGCAAATGCATAATACAATGACAACTCTTTCATCACTGTTTAAAGAAAAACGTATCAGTACAACTTTGCCTATTATACAGCTTATATACAATTGACATAGTGATTTTCTAGAAAATAGTATAAAAACCATGAAACTGTTCTATAGGAGTATTAAATATTCTATATTAATATACCTGTAAGCCTAGGACTCTAGGCTTACAGGTAAAAAATATCTCAGTAGAACAAATAATATATGCAGTTTCTTTGACTTAAGAGATCAAAGCTAAATGTCTCATGCCCATTTACATTTAAACTAGAAATGAAATAGTTAAATAAAAAAGGCAGATGAGTTTCTGAAGTAAAATGAGACAAACAAGAAAGGCTCTGATGGTGCCTGTTCAGTGTCATAGTGAAATAACTAGCAGAAGGCCAACTTCATGTATTTCTAATAAGTTGCTAATCGCTTTTTTTAAATGTCACTCTCATCTGTTCAAAAAGCTCAAGTTAAAAATTTTAAATTCCGTGTACTCTTTAATCAAGAAACTTTTAAAAAGGCAAGCCATAATTTAGTATAAAGGTAGCAATAAGTTGTACATAACATGTTGTATATGCTATTATATAATCTTCAAACTAATTCAGTATCTGGCACATTCCTGGTATAAGATCCAAGTTCTGGAAGGAGACATCAGGGCAGCACAATTTCTGGAGAAAAGTCTGTAGGGGCAGCAAGTTCCTAGCACAACAATTAAGTCCCTCCAGTAATATGCATGTTTTTTATTTATTTATTTTTATTTTAGGGAAGGGTCTACAGGGTGTTCAGGGTCTTACTACTAGATTAGGCTTGTAGTGATCTGCCTGTTTACAGTCTCCCAAGAGCTGAGAGTACAGGCACGCACCACCATACCCAGTCTCAACTGCTGTCTCAGTGTGCCCTGGGTGTGGGGCCAGCATGGCAGGCCCGGGGATCAAACCCCAGCCCCTGTGCCTGCTTGCAGGTGTTTTAATCTGATGAGTTATTTGACCAGCCCTGATGTGCATGTTAAAAACCTCCATGTCATAAATAACTAAGATTTTGGTCTTTTCCTTCATTCCAAAGAAACAAGTCTATGAGTGTAACAAAAACTATCAAACAACGGAAGAAACAGTCAGCAAAATTTTATTTATACAAAAATTCTAGCCAGGTGTGGTAATATACATCTATACTTTAATTCTAGCATCCAGGAATCTGAAGGAGGACTTTTGCAAGTTTGAGAGAGCCTGGACACATTGTGAGACTCTGCCTCAAAAGACACACATACACACACAAACGTGCGCGCACACACACACCACACACACAAATTTAATGGACAAATTGTAAAGCTGACTGTATGAATTTTGATGGAAATTATCATCAAACATCCTGCTCCGATACAATTTCTCTGAAAAACAAGTGATTCCAAGACCACATGTATATCAGACTTACACTAAGTATCTACAGAAGCTTTTTTAAAGGAAGAAGCTTAATATTAAAGTTCAAAGTCTATTACTTTTTAAAAGGAAATTTGGTGTAATAGCATTCTCTAAACCTTACCAGGATACAAAGTTTTGTTATCATCGACTATATAGTACAAGTTAGGTTTACAATGTCTTTTCCACCCAAAGTGAAGTCTATTATACTTATGTAGAAAGAATAATTACTTACTGCAATAATATCTAGTGTATTATCACAGACTTTTCGGATTTCATTATTTTTATCATGCATCAGATCTATGAGATATGCTGGAGCTTCTGCATACAAGTAGTTAAAGATAAAAACTGCATTTGAGACAGTAATTCTTCAATCATATTTGAAAATTCTAATTTCTTTAAATGCTAGATTGAAATTTAACTTAAAATTTAAAAATCATTAGTAGAAAATGACCAGAAAAATTTAAAATTTAGTATTTCATTTGTTAAAATAATGATAGAGGGGTTAAAAAAAGTCTAAACATTGGAAGTGGGTAAAGAAAACAAAATCAGAAAATCTCAAACAAGTAGTACACATATTCATACATAGTTTGAAAATAGAATAAAACTGAAGAGGGAGCTCTAGAACTATATAATTATAAGTACTTGTCCTATCTTTTCATCCTGAAAGTCCAAGGAAACATTGTTCTCTCTCTCATACACACACACACACATGAATCATAGTCAAAGTCCCATGGTTAGTATAAGGGAAAACAAAACAAAACCCTATAATAAAATATTTTTACATACTATGAATTCTAACATTTTAAAAGACAGAAAAAAAAAGTCATGAAGCAGCGATAGTTAAACCTTTTAGAGCTTTCATTAATAATAAATAGCCTGCTGTAGCAAGCAAATGTGCCATAGGTTTGCCACCACTACTATAGAATATGTATGAATAAATAACATACACCAGGAAACTCAGAAAAATAAAATAATTCAGAAAAGAAAGAAACAAACAAAAAAAGTAAAAGCAACCATAGCAGCTAAAGGGTGAATATTTCACACAGAAAAATAGGTTAAGGTCAGTTGTTTAGAACTATGAAGATGGGGCAAAATAATTTAGACTATTCATATAGGTAATAAAGGATTTTATGCAGTGGAGGAGGAAGTAGCTTTTAAAAATTATATACAATAAGCAACAGTTAAAAACAAATACCAAATCAGCTGAATACTACTGCTATGTCCCCACATCTTTGTGACCTGATTACAGGCCTTACATTTCTCATTTACTTGCCTATCTCAATTAGACTTGTTCTGACAACAAAGACCTATTATACACATCAGTACCTGTTAATTAAGTGGTCAAAACTTCATAAATGTGTTCAGAGGAAATGATTATGTATAGTAGGAGATATCATGTACTAACAGCTTAAGAGACTGTGTGGATAATACTGATATTATCCACAACAAATACAGAAGGCAGAATCATTCTGTTTCTCAAGAGGATGATACTGCCTACTGTGCCCTCTGGATGTAGTGTACTACCACTTACTGAGTCCTTTTAGTGTTTTTAACAGTAAGCACTTTAAATCCACTAATATTTTAACCAGCCGAAGTAGGTGGTCTTATTTAGTGTTATATTCATTTTATAGATGTAAGAACAGTGCGAAAGAAGTTACACACACATTTTTTGAGGTCCTTGCAGCTAAGTGGCAAAAGGTAACTTAAAATTCAGGTCATTTGCATTTGAGAATATAGCTAAGTGGTTGAGCACTTGCCCATAAAAAAAAAAAAAAAAAAAAAAAAAAAAAAATTAGGACTGTTTAATTATAATGCACTTAGTGTCTACTGTGCAATACTTCTTGAGGTAGAAGGCATGTGGGGAGCTGTTAGCAACAAATGTCTACTATATGGCAGATAGTACCTAAATATAGTTGGTAGCTGAAGTCATGAGAACAGATGTGATTTCTCCAATGCAGAATCAATAAGATTAGATGAGGCCCAAAGACAGCCCTCAAGACCTCTGACATTTATGTTAATAAAAGGGAATTTTGATAGGATTAAGTTCCTGACAAGTTAAAAAAATTGTTCTTAGCATAGTCTACCTCTTAAAAGATTGACTCTTTATCTCAAAGAGTTTCAGATTTTTATGATGCTAATTCCACACATAATGGGCTATGTTACAATGGGACCCACATCTAAATGTGAAATTCACTTACCCATAATATATGACTGATATTCATTGCATTGAGATAATTTTCTTCAGTAGTTTTAGTGCACCTATGTTTTGACTATGATTTTTATATGAAGTAGAATTTTCCACTTGTGGCATCATGTCAACACATAAAATGTATTAGCTTTTGGAGCATGTTTGAATTCAGATTTTTGTGTTGGGGATGTTCAACCTGCCCTAAATTAGGGTAAATAGCTTCCATGGAAAATAGACAATCTTATAAATTTATTTTGAAGTGTAGTGTTTTTTTACAGTATTTGAACACTATAAGAAAAGCAAAAGAGGCCTATTTTTAGTATACAGTGAAAGGATACGTGTTTCCTTGATTATGACATCTCTTGTGGCTTGGTGGAAAACCATCTGGTAGAAGACATAAATTATCTGACACACAAATTCATCATCTTCTTGTTGAGCTGAAAGAAAACAAAGACTTTACATGAAAGAATATGTATATCAAAAAACAATATGACAGAGAATGAGAAAAATGAAAAATAACAGGGAGATAGGATAACTATTTTAAATTAAATACATGAGTAAAACACCATCTATTTCTAGATATTTCTCATAAGTGACATCACAATGTCCCATAAGGACACTTTATAATATATTTTCAGAAAATTTTATTAATCTGGAAAACAAAAACAAATGCAGATTTTTTTTTTTTTTTAACAGAACCGGGGATTGAACTCAGATCCTTGCGCTTATTCTACTGAAGAAATGCAGATTTTGAAAAAGAGAAGTTAAATTATGTTTGAGATTAAACCAAGCTACTTAAGAAAGCTATCTTAAAAGATTAGGTCACACCTTAAAGAAATGAAGGGAAAGACAGGTTTGAGAGATACAAACTGTGACCTTTACTATCTTTTGTCAACACATGTGAAAACTGATTAAATTAAATTCTATGTTCCTAATGTGAAATTAGGAACAACACTTATTACCACTTGTTAAAAGGTTACTCTGGGGGCTGGTGAGATGGCTCAGTGGTCTAAAGCACCTACTTAGAACAAGCTTAGCAAAGCACAGGGACCGCGGTTCAATCCCCCAGCACCACATGCCAGCCAGCCCCGCCCCCTGGTGGGCTGAGCTGGCCACACACACACACACACACACACACACACACACACATAAATAAATAAATTTAAAAAAAAAAAAGGTTACTCTGTTCTCACTTGCACACTGGGTCACCCTCATGTTATAGAATATATTCCTTTTTCCTACTTTTACTTGGCCTAAACTTTCTCTGCAAAGGTTGTTTCTTTTTCTATCTTTAATGAAACTTGGCTATCTTAAAAAAAAGAAAAAGCTCACACCTTCAAAATTCTAAGATGTTGATAGACACTAGATTGTTATAAAAAGGGATTTCATTTTGTTGAATAATGTTCAGAAAATTAAACTTCATATATTATCATGAAATAAGTAGTGTCACTCTATAATGTGAAAAGAGTGGTATACAATTATAAAGGCTAACTGACAGAAGTTTAATATACAAAGAATAATTTAGCAGACCAGCTGATATCTATTGACTAACATAAGGAAGGGTTTAAGCACAAAAACTATAGGTATTTAACTTTAGGTCTGTGTTATAAAATTTGATTTACTAATAGGGTAGTTTGCTACAAATTCTAGTTGGATCTTCTGGTCTACATAGGTGTGTGGAATAAATATTGTGGGCTCCTGGAAGTTCAATCTGTCGCAAATGATTTCTCTAAGTTCCTAAAACCAGTTTGGCTCACGATGTTAATATTACTCTCTTATACTCAGTGCTTCCTCGTTCACACAGCTATAATTATTTTTTCAATATTAAACATACATGTATTTCTTAAAAGCAATATTATACTGCCTCTGCTTGTGGTCATCTCACATCAGATAACATTACAACATAGTAAAATATACTGGCTGTTTGTTCACTTTGCAAACAGCTCTCTCAATGTAATCATGGTGTGCCAACAATTCTTGAGTTTCATGTTATTTTGCTTCAACTTTCTCCAACTCTCCAGAAATGTTCATTCTTATTCTTTGAACTATATTTCACTGAACTTTTAAGTCCCCAACTCTCTAGGATCTCTTTTAATTATTTCTAATAGTATAAACAGCAATGATAATGAAGAAACTTCTATATAACATATATTATAGATTAATTTCATAAATATAATGTAATGTAGGACAAAATAAATCAGATTCCATTCTAGTCTTGCTTTAAACCCAACCAAAGCTACCATATCAGTAATAAAAAGAGAAATCATTTTGGAGGAAACAGCAATGACTGGGTGAGGGGAAGATACACTTCTAGGATACTGGTAGTATTTTATTTCTGTATGTATCTACTGTAATGAATGTGTTCACTTGAAAATTCATTGAAGTTTCTATAATTTTGTATTTTTTTATGCTATACTTTAAAAAGTCTACTCAAATTAATATAAAATGCATATATATTTTGCCTAGTATAGGAAAGACTGAGACTTAGGAAGAGCTGTGTATATTTTTAGGTATATCATATTAACATTTAAAATTTTCATATTAGCTGCTTTTAATGTACAAGATAATGGAGAATAGGGATCAAATATTTGATTAAGATAAGTTTTTTTATGCAGTACCAAGGAGTACAGCAAGCCCTGGGCCCTAAGAGTGATACAAAAGTAATGGGAAGACTATGCCTGCACTGTCCAATATATGGCCATAAGCCATTCTAGCTAATTTCAGTTAAATTAAAAATTCAGGTTCTCAGTCTAACAGCCACATGTTCAACAGCTACATGAACTGGTTAGTATAAAAGAGAAAAATTATCATTACTGCAGGAAGTTTAGAGGACAGTCTCTCTGGATGTAGAAAGGATTATGTTTACAAATGACTTCCAAATGAGCTTTCCTATTAGAATAAAAGTATAAAAAGGTTTGTACAAGAAATCTAACTCTCGGTAACACAAAGCTGGATAGAAAGGAAAAAATGATAGAATATTAGTTATTTAAGGCCAAGAAGAGGAGGTCAGTGTCTATAAACAGATGCTGAACTGCTTTATAGGAACATTCTTAACTTTGAAATCAAAGCTCTTTGATAATATTTTAGCTAATTCCAGTTAGTAGTGTATTTAGTTCATTTTTATGAACAGCAGTTAAGTTGCTATGATTATGTAACAAGTTTAAACACTATTTCATACTGCAAACTCTACCATTTATGTCTGAAAATTTTAACTATTAATCTGTTTAGACATTAGCATGAAAATAAATCATCATTACCATTTAACAATTCAATAAGGGCAGGGATTATTCCAGATTTAGCTAACAATGCTGCACAAGAATCATCCATAGATACAGTTCCAATCATTATAACCACTTCTAAAACAAGGTCATCTTCTGCAGCACCTAGGAAAGTCAAGCCATAGAAAAATTTCATTGAAATGTTCTGATCCAAGTACACTTATAGTCCCAAAATTCTAATAAACAGCAAAAAATACTGAAAGCTATTATATCAGGCCCAATGCATCCTTGTAAGTTTATAAATTTATCGTTTTTCCACATTTTCCACGTTTACTGATGATAGTTTGTGGCAGTGGGACAATAGAAAGGTGGAAATACAACTTTGAAAATTAAACTGAATGATAATGTAAACAGAAAATAAGACTTATTTAACTACCTCAAAAAACTTTGTGAATATTTATGGGGGAGTATAAATAAAGTATATATAACATTTCCTTTACTAATTTCTTTATTTGGTAATTTAAAAATTTACAGGATTATAAAGATTGTAAAATAACAGGAAAGGTATGAATGGGAAGGGAAACTACTATTAAGAAAATATATTGTTAGTAAAAAGAAGAGAACACACATGTTAAGAGTGTACCTACCGACTACATTCTGGGAGAACACAGCTGTAGGAAGAATTTGATTTGCGTGGTTTAACAGGAGTCACAAACCACTGCTCTAGGAGCCTTACCCACAATAGAAAATAATTTAGTGATTACACAGAAGTAACATGCTTAGCACACACCTGGTTTTAGTTTATCCTTGAGGTATGGAACCAACTTATACTCTTTAAGAACTAGTTCCCAGTCTAAGTCTGTAATAGTCAAATTTGCCAGAGTTCCCAAACATTCTATCACAAACTCTTCTTCTTCATCATTAGAGATCTGGGCTGCAAGGTCTCCAACATAATCCTAATAAAACAATTTTAGTACAAAGTTAAAGTATTGATGAGATGAACCAAGCTTATAATGTGATAAGCAGAAAAATAATTATCAAGTAGACCCTTGTGCTACAAATCTTGAGGTACGTTGCTGAGGGAGCTGGTGGTGAACTAGTTTAAGGCAAGACTGCAGTGAGCATGGAGGTGTCAGGCACAGAGATCACAAAATAATATCAACATCAAAAAGTAGACTGGGATTTCTAAGAGCTAACTTTATAAAGAAAAAATTTCTAACAGAAGAGCTAATTTGTTTTTTATTTTCAATTTTCTATTTATTTGCTTTTTGGGTTATATTTCTTTATAATATTTTAGTCTTTGCTCGGGGTTTCCAGAATACATGGTCAAATCTTTCAGTCTTATTTAGAGGTAATATTTCATCACTTCAAAGAAAATGTATTTGATTCCCTGTACAAAAAAAAAGAAATGTATAGTTCTGTCCTTTAGTGTTATGGATTCCTTTACTCTCCCACATTTATGTTTTGTCTTGTATACTGTTTTCTTCAAAGAACCTTATCATATATGTATATTAAAAACTACCAAATAAGGTTTTAATCTTTCCTTTAAGTAATCCTAGTTTTTAAATAATTTTATTGAGAAACAAATAGTAATGAGACAGTTTCAAAAACGATTAGTAGGACAGTTTCAATAATAAATACATCACATATTATTGTCTTAGTGGTTATTCATTGTACAAGATGAAGACATGATATCCTGTCCAAAAGTACTATCAGAACAAATCTTTTTATTCATTGAATTAAGAGAATGTAGCTGTATAGCCTAACTATTTTGAATATACAGATAAATGGTCATTCACTTTTACCTCCTTTTTTGTTTAGTTTTGTCAGAGAAGGGTATTCTATTGTCATTTAAATATCGTAGGTGCATGAAATCAGCAAAATAATCCAATATACTCCAGTAGTCTATAATAGTATTGGGTTATCCATAGGACTGGCAATGTCAGAAGTTGTTGACTTGAGCCTTTTACAGCTCACCATATTAATATGGCTTTACTTTTTATACTTTGCTTTCATAGTTTTCTGCTGGATGGTTAAGACCAAGATAAAGCAAGACCTATAAAACAAGAAATGTAACTTTTGTATCTAATAAGATCAGTCAAGTCCCCTCAGGATTTGTCCTGTAACCCTGTACTGCAGTTTGTAGATCCTTTGTCAGTGTCAGCCATACGGATGAGTCACAGACATTGCTTGACCAATTTGCTCTCTGTGAAAGCCTGAGAGAATGTTTTCTCTCCATGTGACTCTTCTTAGGCACACTCTATATCATCGATCACATTCCTCTGTGGTCCCATAATCTCCTTGATCAGAAAATTTGGGACACAAGTGAGTTACATGATGTTACAGTACAGGTTCTCCTATTTCCTGAGTAGAAGAGCCAATCTGGTATACAAATGTTTGATGAAAGCTTAGCAACAGTTATATACCCATTCATAGTCCATTTTAATAGACAGAAGGCCAAAAATACTTACAATAAACAAATTTTTGGTTGGTCCATCATGCTGGGAAATATTTCTAATCATTTTCATCAGCAATGGATCTTTGAACTTCAGAGCCCTTTTCATGAGCATCTTCAGCCCATTTCCTAGAAGAAAACAGAAAAATTTTCACTAAATCTTAGGTTTCTTCAAGTCTCATCGTTTTGTCAATATAAAACATTTATTCCTGGTACTAAATGCACAAACTTAAATGTACAATCTGATTAACTTACATGCCTGTATCTCCAAAACCCGTATCAACAGAGTATCTCCATTCACCATAGAAAGTTTGCCTCTGTTAATCCTATTCCTAAAATACAATCATTTTTGTTTTCCTATTTCCTCTTTTCGAATATAGATTATCTCTGTGTGATACAGATCTTCATATTAATAGACTCAAACACTTGGTGCCTTTTTGTGTCTGCATTATACACTATGAATTTTTAAAAACACTATGAAACCAGAAAAACTGGACTTCTAGGAATTTTTTATAAGAATATATAACTAGAAATACATAAAGATGCAGAGAAGGGATAATCAGTATAGCACTGTTTGTAAAAAAAAAAAAAAAGAAACGGTAACAAACTTAAAATGGTAACTCTTAGCATATGGTCACATGATATATGATATATCCACTGTCTTACAAATGACTCCAATTTATTCTTCTTTATGGCTGAGTGGTACTCCAAAGTGTGTATATATAACATTTCCTTTACTCATTCTGCTGTTGGACATGTATTTTGTTTTTGAGATTTACCTGCTACAAACATGGGTATATGCATGTATTATTGTAACAGACCCCATTAAAACATCTTTTTAAATATTTGTTTTCAAGTTTTTGTTAGTGTATTTTTGATATACACAATGAATAAATTCTTAGGAAGTTGCTACGTATACATAGCATATCTCTACCCGTTTTTATTTTCTATTCTCTTCTTTCTTTCATTCATTCCTAGATTCTGTTCCCATCTGAAATATGTCTACCTCCATTTTCTATCATCTAATTTTTATTTTGCTCTTTATCCTTTGTGTTTCTCATATAAGAGAAACCATGTAATATGCAACTTTCTGTACCTGACTCATTTTGGTCTCAAGGTTATCACTCTAAAAACTGATTTTAACTCTCTGAGGATGATATCCAGAAGAGGTATAGCTGGGTCAAGTGGAATTTCTATTGCTAGCTTTTTAGGAATCTCCATACTGATTGCTATAGTACTTATTCTAGTTTAACATTCCCATGAACTGTGCAAAGAGTTCCTTTTTTCCCAAAACCTCACCAGTATGTTATTTCTTGAGTCCTTCATGATATTTCTTGAGTCCTTCCATCCTTTCTGGATAAGGTGGAATCTTAGTGTTGCTTTGATTTGCATGTCTCTAATGCCAAAGATGCGGAACACTTTTTCCCCAATGCAATTGGTCATTTAGGCTTTTTTCCATGTGATCTATTTTAACTGCCCATAGTGGTTTTTATTTTGATTACCTAATTTTTGGAGTTTTTATAAAATCTAGATATAGGATTATATCCAAGGAGTAGCTAGAAATTTTTTCTCCTATTCTGTAGATTGTACCTTTATTCTGTTGTTTGCTGTGCAGAGCTTTTTCATTTGATATAATCTCACTGGTTGTCAATTATTTTTTGTGCAAATGAGTTCTGTTCAGAAAGTCCTTGTTTACACTGTCTTTAAAGAGTTTTACCTATATTGTCATTTAGCAGATTCAGTATTTCTCTTTTCATATCTAGGTTATTGATTCCTTTTGATTTTATTTTAGTCCAGAATCAGAGATATAGGTCAATATTTATTCTACATATAGATAAAGTTTTCCTTACACCATTTTTTTAAAAAAGCCTATCTTTTCTTTAATGCATGTGTTTGGTTCCTTTGTTCCATTGTCCCTCATTTCTATTTTTGTGCCAGTACTATGTCTGTTTTTGTGCTTTTTTTTTTTTTACTGTATTTAGTACAGGGTCTATAGGATCTTGCTACGTAGATTGGACTCCTAGTGATTCTCCTTTTTTCAGCCAAGCACTGAGATTGCAGGCAAGCACCACCACGCCCAGTCTCAATCACTGTCTCAGCAGGCAGTGGGGGCGGGGCCGGCACAGCACACTGGGGATTGAACCCTGGCCCCTGTGCTTTGCCTAAGCAGGTGCTTTAGTCCGCTGAGCTATCTGGCTGGCCCTGTTATTGTGCTGTTTTGATCACTGTAGGATAAGTTGAAATCTGGTATTGTAACACTTTCTGCTGTGTTCTTGTTGTTCAGGATTGCTTTTGCTATTCTGGGTCTCCTTCTGTTCCATATAAATCTACATGCTTTTTAATAGTATGGCCATTTTGACAATTACTGGTTCTACATATCTAGAAACAGCAGTTTTTCCATTTTGTAATGACCTTTTAGTTTTTTTTTTTTTTTTTTCTTTCCAGTATACAATAGTTTTCATTATAGAGGTCTTTCATTTCCTTGGTTAGGTTAATTCATATCTATCTATCTATCTATCTATCTATCTATCTATCTATATCTATTAATGGGATTATTTTCCTGATGTCTTTCTCAGTGGATTCATTATTGGTGCACAGGAACACTATTCATTTTTGTCTACTGATTTTTTAATCCTGATACCTTGCTGCATTTGTTTTTTAAAGAGTCCCAGGAGTCTTCTGGGGGAGGTTTTTTCTTTTGTAATACTGGAGATTGAACTCCTGACCTAAGCGCTTATTCTACTGGGCTATCTCCCTGGCCCCTGCTGGAGGTTTTTGAGTCTCACATATAATGGAATATGTCATCTACAAATAAGGACAGTCTGAATTCTTCCTTTCTTATTGAAATCATTTTGTTTTTCTTGCCTTACTGCTCTTAATGAAGTTTTAAATACTACACTGAAGAAGAGTGGTGATGGTGGACATCTTTGTCTTGTTCCTGATTTTAGAGGCATTCCCTTCAGGTTTTCTACATTTAGTATGATGGTGGAGGTAAATCTGTCATGAACAGCTTTTATCAATTTGAGGTAAAGTTCTTCTATACCTGGAATATATGTTATTGTAGTTTCTTATAAGCCCCTGGATTTCAGTGATGTCTGATACTATTTTCGCCTTTTTTTATTTCTAATGAGTTGATACAGTCCTTTTTTCTTTCCTTTTTTTGGTTAATTTTGCTAGGAATTTATCAGTCTTGTTTACCCTTTTAAAGAACCAACTACCGTTCATTGCTCTTTTTTTTGGTCTCAGATTCATTAATTTCCATTCTAATCTTTTTAATTTTTTTCCTGTTACTACTTTAGGATTTGAATTATTCTTGTTTTTCTACGAGTTAAAGAGATAAATCCATGGGTTATTCACTTGGGACATCTCTTCTTTTTACATGTGTATTTACAGAGTTATAAACCTCTCTCTTAGAACTGTTGTGACCCATAGGTTCTGGTATATTGTATGTATTTCCATTGTCATATGATCCTATGAACTTTTCATTTCTTCTTTGATTTCTTCTGTGATCCACTGGTTGTTCAATAATTTATAATTTAATCTCCATTATCTGCATAGTTTCTGTTGTGTCTTTTGGTGTTAATTTACAGTTTCTTTCAGTAGATCTGGTATAATACATGGGATTATTTTAGTTCTTTTGTAATGTATTTAAGCACATTATCTATGGCTTATGATATGATCTATGTTGGAAAAGTTCTGTGTGCTGCTGAGCAAAACGTGTTCTGCTGTTGGATGAAACACCTGAAGATATTAATATATAGGATTATATCCAAGGAGTAGCTAGAAATTTTTTCTCCTATTCTGTAGATTGTACCTTTATTCTGTTGTTTGCTGTGCAGAGCTTTTTCATTTGATATAATCTCACTGGTTGTCAATTATTTTTTGTGCAAATGAGTTCTGTTCAGAAAGTCCTTGTTTACACTGTCTTTAAAGAGTTTTACCTATATTGTCATTTAGCAGATTCAGTATTTCTCTTTTCATATCTAGGTTATTGATTCCTTTTGATTTTATTTTAGTCCAGAATCAGAGATATAGGTCAATATTTATTCTACATATAGATAAAGTTTTCCTTACACCATTTTTTTAAAAAAGCCTATCTTTTCTTTAATGCATGTGTTTGGTTCCTTTGTTCCATTGTCCCTCATTTCTATTTTTGTGCCAGTACTATGTCTGTTTTTGTGCTTTTTTTTTTTTTACTGTATTTAGTACAGGGTCTATAGGATCTTGCTACGTAGATTGGACTCCTAGTGATTCTCCTTTTTTCAGCCAAGCACTGAGATTGCAGGCAAGCACCACCACGCCCAGTCTCAATCACTGTCTCAGCAGGCAGTGGGGGCGGGGCCGGCACAGCACACTGGGGATTGAACCCTGGCCCCTGTGCTTTGCCTAAGCAGGTGCTTTAGTCCGCTGAGCTATCTGGCTGGCCCTGTTATTGTGCTGTTTTGATCACTGTAGGATAAGTTGAAATCTGGTATTGTAACACTTTCTGCTGTGTTCTTGTTGTTCAGGATTGCTTTTGCTATTCTGGGTCTCCTTCTGTTCCATATAAATCTACATGCTTTTTAATAGTATGGCCATTTTGACAATTACTGGTTCTACATATCTAGAAACAGCAGTTTTTCCATTTTGTAATGACCTTTTAGTTTTTTTTTTTTTTTTTTCTTTCCAGTATACAATAGTTTTCATTATAGAGGTCTTTCATTTCCTTGGTTAGGTTAATTCATATCTATCTATCTATCTATCTATC
>NW_004524720.1:6310419-6316889 GCF_000260255.1 Octodon degus
ATATAGGATTATATCCAAGGAGTAGCTAGAAATTTTTTCTCCTATTCTGTAGATTGTACCTTTATTCTGTTGTTTGCTGTGCAGAGCTTTTTCATTTGATATAATCTCACTGGTTGTCAATTATTTTTTGTGCAAATGAGTTCTGTTCAGAAAGTCCTTGTTTACACTGTCTTTAAAGAGTTTTACCTATATTGTCATTTAGCAGATTCAGTATTTCTCTTTTCATATCTAGGTTATTGATTCCTTTTGATTTTATTTTAGTCCAGAATCAGAGATATAGGTCAATATTTATTCTACATATAGATAAAGTTTTCCTTACACCATTTTTTTAAAAAAGCCTATCTTTTCTTTAATGCATGTGTTTGGTTCCTTTGTTCCATTGTCCCTCATTTCTATTTTTGTGCCAGTACTATGTCTGTTTTTGTGCTTTTTTTTTTTTTACTGTATTTAGTACAGGGTCTATAGGATCTTGCTACGTAGATTGGACTCCTAGTGATTCTCCTTTTTTCAGCCAAGCACTGAGATTGCAGGCAAGCACCACCACTGAGTATTCTCTGAAATACATATATTTAGAGTCTGTCATATAAAAATAACCCAATACATTTATATTTTAACATCTTTAACTGTAGATGGCTACTTCACAAATAAAAGCTTCATTGTATCTAGAAAATGTTTTAAATATCAAAATTGGATCAATAACTTTAGTTTACAAAATGTTACTGAAGGTTTCTCCACTTATGACATAAGAATATTCTATGTGACCCTTAGGAATTATATGTACAGTAATTTAAGTATCCACTATAAATCCTAGATAAACAGTATTTAGGTATGTACTATAATTCTGAATTCTTTAGTATCTATTTTTCCATCAAATTCCATTACCATATGCTAATGAGGTTACCTAGGAAGTTCACAGGCACTAACCTTCACAGATCAGCTGTACATTCCTTTTATTAGCAGCAAGATTAATGCAGAGAGAAATGAGTTCCAAATCAATTCGTTCATCTGAACATTCAAAAAGCATCTTCATTAACTAGCAAAAAGCACAGGAAATGTTATTAAAAACAAAATATTATAAAATGTTTCATTTTAGACTGAAAAAGAAAATGGTTTAACAATCAATATTCCACAAAATGTAAAAGCTGTTCAATAACTGAATGAATATTTATGTAATGAACAGTTACTAGATGCTCTGCATTAAATATAAACTTCCAGGCATAATGGAGAATAGAAGAAAAATATTAGGTAATATCTCTACACCTAAGGAATTACTTGCATGCTGGGCATTCCAAGTAAGGAAAGTAGCTTATGCAAAGCCCACAATACAGAAAGGAACATAAACTGCTCTGAAGAACCTGAAAGAGTATGAGAAGGGAATGAAGAACCTGAAAGAGTATGGGTAGGGAATGAGAAATGGCTGAGAAATAAGAAGGCAAAGGACAGATAAGACAGGGTTTTGAAATACTACATGTTAAGGATTTGGGACTTCATTCTAAGGATAATTAGAAGCTACTAAAATGTTTCTAAGTAGGAAAGTATCAGGATGAGACATGTATCCCCAGAAGATCTGGATAGAGCAACAAAGACTGAACTGTGGGAAGCCATATAGGAGGCTATAGGAAAAGTCCAGGTGAGATGATGGCTGCCTACACTAGCTGGGACAATGGGGATTAATATAAAGGGATTGAGTGGAGATATGTTCACTAGGCAGAATCAAACTGGGATTTAAAAACTGACTAGATGCTGGGATTAAGGAAGAGGAAAATTTAAAAGGCTCCATAATCTTGCACTGACCTATGAAATGGATGGTGGAACTAACACAAAACAAAACAAAACAAAATTAAAATAGCAGAGGACTGGGGGTGTGTCTTGGTGGTATGGCAAGACCCTGGGTTCAATCCCTAGTACTACCTCCCTTCCCCCCCCAAAAAGTAGGACAAAGCCTTAAAAAGAAGATATTGCTTTTAGTTTCAGGTATGTTGAGTTTATTTTCTATTTTATTTTTTTCCTGTACTTTAAGGAAGGGTTTACAGGGTGTTCAGGGTCTCACTACTAGATTGGGCTCATAGGGATTCTGTTTACAGCCTCCCAAGTGCTGGGATTACAGGGTGGGCCACCACACCCATTCTCAAATGCCTTCTCAGAGTGTCCAAGGGGTGGGGCCGGCAAAGCAGGGCCCTGTGCCTGCTTCAGGCGCTTTAATCCCCTAAGCTATTTGGCCAGCCTAGTATGTTGAGTTTAAATTGCCTATTAAAGTCTAGTACAGAATACTCAGTTGGAAGTTATAAATGTAGGGCTGAGTTTAAAGGAGATATCTGGACTGGAGTTATAACGTCAGGAATTGTGTGTGATTGTTAAGTGAAGCTCTTAACAAATTCAGTAAATTGGACATGGGTGTCAAATGAGAAAAGAATTCTATTTAATGATAAAAGAATGGAAAGGAGGGTATAAGAAGCAGCAGATAAAAAGCTAAGAAGGAAGATGTAGGCTACCTATGCCAGTTAACAGTAATCTATATTTATTACAATGAGAGACTACTGCTAGAATAAAAGAGATAAGCAATCTTTATGGAATGATTTAAAAAAGCTAGTCTTCTGTTAATGGAAAAATCAACAAATTAATAATACATATAATGTAAAGATGTGTGCATATATTTTTCTCTAAGTCCAAATTGCTAACATATGGGAATAATTCCTAAGCTTTATAACCTCAAAATTTCCATGTTTTACTTTCAAGCTATACCTTTACAGAATACCAGGTCTTTGTGAATCAGGCATACTTCCTGAATAATAAATTACTTTAGAACCTATTGCACTGAGTCTTATTTTGATTGCTTTCTACGCTAGTTCGAAATAATAACCTCTGAGTTTAAAAAAGGATACAAGCTTGACACACAAAATCAACAAAATGGTCTATGTGCTAACAATGAACAACAGAAAACCAAAATTAAATAAATATTCTAATTGGTTAGTATAGTCTAATAAAATGAAGTAATCTATATGCTGAAAATTACAAAATATGGTAGTAGCTGACTGCTTGGAATGTGTCATGCCCTCTCCCAGAGGGCAGATCATTAACCACAAATGTTGTCAGTAAGGAATCTCTGGATAGAAAAAATTATTACTTAATAATGTTATAGAAAAAGATTATATGGCAAACAAATTTTAATTTATGTGTGTGTATATATGTCTATATAAGCAGATTTTGAAAATCATATTTTACTTATATATTTTCAGCTAATAACTAAAATTCTCAAGAGAAATGAAATTAAACATCAGAAAAAATGTAGGTGACAATCCTCTAGTGTTATTAGTATACTTTTCATACTGCAATTCAAAGCCTATTAAAACATTTCTTGTGAACTTTACTAATATTGAGAAACCTTCTTACAATGAAAATCTCTTACATTAAAACAATGGTTTAACGAGGCAAAATATTTATTGCTAGTATAACTCATTTATATCAAGTTAGCCTTTGTAGTATGACAGCTGCTCCTGAAAACTGAATTTTAAAACATTTCCATGTTAAATGTAATATAGAAGTAATCAGAAACTACATTAAAAAAACTGTTACACAGTTTGAAAACCTATCCAATCCTCATCTTCAAAACTCTGAGAAATGAGAACTAAATATGAAAGGATTGTATCATAATATAGAATTAGCTTTCATAGAAAGAGACACACTTCAGTTTTAATTAAAGTATTCAAACTTAAAAACAAGTTCCCTGGAACTCCAAGTAAAACAGTGAAACATTGCCTTTGATTACTACCCATGGTACTTCAAAAGTGAGTGAAATTGCCAACAACTAGGAAATATTAAAACTCGATTTGCTCTGTTTTAACTATGAATGTTGTCATCTTTTACTAATTTCACAGGAAAACCCTAAAACGGCTTCAGCCTGGTCAGTGAAGATGCAATACCGTTCAATCAGCCAAGTCCCATATTGGGTATCAGATACCAAAGACCCAGGACTGAAATCACTGCGTCTAGACTCTCTGGCACCTGCCTTCACTTATTTACCAGTGACCAGAGGCCAACCCCCACAGCTCTCCGTACTCACGCACACCTCCTCCACCCCCACTGCACTGCCCCAACATCTTTGAATGATTATGCCAGAACTTTGCATGCCTCCGGAATCTCTTCTGACTGGCTACTCCCTAACTTGTTTGAAGTGATGCTCTGGTTTCTGAACTTCAGCAGATAATGGCAGGCAAGAGCAAAGGGGGCTGTCAGAAAGGACGTTTACCAGCATTCAGCTAAAAAAAAAAGTCATATAGATCAAAGGGGGGCCAAATAGGACAACTGTGGCGGAAAGCATGTGGATCACTATGAAGACTGGCACACTCTTCTAAGGTAAAATATTAAATAACACCATGACATCACTACCTAACCACGTGTTTTGATTGGCTGTTCTATTGCCAATAAATACTTTTATAAGCATCTGGATGGCATTTGCACCTATTTAAACAAAACATACAGAGGTCTGAATAACAATGAGCTGTTAATGTGTACTTTTAACTATTATTAGAATACAACCATTAACTCCTGGTTATCCCAAATATGCTTACCTGAAACAATCTACCCACTGAGACCATTAAGACCATGCTTAAGCAAGACATAACTTGGCCCCCAAATTTTGCACAGTAGTGACAAATGGGAGAAGAAAATTAGAGTACATTGGATAATTAGAGACAATAAAGTACAAAGAAAACAAAGCAGTATAATTTTGGGAAATATTACAGTCTGTCTCATGTATTGTCACCTATTCTTGAGGTTAAACAATTTTTAAAAATTTAATTTAATCATACATTTATCCCATAAAACACATACTGTATAAGAAAGGCAGTACTTTATGAATGGGCTAAAATGGTGAGAAAGACTTGACATTTTACTGAGTATATTAATTTTTAACAGTGACACAGTTTATAAAGCCTATAAGTAATAGCTGATGTAAATAAAGAATAATCATAGTCTCATATTCTTTTTGAACAAATAAATGAATATTCATTACAACTGAGCCATTGTTTTCCTACCTTCAAAGTTATTTTAGGCTTCTCTTTGAAATATTTATATATAATACCTGAAGATCTTTACTAAACATCTATTAATATGCATAATTCAAGGAGAATAAAATACTAAATTAAAGTTGATATGGCTTTAGTTAGCAAGTTAATTGGATGCTGTTACAAGTAAGCTTGATGCCTCATTAGCAATTACTGACATTACCTCTGAAAAGAAATTTTACCTAATTTTTGTTTTGTTTTCCATCATTCTCTTATTTTTTCAGTAAATCTGGCACTGTGTAGCAAAACAATCATGCCAACATTTTCTTAAATTTTATGTCAAAACTGGACACTGTGAAGTATAAGTCATACCGGGGGGACAACCTGCTCGGGCTCCCCTCCTGTCCCTCTCTTGGACAGGAGCTTTCTTTGTCTCAATAAATATATTTTGCTCATAAAAAAGTATAAGTTATAGGCTAGATGGCACTTTAGATACAAATATTCCAGAGTATTTGGTTGTCTCAAATACTGCCTCACACTTTACGATATTTACAACATAATTTGGTATATAGCCTTAGTATTCATATTAGAGCTTAAGTTAAAAATAAGCTAAAATACCTTGAGCCCGGAATGAGTTTTGGAAAATTTTGTTCATGAAATACAGAATATAAACATTCTGAAAACTCTATCGCTGATTATGTCTGACGTTACAAAACTGTCTGGCAAGAAAACATGGAGAAATACTCCACGTTATGGAGTACTAATGAGCTCCAAAAAAGGATAAACTTGAGGCTTTTACAGGTAAATGGATACAACTAGAGAACACTAAAAGTGAAATAAATCAGACCCGCATGTGTAAACATTGTATTATCTTGCTAGTGTAAGAACCAGAAAGAATAAACAATTTCTGAAAGGTATAATGGATACTGTGAAAGGAAAAGAATCTGTTCAAAGAGAAGGAATAACAGGGATGAAGGAAAGATGAAAGAAAGAAGGAAAGGAAAAAAATATCTCTGTACATATACAGGATGAATAATGCCTATATTATTTTTTCCTCTCCTTTTTAATCTTTTATAACTTTCTTTTTGGCCAATTGTGTATGCCTATATCTGGTAAGCTGAACAACTAATTCGAAGACAATACGTAAATAACAACCACTGTTAGATTTCTATTATCTTGTTTATTGAAATTCTATTGTTTCTAGTATTTTTACTATTGTTTTATTCTCTAAAAAATAAAAAAGAGAAAATGTAAGGGAAAACTGTACACACAAACTTTTAAATGTCAGTAAGAAACAGGCTTATTTTGTTCACCATTAACAATAAAGCTTTATGCAAGCAGGCACAGGGGCGGGGGCTTTGATCCCTGGGCCTGCCGGGCAGGCCCTGCCCCCGGGGCCCGCTGAGACAGCAATTGAGACTGGGCATGGTGGTGCACCCAGTTTTTGGGAGGCTATAAACAGGCGGA
>NW_004524720.1:6316989-6355593 GCF_000260255.1 Octodon degus
TACAAATTCAAAACTCAATGTAGTAAGTTTTCTATCCCTTCTCAGTTTGGATTTATTTTTCTATTATTTAATATTATTCTTTAAAAAGTCTAAATGTGATAAAACAATGAATCTGTAGAAGAATTTTGTTCCTTTTTGGCTACTTTCCAATTCATATCCTGTAGTAAATGACATTTTAACACTAAATAAGATTGAAAAAGGAGCACCCTTTGAAATAGCAAAGCAGAAACCTTTAGAACAGATGGAATGAGACTGTAGTAAATCATCTATAATTTCCTTGTGATACGCTACTCTTATGGAAAACCTGTTTGACAAAGAGTTTGATTAAACTTCGAATTGGCTATAGTCTGACACTTCTATCTCTGAGACCTGCCTTGTTAGGTACGGTGTGCTATATATCCTTTGAAGGATGTCTATTCCTAGAACAATTGTAATTAATTTGTCCCTTGATATGAAAGGCTAAGAAATTATCCTTGGGAGCTCATCAGTTTTTCTTAACTTCATGTAAGTGAAGTGTTAAAATGCAGGAATAGCAAATTCAATTGTAATACTGCCCTACTAACTTGGAATTGAGGATGTCAATTTGAATTAATATAAAGAGAAAGTATTATATGTATCAATTACTATGGCATACATTTAATATTCTTCCTATTAGGATAGTAAGAAGTTGCCCAGTAGGAATATTAGAAGGAATTATTTTAGTAAGTATAGTTCATATTCTTCTATTTTTAAAAAGCATATTTCTTTTTTATATATTATACAGCTCACAATATTGCTTTTTCCATTTTAGGAAATAATACAAATAATATTAAAAGCAGACCAATTAATGTTCTAATCATCAGATGTTCATATTAGTGAAGCTTGCTTCATTAATGACTAATGGCACAATGGTAGGCACAATGTGGAGTCCATGGATGTAAATATTCTTAATGGTACAATCTTCAAAACAAATATCCCTAACATGTAAAATACATTAAGCAAGAGAAGAAACGGTGGCAGATGCCTAGGAGTACTGCAAGCCTAAGGTCTGCCTGGGCAACTTATTAAGGTGCTGCCTCAAATAATATGGTTGGGGATGTAGCTTAGTTGTACAGCACTTTTCTAGTAGGTTGTGAGGTCCTGAGTTCAGTCCCTATTTAAAAAAAAAAAGGAGAAAGAAGAAAAACAAAGATGAGGGAGAAGGGAAAGTAGGAAGGGGAGAAACGTCATTCTTGAGAAACATGCTATTAAAACAAAATGCAAAAAACTTAAAACTTAAAACTATAAACAAAATAAAGTTGTATGATATTGGGAAATAATTGTAACCAATATTCATAAAAAACTATATTGTTAGAGATGCAGTACCAGTATTGTTAGAAGTGAAATGCTAGTTGGACATATAAACTTATTCCTTCTTAGAACACAATTTGATCAAAATGTGTCAAAGACACAAGCATCTTAATGAAAATTTATAGATACGGATAAGCATTTATGTTTTTATATGATAAACCGGAAAAAAAATTAACACATGACAATATTTAAATAATGGTCATGAAACAATATATCAACATATGAGAAATACTTTTTGAAGAGTATTCAATGGGAGTATACATATGATCTATTAATAAGATAACATACAAAGTAATATATACTATATAATTCCAATATATTATTATTTTTTAAGTCAACAGAAAAACACAAGGGGGTCGGGGAGATGGCTCAATAGAATAAGCACTTTCCTGGCAAGCGCAAGGGCCTGAGTTCAACCCCCAGTTCTGACAAAAAAAAAAAAAGACAATAGAAAAAAGTATACCAAATATCAAATCTTAAATAGTTATTTCTGGTTTGAGATAACAGACAGTTATTCTCATTTTCACACAATCCTGTACTTTACTTTAGTGAAGTGCTGATGACTGAACCCAGGAACTTGGGCAAGCCAGCTAAGTGCTCTACTACTGAGCTAGAGATGTAGCTCCAGTTCTCTATTTTGTAAATTTTCTATAACAAATTTATATTTGTGATAATAATAATTTTTAAGGAAAATTAGGTCTTCCTAGGCAGGATAAACAAACAAAACAAAATATATATATTTTAAGTGTTAAAACACTTAACCACTTACCTGTGGTATACAGTCAGTGTATGCAAACATTGATTTAAAGCGATCATCCATGCTTATGTGGTAAAGCACACATATTGCTATTTGTTTGTAGTTTTCATTCCCTAAGAATAAAACAATGGATATAATAAAGTATATATACACATGCTCTATGCCTACTCAAATTCATATACTAAAACTTAAGACTATTGCATAAAGTCCTTGTACGTTAATGCGGAAAATATTTGGAGCTCCCTAACTTAAATCCAAAGCTTGGAGCGCACTAATGCTTTCTGGGATATATTTGGAGAAAAAATAGCCATGACTCTAAAACGTACCATTTTCAGTAGTTCAAAACAAAACAAGGTGGATCAATGACCCCCCTCATCCTTACTGTTTTATCAGACATAGGTTACTACAATTTTTTGACAATGACCATGTTATAAGAAACAGTAATCAAAAATATATGATTTCCCTGAATCAAAATTGGGAATATTCAAAAGCTGAAATAAAAAAAAATATCTGCAACGTAAAAATACATGACTATAAAAACGTAAAACTAAGCATAGTCTAAGGAATATTTCAGCTTTTTTGAGGTTAGATTGTTCTAAGCTAGGGATATAGCTCAGTGATAAGAGCACTTGCCTAGATATAAAGCTGGGATTTATGACAGAAAACTTAATAAAGATGAATACTAATGTTAATGGCTATAGATTTAATGTTATACTAATTATTTGAGGTTGAGAATTTTATTTAGAGGGAAAAGTAATTTAAAAATTGTGAAATTCCTCCAATAAGAGTAGAGACAAACTAGGTTATTGCTACCTCTAACATTATTTGTTGAGATCAGAATAATTATATTGGATTTTCATAAATTACATGTTTATACTAATGAAGGCCTTCATTTATACTATTTGAAAATCTCAGAGCATACTTGCCATAGGAAAGTGTATCTACAGCTTTCTAAGATGTGAAGGTGAAAAATGAAATCAATCTAACTTTATTTTGCCATGGAGGCAAATATGTTAGTTTTTTTTTTTTTTGGCAGAACCGGGGATTGATAGGTTTTGGTCAAACAATATTTCATAGTATTGTATTTTTTTTTTTTCCTAAGCAAGTGAAATATAAAATCTTTTCAAACAGAATAATAAAGCATACTCTAACATTCTGAATACTGGTCTCTTCCATCTCTTGTACAGGTCTTTTCTATGGGAGGGTTCATTTACAGGTTAAGGTGGTGTGCTACTTGAAAATATTTTTTTCTATACAATGGATTCACTGAAAAGTAGGATTTGAAGCCATGCAATTTACTTGATGGCAAAAGGAACAAAGAAAGAGAAATCAATAACCAATATAAAAGATTCTTCAATATCAAATTAAATCTGTCTCATCCTTAGTCCCTCAAACATTAAAATCCAATGTGGGTCTAAGAATGAACCAGAATAGGAAATTTAGGATAGTCTGTCTGCTGCTGATGTCAATAAAAAAATTCTAAAACCCAATTTTAGAATTCTTTAGTTGAAGCATCACACATTAAAAGTGAGAGGAAATAAAGATTTGCCATGAAGAAATCTGTCCCCCTTTAAAGGATAAAAAGGCCAGTTCTCTATTTCTCTCTTCTCTTCTGTCTGTCTGTCTGTCTGTCTGTCTGTCTGTCTGTCTGTCTGTGTCTCTCTCTAGACAGAAGATATGGAGAAGAATCTTAATGTTATAGTGATTTATAGTAAGTTGGTGAGTCATTAAAAAGTATTCTCATGCAAAACAATACTTTATAGAAAAATTAAGTATCTATTTGCAAAAAATGGGGTGCTTCCTCTGTATCTAGGGCTAACTGTGCACGTGTCCATGTTTTCTCTTCCTTTTTTTCTCTCCACACTCATGGCCAAAGGTAGTCTTCTTGCAGTTCTTCCCCATACTATCACAATTCTTCTCTACCTGTGATGCTCTTATTAAAAACAAGCATAGAAGCAAAAAAAAAAAGCCCTCCTCTAACATGTCCAAATTTCTTTTATTCATTTCCTAAAATGATGGGCTTAGCCAGAACTTTGCTGAAAACTCAAAGACTAAAAGAAACAGAAACTCTTAAGGACACAAGGCTGTAAGATGATCAAACTTTGCAACAGAAACGTTCTTTGAGAGAAGCAGAGAAAGGGCTAATGACATTATTCCTATTTCATGTTCAGCATTCATTTTCTAAACTTAGTATTGACAGTAACTTAAGAGGAAGTAGTATTCTTTCACTTAAGAGACTAGGCAATGATGCTGGCTAGAGCTTCTTTCAAAAAGAAACATAGCTGTGAATCAGGGATTCATGCCTACCACTGACTACAATAGCCCATGCACATACTTTTTAATAAGACTTCCAGGAGACAGCAGAAAGAGTGAAATTAATAATGTCAAATAGCTGGAGGACACAGCTGAGTGGCACAGCACTTGCCTAGAAGGTATGAGGCCCTAGAGTTTCACCTTAGCACTGAAGAAAAACAAAACAAAAGCAAAAACCAAACCAATGTTGGATAAATATGTTAGCATCATTGTTCCTCATGGAACAGTACAGAGGCAGATGCTCCTAGAGAGATATATCAGGATCTATGACTTGAGAAAGAAAGTGCAAGTTTGGAGAAGCAAGGAGATTAAGTACAGATATGAAATCAGAGATCTATGTCTAGGTATAGTTGGTTCCAATGGATAACTAATATTTGTGGCAGGGAAAAAACTGCTTCGGAGGCAGACAGATTGGTTTAAATTTGCGGTTGTGCCATTCATTATCTATTTAGTCTTGTAGACTATTTAGATTGTGTACTTCAGTTTCTTCATCTATAAAAATGGGATGTCTTTACCTATCTTGAAAGGTTGTTACGTGAGGATTAGGTCATAGAATCCTAGCAAAAAATTTATCACAGTCTGATAGTACAAAATCAGTTCAATAAATATAATTCTTGCATTAGTAGGTTAAAATAAACATTTTGTTTTACCAATAGAGCAGTACTACCATAAGTTCCTAATGTATATGTTATAATATATTTTTCTATCATCAAAACTATGGTTAGAATGCAAGTAGATTTGAGAAGCAGCCAAAGTTTCTCTGGAAACAGCTAGACAGCATTCAGAGGAATCCTTTGAACCTGTGCTTGACCACTTAGCTATTGTAAAATTCTGCTATTCCAAAAGTATGGGCTTAGAAAGTCATCTTAAACTATAGGCTCCACTCAAGTGACCTTTATCTAAAAAGAATCCTTTAACATTCTCGCATTTTCATAGATTTATTAAAAACTGATAAAAGAAAACAAACTCCCTCATTCAACTGATTTCCACTCAATTACAAATTTCTTCTGCTTTCATGTTTCCCTATTGGTAATGGAACTTGCTTAAACTGTTAGAGTGGGCAATGATTATAATGGTAATGGGTTACTAAGAGATAAAGGACAGAAGTCTGAGACCAAACTCATAATTAGCTACCCTACTTCCAACAACACAGAGGTATAGGTATCCCTTCATGTTTGGTCTAAACACAGTCGGACCAAAGGAATAGGAATATAATTGGTATTGCATCAGGCATATTTTTTTCTTTGAGGGAAGTGTGAAAACAGAGGATAACAGATCTAAACAACCACAATATTATATTCAGAGATTTATCTAAGCCAAATTGCTAATGTCTTTTGTATTCTAGCTGGATAAGTGTTCTCTTAGAATTCAAACATGACTTACAAATATCTGCACAATTAATTTCCCCATTTATTATTTACTTAGGGAATGAAAAAAGGTACAAACTGGTATTCATTCAAACTAGCTCTTTCATCCCAACAAACGTAATATTTTATACATGTTCTTTCCCCCCCGATGTTATTTTCCTGACTCTAATTTGTATCTTATAAATCATACTATTTCCTTTCCCATCTAAGAAAGTACAATATATGAAGACTTTAGTACATAATCACAGGTATCTTATTGCCTCGTAAATGAATGTATAAATGATTAATTTCTTAATAAAAATGTACCTATAACTTCATGGGTTCTAGTACATGGCTGACAGCCACAACAAAATGACAAAGCATTTTAGGATGAAAGTGAGTACATAGAGTGGGAAGATGTCTGGAAACACAACCCAATTGCATCATTTAAATCCAGCTAAACACAGAAAATAAAGTCTTGTTGACAGCCAACATTTATTATTACTTCAAGACTGACCTACAGATTATATAGCAATAAACAATAACTAAAGAGATTGAATGGTCCAAGTAAAATTAAAAGCTTATCTTTTAAGTCAATTAATAGTCTTTATTCAGTAGGATATCTAAATTCTTAAAAAAGACTTCAAGAAAAAAATTATATACTGTAAATGAATTCCTACAAGCAATAGGGTTGGAGGGTATAATTTTCTCATAAGAATTCATGGCTAGAAACCCTAAACCATAGCTAACCAGCTATGATTCCTCCACATCCTACAATTGGCAGGCATTTCAAAAGTTCTCCTTGAAGAGTAATAGACATCAATTATTCCCTAATGGCACTCCAAGTTAAAATAGGCTGCCAACAACTGGTATGCTGGCATGGCACCAAAGGCTCTGTGAATTTTGAGTAGAACAATGAAAAGACTGGATATTTTGAGAACTATGCTCTTAATGACTGGAGGTGGATTAGTGAAATCAGTTCAAGTAATAAAGGCAGGATAGAAAAAAATGGCCTAGTCACTATGATTCCTTTGGTATTTATGGTAATAAACATCAATCATGATCAACTCATTGGCCATTAAATACACACCTTATAAGTGCTTCCATAGGATTTCCAAAGAAATTCACTGTTAATTAGCAGGATCATTATTTGAAAGTGTTACTGAGTATCCTAGCATTTGTACAGCCATCCCCCTCCAAATTGGTCACTCCCAGCTGAGGGCAGTTAATACCTTAACAAACTGGTCATTAACTCCAGTAACTGATTTTGTGGGAATTACTGCACTTATAAAATACATTTGATAGTTTATAAGAAACATTGCCTCCCTTCTTCCTTTTTAAAGAAATTTACAGCTATAGCTCAGTCCAAAGAGCAGAAAGAAAGAAATAAATCAGCTCTCTAGAGCTGTTCTCATGATCCATTTTTCTGCCAATTAAAGGGCAAACACATGTTGATGGGTTTTGAATTTTAAAATGTCTTCAATTTTTCATCTCTAAACTGATTAGTAAAAACACCATCCAGTTACTAATTTTGTAAGACACTTGGGATTTTCCACTCACAGTTAAGCAGAAATGAGTTTTGAACACCAGAACTCAAGACCAAATTTCCACCTAGACTGCAGACCAGCACAACCCTTTGCAAAAACAGTAAGAACACAGTTATGGGCTCTATGATTAGCTAGATTCTCATTACCTTTTACCCCATGTCTTCATTCAAAGTAGAATAGTCCCTTTAAGTCACAAAAACTCCATACAAAGATAACAGAAGTGAGAATATAAGCACACCTTTATTGGAATAAGGCAGCATTAAGGTGACATACTACTCTGGAAAATCAATATGAACACAACATGTTTTAAAAATCACATGTGTCTTTAAGCTTACTATGACACTAAGATCCTATCAATACAGTATAATGAAAGTGCACAAGCTAAAAGCATCACTTAAAAGATAATTGTAATTATTAAATATTAATAATCTCTTTCAAAATATACTAAAATATATTAAAGGCATAAAAGAACATCTCTGATATATTTTCACATAAGGGAACTTAATTTATTAGAGCACATACTTCAGATAAATATGCAGTTCAACAAGTTAGTTTTAAACTATCTGAAGAGTTTAAATCTTAAAGAGTTTAGATTTCAAAGGATCATTTTTTTTTAAAAGAGAACAATTTTTAACACTATAACTATACTAGGTGGTTTTCCATTTTTATAAAATATTTAACAGGTAAAAGCCAATTATTTTTGGTCAAGTGAAAAGTGAAAAAATGACAGAATTTATAAGTTACAATGATTATTAAGAAAACAAGTAAAGTTTTATGATGAATGATTTTTACATCCAATATTTAAAACAATGAGAAACAAATTGTAAATCTACCAATAAACTAACTAGTTCTCTATAGGGATAGTCACTAAATGAGCACTCTAGTTATCTAACAGTTTTGAGAGATTTTCATTTTTTTAAATTGTATACACCTACACATTTAGCTATGTTTATTTTTTCAAGGTGTTTTCCATTATTTTAATACTTCGTCCATAGAATTCTTTGATTACATCCAGAGAGTACTATAACTTATTTGTAATAAATCCTATGAACTATGAAGTCTGTATGACAAACGATGAGGAACAAAATAAAGCCCTTAACGATGACTGCTTTCTAGCTGATAGGTCCACACCACTGACTTAATGCACTTTGGCCAAATGTTACCATCTAGAAATGGAGACACCACAGGCAGTATTCACAAGCAGTATTGGAACCAGCTGTCAATAGAATAATCTTAAGAAAAAAGGCTCCTTGATTTAGCCAGGAAACAAGAGGAAGCATAAATTTTACTGCCATTAATGACTTCAAGCAACCTTGATATGACTGTGCCTCATTTTGATGGGGAGACATGTGCTTTTTGTTAGTGTTTGCCACTTCTGACCCCTATTGTTTGCTCACTTGATCAGGTAAGAAAATGCAGGTTTATTTATAGGATAAATGAGGCTTATTAAAATTGAGAAACAGTGCAGTAGTCTAGGAGGAGCTACATTCTGAAACAGATGTGTGAAATTCTGTAGGTTTGGTAAACAGGCTAAACCAAACTTTTTTTTTTTTTTTTTAAAACAGGCTTTCATTTTTAAATGAAACCATCATAAGAGTGACCTAATTTCCAAGAAAGAGGAAAACACCTCCTAATATAAAATAAACTGATCATTTCCAAACAGTTTTTAGGGCACTTACAAACTATGGCTCTTTTTAAAAATAAGGACAATTTTTATTCTTTCACTTTATGAGGCTGTTGATTAGTTAAATAGCAAGTCATTAATATATAATGAAAAAAGTGAATTTAACATGATGGGAAAATTTCAAAGATGTTCAGAACTTAGCACTGTCAATTTTCACATAAGGACATATGACAGATGGTCAAAGGAAATGACTCTAAATTTCTATGTGATCAAAGTTAAGAGTCTAATAGTATCTGCTCTGGTGATCTCTAACAATAAGGGAAACCAGACTTGTTTAAACTGGAAAAAAAAAAAATCAAACATTTATCATTTAACACTTGACCTGGACCAACTCTCTACATGCTGATGAAATCTTCCTAAAACTCTGTAAAATGGCCTGAAACTCTGATTACTTAAATGTAATCTAGGTAAAAATAAATCAGGAGCCACTATTATTCTCAAAACCAATTCTAGACAGAATACAGAAACATTTATATCAATTTAGAACTATTTAGAAATCCTAATTTGTCTTCTAAAGAAGACAATATAGTCTAAGAATATCTTACTAAAAATTAACATACTTTTGAGATAAGTGTGAAATTGTGCAACAATCCTCAAATGGACTACTGAATCTAGCAATCACAAAATTTTTCTGCTACAATTAATAAAGTTAGTTTCTGCACAAACCAGTCATGCAACTTACAACTTAAATGAAACTTTTATCTTAGAAAAATCAAGGTTTATATTGATAGAAATTTGAATCAAGATTTAAATTATGGCTCAAGCCTTCATTATAGTATTCAGTACTGACCAGTGTGGCCTTAATGATTACATGAAAATATATGCAGACAAGTTTTTTAATTATACATAGGTTTATTAATTTTATATGAAAAATGCTTAAGAAGAGTCAAGCACTACCTTGCCCACAGGGCATGCTGAGAGGGCAATTGAGACTGGGTGTGGTGGCGCATGCCTATAGTCCCAGCGCTTGGGAAGCTGAGAACAGGAGAATCACTACAAGTCCAGTCTATGTAGTGAAACTCTGTAGATCCTGCACTAAATACAAGAGTCAAGTATTAAAATATTTTTTATGATTTATAGCTGTTATAATTATTAAATATAAAAATCTCAGCAGCATCAGCATGTAACATTATTAATTCTTCATTTTATCTCTCCTCTTAGATGACCTTAGGGAGAATCCCAAGGAAACATAGTTTGTGATAGTTAAGTTCAACATTAAATTAACTTTTGAATACTTCTAAGGAATAGTTTGCTTTTGTAGGATTAAAACTCTACGAACAATGCTTCTCAAACTACCTGTGGTGAGAGGTCAGGTTTTAACTTTTCTTCCAATATGCAAAGGAATATTTCTGGAATTACTCATTTTAGATTAGCACACCAAATACTAGTGGGTGGACCACACTATGAGTATCACTGTAGTAGCACACTTGTGCTCTGAATTATGCCCTTTATTAAAGGAAGTTATCTAAGTAATGAAAACTGCTTTTTATGTTTTTGATCTCTCATTCAGCAAACAATATTTTCTTTAAGTCTTTACCTTTATGCCTAAAACATCTGTAGAACTTCATAGTTATAAATATACATTAATTCTCTCATCTGATTCTCAGAATAATCCTGTGGGACAGGCCAATTTTCTAAATAAGATGAAAAGCTCATGAAGATATGCTGATTTGCATAAAGCCATTCAGCTAATAAAGAATAAAGCAGCTCATGTCTTGAGATGTTTATTTCTTGTATCCATTCCTTCATCTAGCCACCTAGCAGGCATCTATAATCTACAATGTTCCTGGCCCTGTTCTAGGCACTGGGAATCCAAAAGTGAATAAAACTTGTACAACTTTTTATTTTCATAGTGCTTGGGTGGTAGCAGTGGCAGATAGGTGTTGCACAGATAATACTTAAGATAATTATATGAAGTAGGTACTATGAAGAAAAACAAAACATGAATAGGGGGCCATGCATTTCTAATAGAGTATGCAACCAGAAACCAAAGCTTGAAAAAGGAAAGGAAACAGACCTTGCCAAAACTAAGGAGGAAGCTGGGCACCACTCAGTGCACACTTGTAACCCCAGCATTATGGGCAGTCAAGGTAGGAAGATTACAAATTTAAGGCCAGCCTGTGAAACTGTGTGACTTACCAAGACTCTGTCTCAGAAGAAAAAAGAGGGGTGCATATATAGGTTAGTTAAAGATCCTGGGTTCAATTCCTAGTGCCACTATTAAAAACAAACATAACAACCCTAGAGAAGAATATTCTAAGAAGAAAGAGGAAATGTAAAAACTGCCTGCTGATGTCAAGGAATAGCAAGGTGGCCAATGTGGCCTTGGCAGAAAAACCAAGAGAGTATTAGAAGATGGGAAGTAACTGCAGGGTTTTGAGCCAAAAAAGAAAAAAAAAATTAACAGAATTACTTTATGTTTTGTGTTAAAAAGAGAATGTATAGTGAGAGTGAAAGCACAAAAAATACAGGATGCTACTACATTAAGTCAGGAAAGAGAATGGTGGCTGGGATCAGAATGACAGCAGTTATATTTTGAAAATGGAGTTGATAGGTAATGTAATGTAGGAGGGAAATCAAAAGTCATGGACAACTGCCCAAATTTTGGTCCAGTTAATTAAAAAGATGAAGTTACTATTTACTAAAATGAGAAAGACAAATTAAGAAACTTACATGAAGGTAGGGTGAATACCAGGATCTTAATTCTGAATATGTTACACCACAGATGTTAGTAAGATATCCAAGGGCTAGTATTTGGAGTAAAGAAATCACAGAATAGGCTGTGATTTGTATCTTTATGTTTGGGAATCATCAGTGTAGGCAGAGTACTTAAGTGGAGTGGATGAAGTCATCAAGGAGACTAAGTATAGACAGAAGAAAAGCCCACGGACTATACCCTGGGATTCATTCTAAACACTTACTAAATGGGGAGATGATGTAGAATCAAAAGATGATACTGAGGAGAACTGGTGCTTAGGATGAACACCATAACAGCTCTATATGACTGAAAACAGTGAAAGGAGGAAGAAGCCATAGCAAATAACACTGAAAGGTTAGGCAATATGAGAAATAGGAATTGGAACACTGGATTTACCAATGTGGAGGTTACTAGAACTTGATCAGCCTAAGTGATGGGGTGTACATGTGGGAGGTGTAGGTCCAAGGTGAAAGTGAGACTGGAAAAGATTTAAAAGAGCATTAAGCAAGAAAAGAAAAAAAAAGAGGAGAGGTAAAAGGAGCTGGGAAACAGAAGGATTGCAGTTGGTTGGTTGAGGAATGATTTCATATGAAAAGAAATTTGTGACAAGAAATGAAGATAATTCTGCAGAGGAGAATTTAAATGTAAACAAAATAAACTGTATGAAAACTAGAAGGTAAAAGAAATGAAGGTCAACAATAACCTTTGTTAAGATGGAAGAAAGCACAGCATACCTGGATGATAATAGAAGGATCCACTAGAGGGAAAAATCATGTAAGACAGAAAGGAGACATGTCTCAGTAAGAATCCCGAATGGGAGAAAGGGTGTGGTCAGGAGGGAGTGCTGGCCTGTGGTAAAAGCAAGGGCCAGCTTATCCATAAGAATGGAAGAGAAGCCAAGGTGCAGTTGCAGAAGCAGGTGGGAGGGTACGTGAGTAAGAGGAACTTGTGGACATTATCACAGTAAAATAGGAAGCAAAGTACTGACCTTATAATGGCAATAGAGAGAGAGGCATATGATTACTGATGAGGAAATACAGGAATGAAATTCTTACCTATGAGAATAACCAGACTAAGAAAATGTGTCAGGCAGCATTAAAATCATTTAATTATCCAGAATTGATTGTCTGATGCTAACCTTACAGCACTCAGATCTTTCATTGTTATTCTACCATAAGATTCTATATCTTTCCCAAAGCACCAAATAAATTGGGCACCACAATTCTCACTGAAGTGTAAGTGGTTGAACACCCACATGCCCAAAGTATAAAGTAAGTGATATAACTAAATGTTTATAAATACGACAAAAAGTTACTTAGGTAAAAAAGGGTTTGGATCCTGCCTACATATCCAAATATAAAATTAAGTATGTATTAGCCAAACCAAATGTCTTCTATGTGCATTTGAGCTGCTAATTTGAGACTCCTGGTATACTGCTACCACTAAGAGTGTTTGCATGTACTAGGAACTAAAAGCTTTAAAGCATGCTTTACTGTACTGGCTTTCAAAGTGTGGTCCTAGAGTCCAGGAAGAGGGCCACAAAAACCACAGCATTTTTATAACAATACCAATATGATACTTTCTTAATTTTATTTAAAAACATTTTCCTGTTTTTAAACTCTCATTCTCTCGTAAGTACATAATCGAATTATCTAGAGCTACATGACATATGACAACACCACCGATTAGGGAGCTATGAGAGCCAGATGTGATCTAACAAACTTGATTAAATATAAAGAAATTTGCTAAATATAAAATAATGCAATTCTAGAGGCTAAGGCAGGAAGAGGCCAGCCTGGGCGACGTAAGTGAGTTCAAGGCTAACCTGTACTACTGCATAGTGAGGCCTTGTCTCAAAAAGTTATTCTTCATAAAAATTTTATGCTGATATGATGTTCATTTTGCTATTTGAAAATGACTAAATAAAAATTTTTAGTTTTAATTTTAAATAGAATAAATACCCATAAATATAACTCCATACAAACAAAAATCTCTTAAGTTCTCTGTAATTTTTAAGGGTATAAAGGAATCTTGTGGCCTGGCAAGATGACTCAGTGGTCTAAAGCACCTACTTAGAACAAGCTTGGCAAAACACAGGGACCGCGGTTCCATCCCCCAGCACCACATGCCAGCCAGCCCCGCCCCCTGGTGGGCTGAGCTGCCCCCCCACACAATAAATAAATTAAATTTTTTTTAAAAAAATAAAGGAATCTTGAGACCAAGACATTTTAAACCGATGTTGTAACTACTCCATTATTACAATCAACTAGTGGACAGGGAAGATGTACAGAAAAGAGAATTTGTGAAAAGCAGTGGTTGTCTATAATTCATAGGTAGCTAGTCACCAGGTTGAGTATAATGGTTCTGTGTTTAACAAATGCAAAAATTCATATATGCATGATGGGACTTGATTTTTCTTTATTAATTTTATTGAGAAACCCAGCAACAAGACAGTTTCAAAACCAATTTGTGGGACAGTTTCAATAATTAATACATTGCATATTGTTGTCTTCATAGTGGTTATTCATAGTATAAGATGCAGACATAATATCCTGTCCAAACACTATTAGTACAAATCTTTCTTCTCATTGAATTAAGTAGCTGTATATCTATCCTAACTATTTTGTATATATATATATATATATATATATATATACAAAATGGTCCTTCATTTATATCACCCTTCTAGTTTTGTCAGAGATGGGTATTCCATTGCCATTTAATTTTTTTTTTTTTTTTTGCAGAACCAGGGATTGAACTCAGGCCCTTGCGCTTGCCAGGGAAGCGCTTATTCCACTGAGCCATCTCTCCAGCCCTCGCAAATATTGTAGGTGCGTGAATTCAGCAAAATAATCCAATATAGTCCCGTAGTCCATAATAGTAGCAGGTTATCCGTAGCACTGGAAATGTCAGAAGTTGTTGACTTGAGCCTTTTACAGCTCAGCATATTAATATGGCTTTACTTTTTATACTTTGTTTTCATAGTTTTCTGCTGGATGGTTAAGATCAAAATAACACAAGATCTATATAACAAGAAGTGTAACTTTTGTATCTGACAAGGTCAGTCAAATTCCCTCAGGATTTACCCTGAAACCCTGTACTGCACTTTGTAGATCCTTTGTCAGTGTCAGCCATGTGGATGAGTCATGGCCATTGCCTGACCAATTTGCTCTCTGTGAAAGCCTGAGAGAGTGTTTTCTCTCCATGGGACTCTCCTTAGGCATACTCTACATTATCGATCACATTCCTCTGTGGTCCCATAATCTTCTTGATCAGTAAATTTGGGACACAACTGAGTTACATGATGTTACAGTACAGGTTCTCCTGTGTCCTGAGTCCTCACTGACCTTGAAAGGCTAGGGCCAAAATGTTGGCTGTACTTGCAGCCCTTCTTGGACTTGATATTTTATACAGTTTACTGCTTAGAGTTTAACTTTTTTGAAAATTAGGTTAATATTTTAAAAGTTGATGTGAAAAATCTGAACAATACTGAACCTCAATCTAAAATGTATGCCAGTATCATTTAGGATAGGAAAAAAAAATGTCCATATGAATAAAACAGCAAAAGATGTTAGTAATTTTCTAATTCAAGTATGTATTCTATGAAACATTGCTTCTGCATTACATGACAGTTGTGTTTCACAGAAAACCAAGTGTCATGATAAGCTAGGTTCTTCAATTGGGTACTTACACTTGCTTCTGCACTAACCATCTTCAAGTGCATCCAATATTCAGCTCATGAAACATCTAAGCCAAAGCAGTATCTGCCTGTAGCTTTAGACAAAAGTTATGAAAATTTCATGTTTTGAGTTATTTTTGAAATACAAGCACTGCATTCTCCAGAGTACTGAAGAATATACTGTGACAGGCAGTGCCCTTTCCATGTCCCTATCTGAGACATTCTGACATAAGGAAACACTCTTGAGACACATCAAAGTCCAACAGTTTGAGGGTTTTGTTTTTTTTTTT
Source organism: Octodon degus (assembly GCF_000260255.1). Lineage (NCBI taxonomy): Eukaryota > Metazoa > Chordata > Mammalia > Rodentia > Octodontidae > Octodon > Octodon degus. The sequence continues at coordinate 6,332,633 of NW_004524720.1, forward strand.
TTTTTGACAAAGAAAATGTTTTTCAATATTTTTTTTAGATGGACAAAAAATATCTTTATACAACTTAAAAAGCTAACACCATGAAAAACTGGAATAGATTATATCTAACAATTAGTTATGTAAAGCCAAGCTTATTAACTCTAACTCAATTTGTAGGTAATCTTGTTTGCTAAAAGCAGTGGCTATGCTAGATCTCTCCAGATAGCAAATAAAAGTTTACAGACATAAACTATGTGTTAAAATACAAAAATGATAAAACTAGAAAGGCTTATAATTAATACTGAACTAACTAGAAATAAACTTAGGATTCTGAAATTTTAGGAAAGTAACATATCAAAAAATAAAATAAATATTATGATATTCTAAGTAAAGGAAAATAAAAGAGTGTTAAGATATAAAGTTTTCTGTGTAACCAATTAAAATGTTTGAGACCAAGAAATACTGCCTTCTTTTATTTTGTGTTTAGGAAAAGACAAAACTAACTTTTTTTTTTTTTTTTTTTTTTTTGGTACTGGGGATTGAACTCAGAACCCTGGGTTTGCCAGGCAAGTGCTTATTCTGCTGAACTATCTCCCGGGGCCCAAAACTAACTTCTTTTTTTCATAGTGAGTGAAGATTAAAAATTTAACTAATGATCTCTAATATTTCTTAACAGTTTACATGTCTCTGACATCAAAAGAAAAAGCTAAATTAAAAATTCCTAAATGATATGCTGACATGATAAAACATTAAAGTTTTTCATTCAATTTGTTTCCTTCAGAGAAATGTGTGGCAAAAGATCTGTGATGTAACAATGTCTCTGCCTTTAATAATTACTCAACTTTTCAAATATTCTATAGACATATTTTTAGTTTTTTCTCCAAATAAACTTTGGAAAACATTATTTGGCAATTGACATTACTCTTATAATTCAGGGGTCACAATATATTAAATATATTATTCAGGAAACACAAAAGGGGCTCAACTATTTGTAGTACATAGATTTATTACAACCCAAAGATTCACAATTCATTGTACTCTAGTTAAAATAATCTATTATTAACTGTAAAAGCACTTTTCAAATTACAGGTTCCCCAAGTAATAATAAGGAAAACCTCTTAAAATTGACAGAATTTCTGGGGGAAACATTATAAAAGTCACTCCTGCAAAGACACATATGTAAGTGTAGCCCTAGAAAAGTCCTTCTAGGTTTTTGCATCATTCATTCATTCACTCACTCATTCATTGATCCATACTGAGAATCGAACTTCCGACCTCATACTTGCTAGACAGGCGCTGTGATGCTAAGCTGTATCCCTTCCTTTTTAGCATCTTTTAAAATTAAGTCATATTATATAGTAATTATTTAATTCAATCACCACTCAAGTTGAACATATAATAAACATTTATCTGATAAAAAAGGTAAATGGATCACTCCTATTCTACTTAATGTTCAAATCTTCCCCTAATTTCTGTAAAGAAAATGAATCTAGAAATCTTTTGATACTAGACTTATAAAGTGTTTTTGCTTCGTTTTTCTTTGACTTTCAATTTAATGGAATCACTCATGGTATATCCCCTCAAAAAACAATTTAGATTAAGTACTGTTCAACCCATTAAAAATAAATTAATGATAAAGCTTATAAAAAGATCCAGCAGTAACAGTGACACTTCTAAAGGCTTGGGAAAAAAAAAAAAAAAGAACTCTAATTACTTCCTCTAGCTCAATGCTTTTAGCTGAACATCAAATCAATGGAGATAAAATTACCAAGTAAATAATAACCAATATGAAAAGAATTAAAATAAAAAAGTAGGAACTGCATCTATAATAGGTAAATACTGCTTCTGAACATTTTTAGTACCTTAAAAATGTATTTGTATTTCATAAATAATACATATTGATATACATATATATCACATTTTATATACATATTGGACTGCAATGTGAAATATATCTCAGTATAGATTAGGTTAAAAAAAAATCTTTGAAAGCCACTGCTGTAAATGAGTTTCCTAATCTCCCTTTTTTCTTCTTCCCTTCAGCTTCTTTTCCCATTTTCTTTTCTTCCCCTCCATTCCCACCCCTACCCCACACCCTTTTCTATTTTTTAATATGGGGTCTCACTATGTAATACAGGCTGGCCTTGAACTCTTCCCAGTGACCCTCTGCTTCAGTCTTCTGAATGGTGGGATTAGAGGTATGTAATGAGAAGCCCATCTACTTCCTAAATTTTTATTTATTTATTTATTTATTTATTTGTTTGTTTGTTTGTTTGTTTTGGTGGAACCAGGGATTAAACTCAGGTCCTTGTGCTTGCCAGGGAAGCGCTTATTCCACTAAGCCGTCTCCCTGGCCCCATTTTATTTTATTTTTTTCCTAAATGTTTAAAATACATATCCTCTATAGTACTTCTTTATCCCATTTTTAAAATTGATTTAAATTTTTTTTTTTTTTTTGGTACTGGGGATCAAATGCAGGACATTGTATTTGCCTCGCAGGAGCTTAAATCACTGAACTATCTCCCTGGCCCTTTATCCCATTTTTTGTACTAGTTTAGCAGCCAAGCATCAGAGACATTAAATACGTCACTGAAACCTAAATTGAGAAGTTTAGCTTATTGTGTTAGAAATTGATGATTTAACTTTCTAAACATGTAACATATAAAATTAAAAATTGTAATGCTAGAAAATCAGTTATATACTACATACAGTTTGTTTAAACACAGAGTGACAAGCAAAACAGGTTTCTTCACAGTCACATGAACTGTTATAATTTTCATGAAGAAAACTGAAGAACATTTCTAGGAGGGGATCCCTTAGGGTAATCATTTTGAATTCATTTAAAAAATATATGCAATTTAAATAAATTCAGTTGTTAGTTTCTAAGACCACAGGAGATGAGAAATGTATCATTACAGGAGAAGAAAATTTCCGCTATGTCAGTGGTGTTAGCATAAAAGAAATGAGAAGTGACAGCCAAGGACAGGGGCAGGGGTAGGGAAACAAGAGAATTATACAGAAATTATAACTATATAGTGCTCTGGGACCCTTCAGCAAGAGAAACTCCTTGGGTACAGAAATAGTATTTAAAGCTTTGTCCAATTATCTTCAGAATTGCAAACTTATATAAACGATAATAAAAACAACAGCTATAACATAAGGCGCATCAACAGTCACATTGGCTCCAAAGTCCATGCTTTTACTCATTCCACTATACTCTTTCTTAATAAAAATTTAAATTATGTTTAGGAGATTAAATTCAAGAAAATATTTCAGAAAATAAAGATGTGACTTTTTTCTTTTATGTAATTAGTACAGGGTCTACAGGGTTTCACTACATAGATCAGACTCATAGTGATACTCCTGTTTTCAGCCTCCCAAGTGCTGGGATTATAGCTGCGCGCCACCCCACCCAGTCTCAACTGTGGGGGCAGGGCTGGCACAGAACGCTGGGGATCAAATCCAGGTCCCTGCGTCTGCCTAAGAAGGAGTTTTAGTCCGCTGAGCTATCTGGCTAGCCTTCTAAAGATGTGATATTTAAAAGACTTTCTACTATAGTATGTTTTTGTTTCCCCAAAATTCAGATGTTGAAACCTAACGCTTGGTGGATGGTATCTGGCAGCACAACCTTGGGAAGTAGATATTGTGTATCATGAAGGAATTAGTGTCATTATAAAACACTGGGCAAGCAGAACAAGATGGCAGCAGTGTAAAGCTGTCCAGTGACAGTCTCCACAGAGAACTAGCCATTTGAACAACTACTTATGCATGAAATTACCTTCACAAGAGGTAAAAAAACCCAGGTAAGAGATCACAATATCTGGTTATAGAAAAATGATAAGAAGCACTGATGAAAGAAAAAAGGAAGGAGGTACCCACATGACAAATCCCCCAACTATAAGCATCACATCATTTAAAGACAGTCATGTGAGCAGTGCTAGCCTGGGGCCAAGAGACTGTTCATCCTGTCTTGTTTAGCACAATGTGGATAAAGACTCTCTTTGTTGGGCAGCAAGATAAAGAAGCAAGTGCAGGACTTTGCTTTGGAGTTCAGTGCTAAGTGAGTGACATTCACCAGTGGATCACAAGGTCCTTCTTGACCAGGGTCTGTAGACAGAGCCTCTGAACTTTTCCTGCAGCCAAGTAGAGACACAAAGTACAAGTAGAACAGAACTGTGTTCCAGCTATCATCACTTGTGGCTGCCTACAGTGGTCTCAGGCCATAAGTACACCATTGTAGCAGACAGGCCACAGCAGCATAGCCTTGATCTTGACCCTGTGCTGCACTGCTCTTGGCAGGCTGTGTGGTCACTGGGTATAATCTAGCCTTGTAATGTTTGTGCACAAGACTGCTTACTTTGCTCCCCTATGCCCATGCAGCACAGCACAGAGAATCATCGACCACTAGAGGGAAGAAGAGGGAGAGAGGCACCGCCAAGTTGTGGCTTAGGAATTTAGGGATGGACAGTCCCAGTGCCACACAGAATACTGCCGCTCTAAGTCACTCAGGCCAGTGATTATGAGTAAAATATTTGGACTGGACTCAGTCACAGGCAGAAACTTGCAGGGATGAACTAACTCTTTTAGGTTCTCCCCCAGCTCACCCTGAACAATACACCAACTTTAGAGGTTCCCCTACAGCAGAAACAGTGACAACACACAAGATTAGCTATGGTAAATTTGGACTTAGGGTGCCATCTAGGGGACAAATAGTACCAGTGACCACAGACCCAGGGAAAAGCAGTGTGCTTAAGAATTACTAGAATGATAAGCACACAGACAAAAGGCAGATGACCTAAACTGGATACCTAACCCTTGAATATTCACGTATCAAAGGTGCCAACAGAAATCACAACTCTCACAGAACCCTGAACTCCCCAAAAGGACCAAAAAAAAAAAAAAAAATGCCAGTAAGCAGAGCAATCAGTATATATATGTGAGCTCTCAAACACAGAATTTAAAATATTTTAGAAAACACAAGGAGATAAAAATACAGAGAAACAATTCAGTCCTTTAACAAAGAAACTTAGAGAAACTTATGTAGTTTAAAAAGCAAACAGAAATCCTTGAGCTGAAAAATACGGTAAATGAGATAAAAGATGTGGTAGAGGGTATCCATAGCAAACTAGATCAAAAAGAAAGTGTCAGGTCTTGAGAGAATGGCACAGCATTTTCACAGTACTAAAGGACAGAAAAAAGCAAATCACAAAACTCAAAACAAAAATAAAAACAAAACAAAACAAAAACCTCCACAAACAAGGAATCTGCCCTTTAGAAACATAATAGAAGGTTGGGGACGTAGCTTACTGATGAAGTGCTGCTTGGCTAGTGACCACAGTAGTTCTCCAATCCCCCCAAAGGAATAAAGAGATATTGATCCATTCCCTAGCAAAAAAATACCTGTAAGAATGTATCCCCATCAGTTCTGTCTTATTAGAAACCATAAAAGAATTCTTTAAACTGAAAGATATACAAGTAATTTAGAAGAGACTCCCAGAAGGCACGGAATTCATAATTAAGAATAACAACACAGGGGCCAGCCAGATATATCTCAATGGACTAAAGCACCTGTGTAGGCAGGCGCAGGGACCGGGGTTTCGATCCCTGGCCTGCTATGCCGGCCCACTGTGCCAACTCCCATCTCTGGGGTGTGTTGAGATGGAGACTGAGACAGCGTGATGGTGCATGTCTATAAACCTAGTCCTTAGGAGGTGAAAACAGGAGGATCACTATGAACCTGATCTGTGTTGTGAGACCCTGTTCTAAAATTAAAAAAAATAATAACACAAATTCTATATACAGTAATATTATAAAGTGTACATATACCATTCATATCTTTAGTATGAAGAGTAAAAACAGTAACTGTGTTAATATGTTCAGTAATAGGACATAGAAAAAAAGCAAAATAGGACATTAAAAATTAACCTGTAGGGAGGAATGGGTAAGTTTTCTTTGTTTTTGGGGGGCTATCTTTTTTATCAATTTTAAGTTTCTAGTTTTTAAAAATAGTTTGTTATAATCTAAACACAATTTTTATAATGCCTTATGGTAACTAGAAAGCAAAAACATATAGAAAGCAAAAACATTTAAGACATACCAAACATAATAAAGAAATCAAAACACATTACTAGAGAAAAATCACTTAAATTCTTGAAATGACTATAAGAGAGAGAAAGAAATGACAACCCCAAGAAACCATAAATCCAGGAAAATAAGTTACATAACATCTGTATTAAGATCTTATTTTTCAGTAATTATCTTGAATGTAAATAAGTCAAATTCTTTAATAAAAAGACAGAGACAAAGAAGGGCAGTCAGCTGAATAAAAGGAAATAACTGTCAATAACATGCATCCACTAGCAAAACACCTAGATGCATAAAGCACCTATTTACAGATCTAAATGGAAGAAGAAATGCAGTACAAAAGTATAGCACTTTATCAGCACAGTTTTGGCAATAAACAAGAACATTCTACCCAATAGTTGTTATTGTACAAGTGTTATTTGGCCACTTATTTTATTCACCATAGGAAGATAAGACCAGAACTAAGTCAGAACTAAACATTAAAGTCTGAGAACAAGTCTGCTCTTAGTTTTTACAGATCTCCTAAGAACAGAGAGGAATACTTCTAAGATCATCTATTTCTAGTTATGTAGTATAGACTTAGGACATTCTGACTTCTAACACTCTAGTGTAGTGTGATTATTCCTGATGCTCTAGGAATCCATAATACTGCATATAAGAGAATGATGAAGCAAGTCTGTCAAACAATAATTCAAAATAAATAGGTTTTCAGTGCTCTCTGTACTTATTCATTTCTTTATTGCAATGAAGAATTTGAGACTATCATCACTTTTCAGTAATAGCCTTGACTTGCTGCGTACTTGTTTGTAAACATACTGCATTTTTCTCACTGTTACATCTTTCTTTTCCCTTGTGGTACTGAGCATCGAACCCAAGCAATATGCCCAGCCATTGTGTTTTATTTTGAGACAGGATCTCACTAAGTTGCTGAAGCTGACCTTGAGTTGGTGATCCTCTGTCTCAGCAGCTGGGACTACAGGTGTGCACCATCACACCCTGCTTGTTAGTCTTTTATAATTAGTGGTTTTTGTCTTTTAACATCTATTCACCTATTAGACAGTTTTTAAATTCTTAACCCTTCCTTCTCCTGTGCTCTAGACTCATGTGTCTACCTGTCCAGTGAACATCTTTGCCACAAATATATCCAACATGTCTCAGTTAAATTCTTCACTCTTTCAAACTACCTCCTTCATATTTATCTCTTTCTATTCCTGGCACTAGAATTCTAAGTCATGATTTTTATCACTACATTTTTTCCTTTCTTCAGTACTGGGGACTGAACCATGGGGCTTCTCACTGAATTATACATCTCAACCTTTTAATGTTTTATCTGGAGAGAGGCTCAGTCAGTTGCCGAGGCTGGGTTTGAACTTCTGCTCTTCCTGTCTCAGACTCCATGAGTGCTGTCATTTGCAGGCATGTGCTGTCATACCCACAGGCTTTATGGCTTTATTTTTTTTCTGTCATTACATATAACACAAACACTGCATCATATTCATTCTATCTCTGATATGTGCTTTCTGTCCTCCTTTACATCATTCTTGGCATAGTATCTCTGCCCTGAGGGTTTCTTTGCTTGTCTTGCCTACTACGGTAGGCTACTTGGTCATCTTTAGATTCTAGTTTTATTATCTCCCACAGAATAATCTCAGATTAATAGCTGTATAGAATTCTGATTATAACCTACCCTGCTTTAAAAACTTGATATGATTCCCACCATCAGCTATATCAATAAACTATTTAATCTTTTAACTTCATGTAAGTGCATAAACTCCTTTTTACAAGCCTATTTCTCACTCTTTCTTAGTCATAGTGTATGTGAAGGGTGAAATGGCAATCTGTTGTTGGTCATACTGGCCTATATTTCTATAGGCCTAATGTTAACCTTTTTAACTGAAATATTTTCTACATCTTTTCTTCTTTTGTAAATATCACCCTACTCAACTTCTCCAGGACAATGGCATAACTTAATCACCCATACAGACCATAAGTATGATCTAATATTTGACATGTAATTATGTATCATATTTATGATAAACTATCACATGTATTAATTCAACATAGCCATTTTACTCCTAAAGTTTTCCATTCTTCCTTCAATGTCTCTATATCTTGATTCCCCAAAAGCAATTTTTAAAAGTACTTTTCATTAGAATATCTTCTAAAATGCCTATCTTTCTGGTGTAATATTTGACTATATGGAAAAAGCTAAAAAATAGAACTGCAATACTGAAACAAAGGAACACTATTTAAAAAACTCAATTTTTTTTCTGGTTAAGAAAGGGCAATGGCATTGTGGCTAGAGAGAAAAAGCAGGGAAATAGGTACTCAGGCATAAAAAAAGCTTGTGCAGGAAATCACTTCTGTGATTCTGTACAGCCCAGGTACAAAGCTAGGGGCTAGCAGAATCCAATGAAAGTTGACTTTGGACTGACTATTAGAGCTGTTCAATGCTGTTAAGAAAGCTAATTATTAAGTTAAAAGCACAGAAGAATTAGGTCCTGAACTCATCCTTGCTCTGGATATCTTTTTAGAGACAAAACAAAACAACTTTCATGTTATTTAAATATTCAAAATGCGTGACTTATCCAATACAGCATTTTTTAACTCATGGGACACAAAAATACAGTCCCTCTTTTTATTTCATGATGAAAAGTTCCCACAATAATGTGTGTTTGTAAATAGTATTTCTAAGACATGGCAAAATGTAAAGATTTTAATGTTATTTTCTTTTCAAGAAATGCCAAAGAGAAAATCTATTTCCTCTGGTCTCTGGTAGTACTCATACTTGGTGACTCAGTATAGGCTAATGAGGACAACAGTTTAAACAGTCCCACTCCATTTCATTCTACAATGTCTCAGGAATTCTGATACAAGTCATTTTTCATTTATTTTGCTTGCTTTTTAGTTCAATTTCCAATCAAGGAACACATATAAAACTTATTGTTCATCCTGCTTTACCTTGGTCTTAACCATCCAGCAGAAAAGTATAAAAACGAAGTATGAGAAGTAAAACCAAGGTGTTAGGTTGAGCTGTGGGGGACTCAGGTCAACAATTTCTGACACTGCCAGTGAAGCGGACGACCCAATACTATTATGGACTACTGGACTCTTTTAGAATATTTTGCTGAGTTTACACACCTATCATATTTAAATGATGGAACTTAACAAAAAAAAGGGGATATAAATAAATGTCCATTTTATATCTGTGTATGCAAAGTGGTTAGGATAGATATTTAGTTACATTCTCTTAATGAATAGAGGGATTTGTTCTAATGGTGTTTGTAAATAGGATATCAAGTCCGCATCTTGTACAGTAATTAACCACTAGGAAGAATGTATGCAATGTGTTAACTATTGAAACTGTCCTACCAATTTGGTTTGAAACTGTCTCATTGCTATTTTTTTCTCAATAAAATTATGGAAAAAAAAACCTTATTGTTCAGACAGCATTTTAACATAGCACTCAATTTGGTAGTGTTGTTGCACAGTTCAAAAAATAGTCATTAACTTTTAAAAAGCATACCTAGGAGTGCAGTGAGTTTTGGAAGAAGTCCAACTTGCACCATCTTATTCCTCAGTCCTGTGTCAAAGGACAGGTTAAGCAAAAGCCGCAGAGTGATATTTAGTAAATCTTCATGCTCACATGGTATCAGTTTTACTAGTTTTTCAACAATATCCATTTCCACCTACACAAAAAGATGTAGTGAGGTTTTATTGTAAAATAACAGAAAAAGATTAGAAATAATTTTTTTTACAATTATGTTTATTTTAAAGATAACTGTGTGGTAATCTTATACTCCCAGTTCATACCATTTCAATCTATACAGTTTACTGAAATCAAACTTTTGAAAAGAAAATGTTTGCAACAACCTATTTCCATATCATCTCTTCCTTCCCTTATTTGGTTATAGTACATCAAGTGCAAGACAAATTACATTTAACTCTCAAAAACGTTGCATTATTGAACACTACCTACAATGTACCAGGCCCTGATGAAATAACATCTCAAACTGGTCTCAAGGACTCCTCAGTCTAAAAAGTGGACAAATCAAACAATAGGAATATGATAAAAATTCACTACACAAAGTATTCTGGAAGCAACAAGGAAGAAGCTATTCTATCTAGAAGAAAAGTCCACTTCAAATTAGGAAGTGTCTTGAACAGGAAGAAACTGTTCTTTGGTTAAGACAGGCAGAGGTAATTCAGGTTTGAAAAAGCAGGCAGTAGATGGGCCATCAGGAATTAAAGTCCTGTTACTTTGGTATGACCACAGTGTAAAGTAGTTGCTGAAGATTTGAAGTAGCTTAAAGACAGACCTGCGCCGGATCACTGAAGGTTTAGTGCTCTGCTGAGTTTCGTATCATCCTACAGGTAGCAGAGTGTCCTTAGTGATTCTTAAGTCCACGGGATAATATGTTCCTAAGCATGGAACACTCCTGGAATCTCAGTTAACAGCTAATGGCCAACCGTGGAAAAAGGCCTAATTACGACTACAGGTATCAGGCCTCTTTTTTTTTGTGCAATCAACTAACATATGTTCCAATTAAGGAAAAATCATTTACGCTTTTGTCATGTGTAATGTGAGGTGACAGTCAGTGGCTAACTGGAAATCATACAATGCTCAGGAGAAAAACTGGGAAACAGGTAAATGTTAACACTTTCAAACAGAGATGAGCAGGATATGGCTTGTAGACCTAATTTGGCCTGTTGTTTCCATACATCCCATGAGCTAAGAATGGTTTTTGGCTTTCACTTTTTTGGTCAGGGAGGGAACAGTAGTGATCAAATCCAGGGTCTTGTGTGTAGCAGCTAGGGAAGCTGCCTAGTGAGTAACTACCACTGGTCTATATCCCTAGCCTGGTATAGTTAAAATAACAAGGACGAGCAAGTGTGGTGTTGCAAGACTGTAATCCCAGCACTTCGAGAGTCTAAGGCAGGAGCATTATTTAGAGTTCAGCACCAGCCTGAGCTACAAAGTGAGCTCAAGGTCAGCCTGAACTGCATGGTGAGACCCTGCCTCAAAGACACACATGCACTCCAAAATAAAAAGAAAACACAAGGAACAATGATGTATCATCACACATGAAAATTGTATGAAATTAAATTTTTCATGAAGTTTTACCAGAACAGAGCCATGGCCATTAGTTTATAAATGGTCTTTAGCTGCTTTCATGCTATTACAGCAGAGCTGAGTAACTGTGATAGAGGTTATGTGACCTAGAAAATCTAAAATACTGACTATTGGACATTAAAGAAATGTTTGTTGGCCTCTATCCTCTGCTTTTGAGATATAAAATTGCAACAAGAGACTTTTATGCTCTAATGAGAAGTTACAGAGGGCACTACTAATCACAAATTTTGTAATGGAAGCCCTACATTAAAATTTTTGAAGATAGCAATCCAAAGAACATAGCAATAAAAATATCTCATGTTAGCTGTGTACGGTGACCTATACCTATAATCCCAATACTCTAGGACACTGAGGTAGAAAGATCACAAGTCTGAGCTTACCCTGAGCAACTTAGCAAGATGCTGTCTCAAAATAAAAAATAAAGAGGACTAGGTTGAAGGGTCTGTAGCTCTAAAACAAAACAAAACAATAAAACAAAACATCCTTTCATGTCTTTTAGTGATAACTAAATGCTAAATAAAGGGAGAGAAATTCTATTTATGAATTTAGTGATCTAAATCTTTAGTGAATGTTTAAATTTAAATGCATTACAGTAAAAGACACTGTCATATTTATTTTTTTGATACCAGGGATCAAACTCATGGCCTTATCTTTGCTAGACAAGAGCTTAAGCCACTGAGCTATCTCCCCAGCCAAAGACACTGTCATTAGTTGTTTTCAAAATACTCCCTCTCATTTCAAATGCACTTATTTCATCATTCTTGCTACTTTACTAAGCAGTTCTGGAAGACTTCTGTGTCTTTAAATTGTGGTTTAAAGATTGTCTTGATATGTTGAACTGATTCAAAATGTTTCTCTTCATGGAGAAGAATCAGAAATGTCATGGTGCCAGATCTGGTGAATAAGGTAGATGAAGATGCACCGTAATGCAGAGTCTGCTTTTCCATTGGATGGTACTCAGCAGCAGCATTCACTGGATTTTTGATATTATTTCAGTAAGGACAGAAAAGGACTTCAACTTCAGAAAGTTGTAAGAAGGATGGGCTAAATATGGTCAAACTAAGGGAACTATTTTGTGCAGCTGCCTTGTTTGGTGTTGGTCTTTTTGATTTTAGTGTATTTTTTTTGGTTGAATTGTTTTTTAGAGGAGGTTTGTTTTTTGTTTTTGGTACTGAGGACCGAACCCACGGCTTGCAGCTTGCTAGGCAAGCATTCTACCACTGGACCAAATCCCCACTCCCTAAGGGAACTATTTTGAAGATTAATGACAATGTGCATTTTGCTATGAGTTTAAAAAAAAACAACAAAAAACCATATTTTTAAACACATCTCATAAGTACTTGAATCATAATAAAAAGATTTCAGAATAATCTTGCTTCACTATTGTTTCATTGGGGATCTAAAATATACTGTTTTCTTCATATCTTTATTATATTCTTTCACTGACCTCATGAAGATAACATTAACAATTTAGTGCTTGCTTTCCTTTTTTTCTTTTCATTGCGTATCTAGGAGTGATCGGAAATTTGCTTTTTTTAAAAAAATTTTTAATGCCAAGCCAACAAAACCAACATGTGATTTTTCCTCCAGACTTCTATGAACACTTCACAAATACATAGTAGCCAAACCCTAGAGTTCTCCATTAAAGAGTACAAAGCAATCTTGAAAGACCTCTAGAAGTCAAATACAAAATATAAAAGTTGATCTAAAATGTAAACGGAGAGGTACAAACTAATTTTGAAAAAGAATAATGGAGGCATTATACAGTCTGGTATCAAAACTAACTATACAACTCCAGAAATCAAGAGAAAGATACACAGGTGAAAGAAAAACTCATAGACTAATAGAAGATAGTCTAGCAATAAATCACATATATATAGCCAATTGATTTTCGAAAATAGTACAAAGCAACTTCAATAAGGTGCAAAAGCAATTCCATGGTGAAAGAAGTCATTCAACAAATACTGTTGGAACTGGATCGAAATGGACACCTATACTCAAGACTAAGAATATTAATCCACATCTTATATACAAACTTCACCCAAAATAGAGAAATCATAGGCTAAAACAGTAACAAAAATCCTTTAGTAATCTTGCGAAAAAATAGGAAGACATAATTGTGACCTTCAGATAAAGACTTTCATATTTGGACCAATGAGATGGCTCAGTGGAACAAGTGCTTCCCTGGCAAACGCAAAGGCCTGAGTTCAATCCCCAGTTCCACCAAAAACAAACAAACAAACAAACAAACAAACAAAACTTTCATAATACGACACCAAAAATAACATCCACTGGAAAATGTTTAATCCTGGACTTAAAAATTAAAAACTCTGCTCTTAAGACCAGGAGAATGAAAAGACAAGCCACTGAAAAGATAAAAAATACATGCAAAACATATAACTGATAAAAAGTATTATATCTAAAATATAGAAAAAAGAAATCTTAAAAGCTATTAGCAAGAAATAAGAAAGGGCCAGCCAAATAGCTCAGTGGACTAAAGCACCTGCTTAGGCAGAACACAGAGGTCAGGGTTTGATCCCCAGGCTGCCATGCCAGCCCTGCCCAAAGGACACACTGAGAAATCTTAACACTGGGCGTGGTGGCACGTGCCTGTAATCCAAGCACTTTGGGAGGATGAAAAACAGGAAGATCACTATGAGTCTGATCTACCTAGTAAGACGCTGTAGACCCGTAGACCTTGTACTAAACACACACACACACACACACACACCAAAAAAAAAAAAAAAAAAGGAAAGAAAGAAATAAGCAAAACAAGCAACACATATCCTTTGTTAGTCCTCTTTATTTTTTATTTGTATATTGGTGCTAGGGATTAAACCAGGGCCCCATGCAGACAAGGCAAAACTTTACCACTGAGCCACATCCCCAGCCCCTATTCTTCTTAATGTTCTCATGACTTACGTTTTTGTTATATTACAATAATTTACTAGGTGAATATATTATACAAATATTATATGAGATATGATTCAATTTAAACCACTAATTGTAGAAGGTATATTCTTAGACATACTTGCTCTAAATGAATGTCTAAAAATAAGGTCAGTATTAATTCACATCTACAGTACAAAGAACACTTTTATTAACTGATACCATCTTGCAAATAGTTCAGCTATCTCCCTACCTTTTATAAAAAAATAAAATAGCCACAGGCTTCAAGCTGTTACTAATTATATTAGATAATATTTTTCTCCTGAAAAAGCCATAGCATAAATGTAGTAATAAAATCATTTACAGAGTTTGCTATTAATTTACGCTCTTACCACACAGTGTGGAACGTGAAGTGTCATTAATCAATCAACACTAGACTTGTATTTAATACAGCTTACTAGTCATGTCTTTATGGTTGATTAAAAGGAAAAATTCAACCTCAATAGCTAAATTTAGTGATTGTCTCAATATGTAATAATCTCTCCAATTTCATAAAATAAAATTATAATTAGTATCTTTATTAAGTTTCATGAAAAGTGATAAAGCCAACATTTTAAAAAATTTTAATATTGTTTTGACAAATTATCATGCCTATATTAGTACTCTAAATAACTACTGTGAAGATAATATACAAGATATTAATTATTATAACTCCTAATCTGATTTGAAAATTTTTTGATAATGTATTTGGTACATGGTCTTGCTGTACAGCTCAGACTTGCAGTAAATCCTCCTGTTTTCAGCCTCTCCAGTGCTGGGATTACAGGCTCAACCTACCACACACAGTCTCAGTGGCTCAGCATGCCAGAGGGTGGGACCAGCACAGCATGTGGTGCTGGGGATTGAACCCTGGTCCCTGCACTCACCTAAGGAGGTAGTCTGCTGAGCTATCTCACCTGCTCAATTTTGTTATTTTTAACAATAAAAGATATTTTTAAAATTATTATTAATCTTGTTAAACGTGTTAAAATCTAGGTATTCAAATATGTCTCATTAATTTAGGTGAACCTTTCAGAACTTCAGTTCTTCCATGCAATGCTTTGATGATTTATAGCTTTCAAGCTTATACAGAAAATAATTTTAATAATAATCTTGAGGTATTTTTAGTAGAAGGAACACGTAGTGCATTACTTAAATAAAAAAATGAATCTATGCTTGGTAAATATGTGTTGATGGTAAATAAGTCTGAATGGTGAGAAACTACTAATGGTGCAACTACTCTACATAGATAGATGTATATAGTTCAATTTATACAAATGAGAACCAACTACTTGGCTACACAATAACTACTTAGGGATCACACTCTATCATTTTATATTCTTAGATATAAGGTCAAAGAAAACAAAAATTGTTTTTAGTTAATCTCTCCTAGTACATTTAACCTTAAAATAATTCAAGATATAACTAATTATTAATGATGAAAATTAAATATTAAAAAGGCTGGGGAGATAGCTCAGTAGAATAAGCACCTGCCTGGCAAGCACAGGGTCCTGAGTAAAAGAAAAGAAAATTAAATATTAAATATATTGAGGTAAAATAAAAGTTTCTACAGTCAATAATCAGAATTGAAGCACTTATAAATCTGATAAATCACTCACAGTTTTTTAATATGTCATGAAAACATAAGCTACTTCCTAGTTCATTTCACTTTTTTTTTTAAATTTTTTTTTATTTTATTTTTTTTATTTGTGTGTGTGTGTGTGTGTGTGCGCGCGCGCACGCGTGTGTGTGTGTGTGTATGTGTGTGGCCAGCTCAGCCCACCAGGGGGCGCGGCTGGCTGGCATGTGGGGCTGGGGGATTGAACCGCGGTCCCTGTGCTTTGCTAAGCTTGTTTTAAGTAGGTGCTTTAGACCACTGAGCCATCTCACCAGCCCCACATTTCACTTTTTTAATTAAAAAAAAACTTTAACTGATTTACATGGTTCAGGGTCTTGCTATGCAACTGAAGCTCTTAGTGATCCTCCTGGCTCAGCCTTCCCAGTGCTAGGATTATAGGCATGTGCCACCTGGTTTCAGGGACTGAAACCCGGGGCCACCACAGCATGTTGCACTGCGGATCGAACCTGGCTCCTTGCGCTTTCCAGGCAGGAGCTTAGACTGCCAAGCCATTTCCTCAGCCATTCAAAGAAGATAGATTATAGTTTTAAGTACTGTAGTATAGTATAAGTATTATAGTATACTATTAATATAGATTATAGTTTTAAGTACTATATATTATACTAGTACTTAATGTGAAACTAGTATACCTGAATGTGAAACCACTTATACCAATAAGACATAGTCACATACAGTTAATCCATTAATTGCAAAATGGTCTTTGATAGAGTTAAAGCCCATATAGCATTGTTAAGATTTTACTTTAAGAAAATACTCAGATGTAAACTCAAAATTGCATAAACAAATACATGTACTAAAGTGGTGCTTATAATAGGTAAAGTGATAAAAAACTAATGTTATCTGAAAAAAGTGTAGTTATTTACATGATCTTTTTGGTATGCTACTGGACTAACAGAGATGCTTTAAGGATGTAAAAAAAAGCAGATAATAATATTTCTTTTACCTTTGGAGCTGAGATGTAACTAAGTGGTAGAATACTTACCAGCATGCATGAGATCCCTGTGGTTCAATATCCTATACCACCAAAAATAAAACACCAGTCCTCTAAAAGGCTTCATACTCTATCTTCATAAATTAGTCTATCATTCCTAATCTATAGAGGGGAAGTATTTCATGCCCAATTTGTATTTCTCAAAGATTATTACATCAACATAATAGCAAATAGGAGGCTAATGCAATAATTCAAACAAGAAATGAAGAAATCTATATACAAAGTGCATGAAATAATGAGGAGGCACTAAGAATGGAAGGAAGGGATAGTTTTCAGAGATATTTAAGGAACAGAATGAAAAGGTTGCAGCTATCAACTGGACTGATAGGTGACAATATTGGAATAAACTGTAATTTCATACACTGATATCAGAAACGAAGGTAGCAAACTAGTTTAGAAAAAAGAGGGTTAGATGACCATGAAATACAATTTTAAGATTAAACTAACTTCTATGTATTACATATAAGATGGCAAGATCAATTATAAATGACACATTAGAAAATATTTTTATCTAGACACTTTTAATTATCTGGAATATTAACTAATATGGAATATATTTCTTAATGAAGCCATTTCAGTGAGTTATTGCTATTATAACATTTTTAGAATTGCTGTAGTAGTAAAATATTTTACAATATATTCTAGTAAAAAATGCATAACATGAACTATTTCAAGAAGGAGCTTTGTAAATTACCATATCATTTTTATTCTCCATAAAAATGCTGAGTTTCTTTAAGAATGTTACAACTAAAATAAGCAGCTCAAAATTGTCCCGATCAAGAGCTTTCACCAACATGTGAACTATGTTTTTATTCCTCATCTTCAGTTCTGTACGAGTATCCTCTGCCAGATTCAGAAGCAAATAAAGAGCAACTGGAAAAACAAAACAGGTAACAGTTAAATCACTGACGTATTGAGTCAACAGTTAAATTACTTCTTATTTATCAGGATAACAGAAGTAGTTCTAAAAAGATAATGTATCATTTTGAAAAACATGTTCAGTAATTAACTAGAAAACATTAAATATTAAATGATACATACATATTATATAAAATAAAACGTAATCTTTTGATAAGAAGGACAAATAACTAAAATAAGACAATGACTGTAACTCTCCTATAGCTTAGTGCTTCACAGAAATCAAATGGCAATTGAAGGATTTAAGTCAGCACGTGATTAAAAGAAGCAAGGAAAATGATTTTTGTGCATATAGAAATACCATAACACTAAAGACTATTGTGCCAAAGAGCTATAACCCTAAATACAAAGCATAGTTGAGAGGTACAAATGAAGATTAAAAAAATCTACTTTCATCATTAAACTGATTTTCTGTTAGTCACTACAATAAAAGGTCATTTGAAATTCTGTTTATTGTTATATTAAATAAAGTTCAATCTCTATTAGTACGATACAGAATTTGTTTGGATCCCGTCATCATTCCTAGTAAGAATGAAAATTAAGAAACAATATTTTCTGGATAGATAGCTTGGTGGTCCAAGCACCTGCCTGGCAAGTGCAAGGTCTGGAGTTCAATCCCCAGTACACTATTCCAGGCCTGGCATGGTGGTGCACACCTGTAACCCCAGTGTTGGGGTGGCTGAGGCAGGAGGAACACTACGAGTCCAAACTGCATAGTGAGACCCTGTATCAACAACAAGAAAAAAAATAAAGAAACAATATTTTCCCTTTTACTTAGACTGGCAGGGAGCTTCAGAGTTAATTTAAAAGGTTTCTAAAAAATAAAATAAAATAGGTTTCTGTTAGTGCATAGTCTTTTTGTTCTTGTATGGCCTTGATGTCACTTACTACTCTTATATAATATTTATTGTATTCTTATGAAATACCTTCATGTAAGGCTATGAATACATATAGAACAAGAGAGACTTAGAAGAAAAAGTGTGATTTCAACAAGGCTGGAAATAATGCCTCTATCATACATTTATGGGGTACTGTTCTCAGAAAGTTTTTCAATAATGGAGAAAAATTAGCTCTAGATTAGATTTTGCTTATGCCCAGACTAACAAATTCTTAGCTCAAGATGTACAGCGATCAAATTATTTCTACATAATTTAAGTGTTTGAAAACAAAGTTCAAATATATATGTAAAAAGTATAAAACACTCAAGAATATAAATTTCATACTGTGACAGTCAAAGATTGTTGTTATGATTTGTATCTAGTTGTCTCATGTGCTCAGAGAGGCAAGGCATGTGGGAGCTAACTGGATCATGGGACGTGATACTCATGTGTGGATTAGTCCACTGACAAGCTTATAGCTAAATGTGATTTGGGAGAAGGTTGGTTGGGGAATGTAGGTCACTAGAGTATGGCCTGAAAGGGTGTATCTTTCTCCCCTGCCCCTCAATCTCTCCATTTTCTGCTGTCAGGCAATGAGTTGTTTTTCATCAAGCTGTCCTGCCCTGGAACCAGCTGACTATGGAGTAAAACCTCTACAAATTATAAGCCAAAATAAACTTTTCTTTTTTTAACATGTAGGTGGCTGGGTATTTTGTCCCAGCAATGAGAAAGTAATTAAGACAATTATCAATAATACAAAGAAGCAGGAAAATACAACATATAATTAGGGAAAAAAATTAACCCCTGAAACTCTTCTAGAACAGACAGAGGTCAGCTTTATAGGATAGTAACAGTCAAGATTGTGTATCTATTCTAGATCTTCTAGAAGTTAGGTTAAGAAACAGGAAACAATAATATTCACACTTTCTAACAATGGAAACTAAAATGCCTGAAATTATAGACTAGATGCTATTACCAGCAGCTTGATGATGGAAGAAAGATTGAATAATCATAAATCATACAAAAATAATCACACAAGAAAAATGATAACAAAAATGTCAGGTCTGAAAGAAATGTGGAAGAAAGATTGAATAATCATAAATCATACAAAAATAATCACACAAGAAAAATGATAACAAAAATGTCAGGTCTGAAAGAAATGTGGAACAACTTCAAGCATCCCAATATATATGTACAATTATATTAAGTGAAAATGTAACAAAAACTTCCAAATTTAATGAAAAGTATAAGAGTTCTGATAGGCTCACTGAATTGCAAGATAAAAATGAGGAAAACTACACAAAAGCAGATCATAATGAAGCTATTTAAAGCAAACGACAATCTTAAAAGCTATCGGAGAAAAACCTATATTCAAAGAAAGAGATGCTAACAAACTTCTTATAAAAAATAATGTGAGCAAGATAATAGTGATAGTAACATGGTTAGACTTCAGAAAGGAAGGCAATTGGATCATGGGAATGGATTAATTTATTAATAAGAGCTGAATGTTCTATTCAGAGGTAAAGCATAGTTTTAAAAGGTAAGTCATTGCGGGCAAGAGATGGAAGGGTATATTTCTGTATCCCTTCTCTCTTCTCTTTCCTGCCTCTCCCCCACCCCCCCATGTCCTTCCACTTTCCTCCAACATGTCCTTCTACTATGCTGTTCTTGCTTTGGAGCCAGCCAATCATGGATTGAATCCTCTAAAACCATGAGCTAAAATAAGCTCTCCTCTTTTACTGTGTGTATGTCTGGTATTTTATACCAGCAACAGGAAAGTGGTTAATATACATTTTCTCTAATGATAATAGAATTAAATTAAACATGAATAACAAAGATCTCTAGAAAATTCCAAATTATACAGTATCAAAATAACTTCCTTCTAGTAAGTGGAAGGTCTTGGAAATTTTAAAGTTTTTAAAACCAAATGAAAAAGGAAACAGATGGAGACGGGCCGGGGAGTTAGTTCAGTAGTATAAGTGCCTGCTTTGGAGGTGCAAAGTCCTGCGTTCAATCCCTGGTACTGAAAAAAAAAAAAAAAAAAAAAGGAAACAGGTGCTGAGACCAGGTGTGGTGGTACATGCCTGTAATCTCAGCATTTGGGAGGCTGAAAACAGGAGAATCACTATGAGTCCAAGCTACATAGTGAGCCCTTGTAGACCCTGTAACAAACACATAAAAAACAAACAAAAACTGCTAACAGCAACAAACTACACAAAAGTGATGGACAGAAAATAGACTGTTTATCTAGTATGTACGTGGATAATTTTTGTAATGAAAGAGACCAATTCAGTAGATGAATAGCTCTACAAAAATAGTACTCGAATAGTTAGATATTCATATACCAAAAAAAAGGATATTTATCGATACTTGCACAATATGAAGAAAAAAATAACTTGGGCTTGGGAAATTGTTCAACAGTCAAAGCACCTGCCTGGCAAGAGCAAGGACCCAGGTTCAATCCCTGGCACTGGCGCCGTGCCAGCAATCCAGCCACTGAAACTGGGCATGGTGATTCATGCCTGTAATCCCAGCCTTGGAGAGGCTGAGACAGAAGGATCACTACAAATCCAAGCTGTGCAGCAAGATGATGTACCAAATAAATAAATAAATAAATAAATATTTTTAGAAAAGAAAAACATAACTCAAAATACGTTGTAGACTTAACGGAAAAGCCTTAAGCTATAAAACTAAAACAAAACAGGCCTAAATCACTGTCACTGTCAGTTAGGAAAGGATTTCCTAGATTCAATACTAAAACCATGATCCATGAAACACAAGTTATACTTCATAAAATTAAAAGTTTTGCTCTTCAAAAGATATTACGAATGTAAATGATAAGTCACAAGAGAAAATCTTTGCAATTCATGTATTTAGTAGAGGCTTGTATGCAAAATATAAAATGATCCAAGTTTTGAAAAAGAAGCCAAGATATAAAAAGACTCTTTAACAAAGACAAACACATGGCAGCTTGCTTGCTCACACTTGCTAGGGTGCGCGCGCGTGCGCTGTCTGTCTGTCTCTCTCTGTCTCTCTCTCTCTGTCTCTCTCTCTCTCTCTCTCTCTCTCTCTCTCTCTCTCTTTCTCTCTCTTCCTTTTGCTATTTTCAACCCATGAACAGAAATAGCTGCCCCTCTGCTATGCAGTTCTGCCTTGGAGACAGCTAATAATGGATTAAAGTCTCTATAAACTGTGAGCTAAATAAACGTTTCCTCCATTTAAAAAAAAAAAGAGAAAAGAAAAGGCAGATCAGCACATGAGGAGATGCTTGATAGAGTAAGGAAACTCACATTGAAACTAGAATAACACATTATTTTAGTTATTAATTAATAACTAAAATTAATACAAATGTCACATAGATCACTTAGTATAAAATGACTGGAACTCTCATTCAGTGATGATGGGAACATAAAGTGGTATGATTGCAACTGAAAGCTGCTTTGTAGTTTCTTAAGTATTGAAACAGCTTTCTAGCTATGCCATCACTAGAATTTGATAGCTTATGCTACTTCATTATTTAGCATTTAACTCAAAAGGCAATTCACAGACTAAGAGTCAAAGGTTGTAAAACAATACTCTATATGCAACAAAAACTGATAAAAAAGCTGAGGACAATATTTTATTCACAGATAAAGTGAATTTCAAATCAAGACTGAGTGAGACAAAGAAAGTCACTACATCCTTGTAAAGGGAACAGTCTAAGAGGAAGAGATAATACACATAAACATATATGTAACACATACCAGTATACCTGTAAAACAAGTATCAATAGACCTGAAAAATCAAATAAGCATGAATACAATTCTATTGGAGGATCTCGATACCCCACGGTCACAAAAAGACAGTTCAACTAGACAAAAAAAAAAAAAATTAACCATAAGATATGAGAACTGAATCAAACTTTTAAAGAAATAGACTTGGTAGATCTCTACAATGTTTCACTCCATGACATCAGAATACACAATCTTTTTAGATGCATATGGGACATTCTCCAAAATAGACCACATACTAGCTCACTGAATATGCTGAAGTAAATGCAGAGGAACTGAAGTTACCCCATGCATATTATCAGACCACAGTGCGAAGAAATTAGAAATCAATGGCAAGAAAACCACAAAAACTTCATAAATACATGAAAATTAAATAACACCCTCCTGAATAACCAAAGGGCCACAGATGAAATTAAAGAAATTAGTTTCTACAATTAAATGATAATGACAATACAATATACTGGAGCTTACCAGACACAGTGAAAGCAGTCCTACAGAGCAGTGAACACCCACATCAGGAAAATAGAACAAGCTCAAATAAACCATTTACTATTGAGCATTAAACTTCTAGTAAAGCAGGCCAAACCAAAAGCTCATATAAGGAAGGAAATTATAAACATGAGAGTAGATATTAATGAAC
>NW_004524720.1:6355968-6359202 GCF_000260255.1 Octodon degus
AGATTCAAGGCTGAATTGTAAAAAAAAATTTAGAAAAGACCTAATATCACTACTTTTTAAATGTTTTGATGAAATTGAAAGAGGTGTAATACCTGCAAATTTATTCCTTGAAGCAAACATTACCTTGAAACTAATATCAGAGAAGGACCCAACTAAAAAAGAGAAATATAAGCCGATCTCCCTAATGAACATAGATGCAACAATCCTCAATAAAATATTGGCAAACAAAATGCAGATCATTAAGATCTTATACCATGACCAGGTTGGATTCATTCCAGAGATGCTGGGATGGTTCAATATACTTAAATCAAGAAATGTAATACTTCATATTAACAGGGCCAAAGACAAAAATCATATGATCATCTAAATAGATGCAGAGAAAGGCTTCTCACAAAATCTACTATCTATTCATGATAAAAGCCCTATAGAAAATTGGAAGAGATGGTCTTTATCTAAATCAGATAAAAACCATCTATGACAAATCAACAACCAATATTATACTAAATGAACAAAAACAAACTTTTCACTCTAAAATCAGGATGAGCAAGACAAGGATATCCACTGTCTCCACTCTTATTCTACAAATTCTGGAAACCTTAATCAGAGAGATAAGACAAGAGAAAAAAAATTAAAAGGAGTAACAATAGAGAAAGAAAAAGTTACATTATCATTATTTTTGGATGACATGATACTTTATTTAGAAGACTCCAAAAACTCCATTAAAAGACTGGTAGATTTAATAAGTAAATTCAGCAGTATAGCCAGATACAAAACTAACACTCAAAAATCAACAGCCTTCTTGGACATGAATAAAAAACACTGAGAGATAAATTAGGGAAATAACACCTTTTATAATAGCATGCAAAAAAATGAAATACCGAGGAATCAATCTAACGAAGAATGTAAAAGACCTCTACATTGAAAACTATAGCATTTTGAAAAAGGAGATTGAAGAGGGTATCACAAAAATTGAAAGATATTCCTTGCTCATGAGCAGAAAGAACCAATATAGTGAAAATAGCAAGGCTTCTAAAACTGTTACACAAATTTAATACCATTCCAATCAAAATTCCATCAGCATATCTCACAGAATTAGAGAAAATAATCTTTAAGTTTATTTGTAATCAGAAGAGACCTAGTATAGCAAAGGCACTTCTGGGTAACAAAGGCAAGGGAGAAGACATTAGAATCCTTACTTGATACTTATTATGCTATAAAGCTACTATGATAAAAACAACGTGGTATTGGAAAAAAACAGACTTGAGAATCAACAGAACTGATTAGAAGGCTCAGACAGAAATCTGGGCAACCTCAGTCACTGTGTCTTTGACAAAAGTGCCAAACATATTCATTGGAAGAAAGCCAGCCTCGTTAATAAACAGTGCTGTAAAAACTGGCTTTGCAGATAGATGCCAAAGATTACAATTGGACCCATATCTTTTACCATGTGTGAAAATAAATCTGAAATGGATAAAAATCTAAATATTAAAACAGAAACATTAAACCTGCTGGAAGACAGAATGGTAAAACTCCTGGAGAAATTGGTGTAGGCAAAGAATTTATGAATAAAACCCTGCACAGGAATTATTACAAAGAATCAATGACTGGGACTTCATCTTATTAAAAAGCCTTTGCACTGCAAGAGAAACCAACAGTCAAGAGACAACCTACAACCTGAGAAAAAATGTTTGCAAGCTGTTCCTCAGACAAAGGATTACTATTGAGAACATATGAAGAACTCAAAGAAAACAAGACCTCTTAGATTTACAGATCCAATCCAAAAATGAACTCAGATGAAGAAATACAAATAGTAAACACATACACAAAGAAATGTTCAATACAACTGTCCATTCAAGAGATGCAAATTGAAACAATGAGATTCCATCTCACTCTGAAAGAAAGAAATGGCTATTATAAAGAAATCAGGTAACAACAAATGCTTGAAGGGGGTATGAGGAAAAAGGAACCCATCTCCACTGTTGGTGGAAGTGTAGACTGGTGCAACCACTGTGGAAATCAGTGTGGCAATTTCTCCCAAAACTAGAATTAGAGGTCCCATGTGACTCAGCTATTCTTCTTTTAGGCATCTTCCTTTAAGAATTAAAAACATACCACAGTGATATATGTGCATAAATGTTTATAACAGCACAATTTGTCATAGCAAAGTCCTGGAAACAACCTAAATGCCCATCAACCAAAGAATGGATAAAAAAGATGTGTGTGTGTGTGTGTGTGTGTGTGTGTGTGTGTATGTTTAAAATACAATGGGCTTTAGCCATAAAAAGGATAAACTGGAGAATTCTCTAGGAAATGGATATAACTTGAGTATATACGTATTAAGTGAAATTAATCACTCATATGTCCATGCATTGTATTATCTCCCATTAGTGTGAGAAGCTGAAAGAGAATACAAGACATTATAAATGTATATTCATTCTGGAAGAAATGTCATGTTAGCCTTCTGAAGTTTTTTGTTCATTTTCAAAATTGTTTTAATGATTTCTAGTCTTTTGAATTTTCATAGAAAATTGTTATCTACATGTATTTCGCATTAAAATGTTTCTTGAAAATTTTAATTTCTTTGCAATGTTTTCTAGTTTTCTGTATATAGGTCTTTTAAATTTAATGGTGAGATTTATCACCATTTTATATTTTAATACTCTTGCAATCAATGTGGTTTGTTTTCATTTATTACCATAAAGCAGCTGCTTTTCAATGAATATTTGATTAAAAAAACCTAATTATAAACAGAGCTAAATTTCACATGTTAAAAATATTCACCTACAGCTTTAAAACTCTCACATGGAAATTATTTTTTTGAGATGTGAGGTTGGAACCAGGGACTGAACTCAGACCCTGGCGCTTGCCAGGGAGGCGCTTATTCTACTAAGCCATCTCCCCAGTCCCAACTTGAGGTATTTTAGAGAATACATGGAAATAGATAATGAATTTTTTCCAGATTATTTGAAATTGTGTCTATTTAACGTCAACGCTCAGCACAAAATATACTGACATGAAAAAATAAGGCAACAAAATGTCTCCAAAGATTTCCAAATTTCCCAAAGTGGATTCAAGGGTAAGCAATAGACACAAGAGCCAATTCCAGATAGCTGAGCCATGCAAAATGATTAAAAGGAACTAAAGAAAAAAATTTTAAAAATATGAATAAACAATTGCATATTTTTACAGGGACATTTAGAGACTTAAAGTTTAACATATCAATACTAGAGATGG
>NW_004524720.1:6360347-6362364 GCF_000260255.1 Octodon degus
AAGATCTTTGACTTCTTTAGTTAGGTTAATTCCAAGGTATTTCATTTTCCTCGGTGCTATTGTAAAAGGTATTGTTTCTATAATTTCCCTCTCAGTGTGTGAATAAACATCATTCTGTTGGCATGAGAGTCATCAGACTAATGGAACAGACAAAGAACACTAAGGAAATCCATAAAGCTAGGGAATAGTATCTGGTAAAGAGTAAGTTTTCAAGAAGCACCTATTACATAAAAGAATGGCAGACATAGTATAGAAAAGGCACTTCAAACTTGGGAAAGGAATGACGACTCATTAACTAAATGCTGTTCAATGTGGAAAAAAAGAACCAAACATATACAACTCTACTCCTCTACTTGTAACAAAAATGAATTCTATGAAGATTAAGGAAAAAATCCAGTTCTCTATAAATACACGGGAAAACTGGTAAAAACCTGTTGAAACTAAATTTCTATAAAGATCTAAAGATTTTAGCGGACATTCAGACAAAGATCACAGACTTTACAGAATTAACCTATGAAATTCAATAAACAAACATCATTAAAAACAAGCCCTGGAGTAGAATCTGATTTTCAGAATTGCCACAGGATACTATTTCAATGAGGCATGCAAAGAAACAGAATAGCACAATCTATAAATCAGAAAATAAATTAGTTGATAGAAACTGTCCAGGAGAAAGCACAAACTTTAAACTTGTGACATAAGATTTTAAGTGAGTGATATTTTGAAAAAACTGAAAGAAACCATGTCTAAAGCATTAAAGGAAAGTATGTGAATGCATGAGAATGTTCATTATAGAGATGTAAGTTATAAAAGAGCCAAATAAAAATTCTGTAGTTAAAAACTGTTGAGAAAAACTCATTAAAAGGTCTCAACAGCAGATATGAACTAAAAAAAAAAAAAAAAAATCAACTAGTAAAGACACTAGTTTAAATCTGAATGCAATTAATAGGATTAACTTAAAAAGGTAATATAAGCATAGTTCTAATTGTACTGTTTGACTTACAAAAATGTGATATATACTTGTGTTGATGGGCTTACAATGTATAAATATAGTAAGTAAGTTTGCATAACTATAGCAATATAAGAGTAATGAGGAAATTGGTATTCTGGAGTAAATTTTTATATACTGTTGAAATAAAGCTAGTATTAATGTGAACAAGATTGGTCAAAAGTGTCAGTTATACTTCAAGAAAATCACTAAGAAAATACAGTATAGAATAAGGGATATATAGTTAGAGAATAAGGGGATAAAATACTAAATAAGAAAATAATACAAGTGAAAATAATAGTGGAAGAATATAAGGACAAAAATGCATAAGGCACATAGAAAGCAAGTACATAAAATGTTAGATGCAAATTCTACCTTATAAGTAATTACATTAATGCTAAGTAGACTCAACATTACTATGGGTTAACACTGGATTTAAAAAGCAACATGATCCAACCATATGATATCTGCAAAAAAAAAAAAAAATTTATTGAAAGAAACAGAGTGTAAGTAAAAAGATGGAAAAAGTTATTTCATGGAAAGAAGGCAAGAGAAACAGAAAAAAAAGGATAGTAATTCAGAATATAAATATTTAAGAAGATGAAAAGTGAGTATTCATATCCATAATAAGTTATGAATCCAAACTTCGCAGAGTAGGGAAGTTTTACAGTAATTTTTCTATTTGTAATATTTATAGACATAAATCACCATTTAATAGTAGTTCTTCCAAGTTATCAGGATTTCGAGCAAGCTGTAGGATCAAAGCAGAACCCCGAACCTTGTCAGGAATATCTTCATACAATAACTCAAGGTATTCGTCCATGTCATTAATGTTCGCAACTTCATCAATCTAAAATAAGGCAAGGAGGAAGTACTAATAGTACACAAATTCACTATCAAAGGAATGACATTTTGTGATCAACATACTATTCTATATAACAAAAAACAAATTTCCAAAGACCTGATAGTAGCCATCTTTTTACAGATGGAGATCTTAAGATTTTTGGGTACTTTGACAAAACGGGAAAA
>NW_004524720.1:6362464-6365504 GCF_000260255.1 Octodon degus
AGAAGAAAGATTTGTACTAATAGTATTTGGACAGGATATCATGTCTGCATCTTGTATTATGAATAACCACTAAGACGATAACAATATGCAATGTATTAATTACTGAAACTGTCCTATTAATCAGTTTTGAAACTGTCTCCTTGCTGTTTCTCAATAAAATTAAAAAATAAAATAAAAGGAACTAAAGAAACTTGGTGAAAAGAGGAAATAACAGTCCTGGAGTGAGCTGAGAGGCAGCTGAGACTAGGTGTGGTGACACATGCTTATAATCCCAGCTCTTGGGAGGCTGTAAACAGGAGAATCACTAGGAGTCCGACTTAGTAGTGAGACCCTGAACACCCTGTAGACCTTTCCCTAAAATAAAGAAAAACAAATAAATAAAAGAGGATGAAATTTATGACAAATACCTTGGAGAAGCTTTAAAAATAATGAAAACAAAACAAAATCACTCAACAGTGAGTAGGTAATAAGAAAACTAAACTAAAGCTAACAAGTTAGAAAGAAATCAGAGGATAGCATATTTAGAATTAAAAATAACTTTACAGATTATAGAAAAAATCATCCAAGTATAAAAAAAAATTCAACATACAGTTAAATGAAACGTACAAAACACCAGATAACTACTATGAAAAAGAAAGTCCTCATGAAGCATCAGTCAAAATCCCAGATATACATCCAACAAAATGTTAAAGAATGTTAAAGCTGTCAGAAGAAAAATCTAAAAATCATGTACAAAGGCAAACCCAATGCTTGGAGTGAAGTTTTCCAAGTCCTAGAGAAAACAACTTCCATCCCAGATTGATCCATTATACCCTGCAAAACTATCTCTGAAAAATGTATGCACAAAAGGTCTTTCCATAATAAGAAAATTCATGATCACCAAATAATTATTCAAAAAAATAGGGAAAACCTCGACAGAAACAATGAGGTCTACAAAGCCAAATAGTTTGTGAAATGAATACACTAGACAGGGAGTACACTTCTAAAAAAATAAAGGAAAAATGAAGGAGACAATAAGACAAAAAGAATGTAATGAGAGGAATAAGTCAATACCTTTCAGTAATAACTCTCAATGTAATGGTTTTATTCTCCAATTAAAAGACACAGACTTAGAAACTAGGTTTAAAAAAAAAAACAAAACAAAACAAAATTCAATAGTTCATTGCTTTTAAGAAACTCATCTAATCCAAAAAATCGTGGGAGGCTATAAATAGGAGAATCACTAGGAGTCCGACTTAGTAGGGAGACCCTGAACACCCTGTAGACCTTTCCCTAAAATAAAGAAAAATAAATAAATAAAAGAGGAAATAACCCAAAAGATAGTGATTGTAAAAGATATGATTATAACAAAAAACGAAGGATAGAAAATAATATTCCATGAATCAGAACTCCAAAAGAAAGCAGAGATAAAAATTTTATTTTCAGACTAAGAAACTTCAAGCCAAAACTGATCAAAAGAGACAAAGGTCAGTACATTTTAGCTTATCAATCAATTCAACAGGAAGAAATAACAACTGTAAATATGCATGCACTGAATACTTGGGCACCTAACTTCATAAAACAAATATTGCTGGATATAAAAGGTCAAATCAACACCAACATAATTGTAATGGGTGATTTCTGCCTCCCATCTTCATAAAGAGATCAACTAAAGAAAAATTAAATCTAGACATTTCTTTCTCATCACAGACTATGCTGAAGGCAAAAATAGATCAAGGATCTAAATATTAAAACAGAAACAATTGGCTAGAAAAAAAAAACTGAGCAATCTGAATAAAAAGGAAGATTGTACAAAAATAATATTAAGTTATCAACAAATGGATTAACGCAAGCCAAAAAGCTTATGCACAGCAAAGAAAAAAAAATTAACAGCTATACATTGGACAGAAGATTAATATCTACAATATAACAAGAAAATTAGATCTTACAAAATAAAAACACCCTGCCTCCGACCCCCAAAAAGAGGAAATGAAATGAATGAACACTTCTCAAAAGTACAAATGTGCAGGCAATAGGCAAGGCAAAACAACACGGAGATTCCAACTACTCCAAAAAGAACAGCTATCAAGAAATCAAAGAACAACAAACTCTAAGGACCACAGAGAAAAACTATGGTACCTTCTACATTGTTGGTAGAAATGTAAACTAGTAACATTACTGTGGAAATCAGGATGGAGATTTCTAAAAGAACTAAAACTAGAAATTCCATCAACATAACTCTTCCCCTTCTAAGTGTCCTCTTGAGAGCATTAAACAGATCATAATCACATTGATACATGCTTACCTACGTTTATAGCATTACAATTCACATTAAGTCTTTAAGTAATACGTCCATCAACAGATAGATGCATAAGGAAAATGTGATGTTTGTACAATGCAGCACTACTCTGGGAAGGATAAACTTGAATCATTTGTAGGAAAATGGATTCACCACAAGACCAAAACACTAAATGAAATAAAACAAGACACGCAAGCTTAAATTGCAATTTAAAAAATCAAACAGCAAAATAAAAAATATAAAATATGAAATAGGAAGATCTTTTGAAAAGGGAAAGGAGACTGCAATTGGGGAGAAGGGAAAAGAGAATTCTTGAAAGAATTAGTATGTGTCATATACATGTATGAACTATCTACACAATGACTGAATTCACTATGTGTGAATAAAAATTGAGTTTGAAAATCTGGAATGCTCAACAATATGTGAGCTAAGTTATTCAAGAAATATTTTTGAAAGCATTGTATTAGTGCTAAAACAAGATTTAAAAGGATTTTGAAAGCTGGAAAATATTTCCATGTACAAAATTAATCAAACGACCAATGATAATAGAAATTAAAGGCACACATCATTCTCTCTGGCCACCATGAAATTTTGTATGTGACTGTAAAACCTTGCTAGTAAAATCTTATATTCTTTAATAATGCTTAGAAACAAGGAATTACTTTTTTTTTCCATAGTTTTATTGATAAACAAATAGCAATGAGACAGTTTCAAATCAAATCGCTAGGACAGTTTCAATAATTAACACATTGCATACATTCT
>NW_004524720.1:6376460-6382798 GCF_000260255.1 Octodon degus
TATATATGTTTATATATAAATGTAGTCTACAATTTACCCATCAATACAGGGTATTTTAAATGTAATATAAAGTAATTTGTATCTAGTCCAACAGACTAAACAGTATTTCAATACATATTACAATAAGAATATTAAAACATTTTTACTATTTGTTATAACCACAAGTAATAATTTTGGATATCATCAATTAAATATCGATTCTTTTTCAGATAAATCTAAATTCAATAATTTTTAAATTCCACATTTGACTAACATGATTATATGCATCAATGATAGCATAAGTCAATAGCTTACAATTCATCACTTATTTGGTCAGAATTCATATAGTCTTACCTCAGTTCCTTCAAAAGGAGGTGGATCTTTAGGTTTGTTAGATTTTTCTTTTTTTTCTGTAAAAAGGTTTTTTTTTAATTAAAGACAGGTTTTTAGGGCTTTAGAGAAGTTTTTATTTATTGAGCATCTAAGTTTAATGCTAGCTAAACTAGAAACACTAAGACTAACTGGTTGATAAAAGTTATGTTTTCAAATGTATAAAAAATGCATACCTATAACACATCCATCTATTCTAAAGACTATCTTGTAGAGGATTAACTAAGAAAATTCTTAACTAATTTGTACATTATGTTGGGTAGTGACAACTTTAAGTATTCTTTATTTCTCTTCCTAATTCACATTTAAAGTGTAAAGAGGTAAATTACGAAGGCAAAGAAAAGGGAGTAATTTAACAATCTGGGAGCCAGGGAGATGGTTCAGTAGAATAAGCACTTGCCTGGCAAGTGTAGGGTCCTGAGTTCAATCCCCAGTGATGAAAAAAAAAAAAAAAAAGTATTTAAAAGCTAAAATAATGTGTAAGTAAATGGTTTTGCTCTGACAAAAGCTCATAAATTTAAAAACAAATATTCAATATAAATATTGATTTACTCAACTCCTAAGTAGGAGGTGTCTAATGGTACTGTACGCATCTTTGAGCCATTTGTTTTAGTGAATTATTTCATTAAAAACATAATTTTACTTCCTAAAAAAAAACTATTGAGGATACTTTACTAGCTGAACTTGATGGCACACACCTTTAATACCAGCTATCTAGGAAGCAGAGGCAAATGGGTCACAATTTTGAGCACAGTTTAGGTAATTTAGTGACATTCTGTATCAAAATAAAATAAAATAAAATGAACTGGGGGGTATAAAGTGTTTGCTCAGTTTGTGAAAGGTCTTGAGTTCTAGTAATTTGCAAATTACTGCCTGCATATAAGTAAGTAAATATTTTTGTGATCTGGCTCAAAAAACTAAGCAATGCTTGTACATTAAATCTGAAAGCATCAAAATTGATTCTATAAATAGCAAATGCATACACAGAATTTACCTTTATTATTTTTAGAGACAGCAGCCAATCCAGATGAGGTCATATAATCTCAATAGCTAAATTTTACCTCAATCAGATAATTTATTATGACAGTAGTTATAATTAGAAAATGAAAAAAAATCACTTAAGATAATGAATCACAAAATCAAATACTGTTTTCTTTCAATCACTTTTAGGGCAAGGATTCTGCCTGCAAAATATCAAATACCATGTAGAAAAATGCCTTCACATTCCTTTAATTCCAAGAGGGGAGAAATACTCATTTGCCATGAAAACTCAGTGACAGGAGTTTCCCTGGCTTAAAGCCATTTACTACAAATGCCTTCAGAATTATTAATTTGGCACCATGAAAAATCAATTTTAACAATATTGTAGGACACTAAGTATACATATCTTAAAACATTACAAAATCTAATTTGCTCTTTAAATGTATTCGAAGATGCTATCATATAATTTGTAGACATCTTAATAAGAATATTCTTTTATATATTTAATCTTTTCTTGCTAGTATTTTCACAGCAAGATAGCATTTACAAATAATAAGTATTGTATATACTCAGCACTGCATGATTAGAAGCAATCAAGTTCAAGTGACTACTTTTTCTTTCATTTTTTTCTTAATCTTTTATTTATTCGTGTATTTGATACAGGATTTCATTACACAGCTCAGACTCCCAGACATCCTCCTGTCTCTGCCTCCCCAGTGCTGGGATTACAGGCTTGCACCACCATGCCTGGTTTCCGTAACCAGCATGGTGTGGGGTGCCAGCAAAGCATGCTGTCCCAGGGATCGAACCCAGGTTCTTGTGCTTGCCAGGCAGGTGATCAGACTGCTGAGTTATCTCCCTGGCCCCACTTTTTCTTTTAAATAAATGTATACCCATTCAGTTTATTTGACAAAACACACTGATCATACAATATGTGTAACATAAGTATATATTAGGCATACGTCGTTTAATTTTGTATAGATAGGCAGAGAAGACAAGGGCCAGTGAGATAACTCAGTGGACTAAGCACCTTTAGGCAAGTGAGGCGATCTCTTGTAACACCCCAGGACTCACTGAGCTGTTACCGAGTCTGAGTATGGTGTTGGATGTCTGTAATCCCAGCACTAGGGAACCTGAAAACAGAAGGATCACTATGAGTATGACCTGCCTAGTGATACCCTATAGCAAATACATTGAAAAAAAAGATAAATTTTTTAAAAGTCCAAAAATTTTATTCATTTTCTATGTTTAGTCTAATCAAAATTTCAACACTGATTTGTTTTTCTGAAAGTACTATTATTTTAGAAATGAGCAAGGTTAAACAATTATAAATACAGTGAAATGAAATTCAATAATTTGTGATATTTTCCATTTTAATACTTGTCTTTGTTTTGCTTTTTGATTATATGAAAATATCTTCAAAATAATCATTGTCCTAGCTCCAGTATCTTACATAGTGTAGTTGTTTTATAAGGAAACTGAAGATAGCTGAATGGCAACAATACAGATTGTGAAATTATATATTTTCCCTAAGGACGATTTGCAAAAATTTTATTTTCAGGGTAATCTAAGGTAGACAGATACAGATCTAAACACATACACAGATACACTTAAATAATTCAATTATTATAAACTAAATATCAATAAGAAATTTAGAAAATGTAAGTCTAGTAGTTGACGCAGACAAAGAGGGTCTTCTGCCCTAAATTCTCTATTAGTCTACAATCAACATGAAAGAGTCCTTTCTTAACTCTTATTTTACTGTATGCATACACACAAACACATACACACACTGAAACAGAATCAGACCATTTTATGCAGAAGCATCAAAGTTGGCATTTAGAAAGCTAGTATGTTTATTCTTTCATTTGCTTACTTGCTCTTAACATTGGTTAAAAATAAAACCTTTCAATACTCAATTTTCTACCCCCCCCAAAAAAAAAGGGGGCCGGGGAGATGGCTCAGTGGAATAAGCGCTTCCCTGGCAAGTGCAAGGACCTGAGTTCAATCCCCCGTTCCACCAAAAAAAAAAAAAAAAAAAAAAACACCTCAATTATCTAAACTATAATTTAATAATTCATGATTTGCATTTAAAAAGATTTCTACTTACCTTTTCCTGACAATGAATCCCGACGGTTCTGCAGGTAATACAACAGCTGTTCTACTTCATTTAGTTTTGAAGGATGAATAAGTTTACATTCTTCAACTACCTTTCGTGCTAGGGAAGTTATATCTGTGTTGGCATTGAGACCCTTCAGGCGAATACTGCAACAAATTCAATTTCCAACTCAGACAGTATAAAGTACATAATAAATTCAATACTACTTTAATATATAGGTTATACAGTCCACATGCACTTGACTATAGAATCTTAGCAAATAAATGTTATTTCCA
Organism: Octodon degus; assembly: GCF_000260255.1. Lineage (NCBI taxonomy): Eukaryota > Metazoa > Chordata > Mammalia > Rodentia > Octodontidae > Octodon > Octodon degus. The sequence goes on from NW_004524720.1 coordinate 6,380,205, forward strand.
ATTAGGCTTAGAAAAATAAAAGGCAGTGCTTTTCTTTCTCTCTAGGCAAGTGGGCATTTTTAGAAGTTCTATTTTAAAGAAGGACCTATATATTTTTTTTTTTTCCAGGTATTTAGCACAGGGTCTGCAGGGTCAACAGTGATAGGACATCTAGTGATTCTCCTGTTTTCAGCTTCCCAAGTGCTGGAATTACAGGTGTGTGCTACCATGCCCATTCTCAATCGCCAACTCAGCTTGCCCTGTGGGCAAATAAAGCAATTTTTAAAAATGGTCTTTATCCTTATTGTATTTTAGAATCCATACTAGCACAAGTGAATCACTGTCTTTCACATTGCCCACAACTGTTCATTTCTTTTAAGTTGGGAAAAGAGATTGTTATTTTTAGATTTAGTACTGTGGTGGCAATCATACACTCAGTAGAACGAAAAGAAATACTCCAATATGCATTATAATATCTTCAAGAGGAATTTTGTGGAAAAAATACATTTATTTTATGTTTATTTTATTCCTCTCTTTATTTTCCCTCCCTTCCTTTATAAATTTAGGAAATTCATTGGAACTCAACAAGAAAAGCAGGTTCAGAGTCTTTTTTTTTTTTTTTTTTGCCAAAACTGGGGATTGAACTCAGACCCTTGCACTTGCCAGGGAAGTGCTTATTCCACTGAGCCATCTCCCCGGATCCCAGGTTCAGAGTCTTAAGACAACTAATTGCCTCGTTACATGTACTTATAATTTGAGGGAGAACTATCAAGACAAAATTTGGTACTGAGTAAAGTCAAACTAGTGACAAAACACTGTCAAACATATGTTGTCATCCAAGACTTATACTCAAAAAAGAAAACCAAGCAAGCACCCACTGAACGGAATTAATTATTTCTTAGTAAAGATGGTTAGTTTTGAAGGCGGAGACCACTTGTTAGAGGAAGCAGGGGTGCAGACTTCAGGGAACTGCTCTAAACCTAGTATCTGTGAGGCCAATAACTGGAAGCAGATGGTCTCTTCTTAAATCAGCCCAATAGAGTAACACAGATAATATTCCCAGATATTAACTCTAAGTCTTGCTATCCAGGAATTCTGAGAACCACATAATAGTCTTTAATACATCCTTTTTATGTTTTAAATTTGCTAGAGTAGCATCCATTGTTTGCAACAACAAAACCCTAATAATATTCTGCCTTTTGTCATTTTTTCCCTTGATTTATTAGTTATTTTCGTTCTACCCTTTTAAAACTTTTAAATTACGCATTAGTGTTTGGAATACTTTTAGCTGGACATAAGAAATTAGAAATAATCCATTTAGAGAAAAACTCAAAATTTTTCTCCACATTTCAACAAAGAATAGGGAAATCATGCCTAATTCAATGAATCTGAGGAAACACAATAGAAATTCTATAAGCATATTTAAATATTTTACTAACATTTAAACTCTTAGTTTTTTGTACTACTAGGAGTTAAACCCAGGGCCTTTACACTGAGCCACATCCCCAGTTACAACCACGCCCAGTGTTACGGTTTGTGCCTAGATGTTCCCCAAAAGCCTTAACTTTTAGAAGAGAATTTTTTCAGAGGTGGCTGTTTCTAGTGTGTGTGACTGACTCATGGTACAATGCTAGGATTAGGGGTGCTGTGGGATTAAGGGTGATGACAGCTGGATCAATTCACTGATTGGATTGGCATCACCCTAATCTTGGTAGATTGGATACAATATAAAGAACAGAAGGACATTTAAATATATTTACAAAAAGGTTTAAGTTGTTAAGTTCCCTAGGCTCAGTGCAAATGAGATCCTCCTGCCTCAGCTTCCCAGAATACTGAGATTACAAGCATGTGCACCATGCCCAACTTCATAGAGCAGACTGATGTTTACAGAAAAATTGTACAAAAAGTACAAAATTCCTGTATGTACCTCCATTCCAGTTTCTTTTCCTTCCTTCCTTCCTTTCTTCCTTCTTTCCTTCCTTCCTTTTTTCTTTCTTTGGTATAGGGTCTCGCTATGCAGCTCAGACTCCTGTCCAGCCTCCCAAGCATGGGGATTACAGGTGCACACCATCACACTTGGTTTCGGTAGCCAGCACGGCATGCAGTACCAGGGATCAAACCCGGGTCCTTGTACTTGCCAGGCAGGCACTTAAGACTGAGTTTTCTCCACAGCCCTCTACTGTTTTCTCTCACTATAATTTTACATTAATGTGGCATTTTATAACTGATGAACTAATACTGATATATGTAATGTTTAACTGAAGTCCACAGTTTACTCTGTGTTCTATATTTGATAAATGCATGTTATATATTAGTCATTACAGTATTATAAAGAATAGTTTTATTGCCCTAAAAATGTCTTGTATTTCACCTCCTACATCTCTTATCTTTATACTATATTTTCATAGTTGTTATGGTTTGTGTCTAGTTGTCCCCCCAAAGCCTCATGCAGTTATGGGGTGAGGACTTCTAGAGTTTGTGTTAACTCATGATCCACTGGGATTATGTGTGATCTAAGGCTGGGATTATGGGTCTTAGTACTGCTGGGATTACCCATAGGTGGGTGAGTACTGGGAAGTACCCATAGGTGTGAGTACTTCCCCTACCCTGGGGCA
>NW_004524720.1:6382898-6389245 GCF_000260255.1 Octodon degus
ACTTTGAATACACAGATACAAAATGGACATTCATCTGTATACCCTTTTTTGTTAAGTAAGGAATTACTTTCTACTAAAAGATTATTTTGAAAATTCTTATATCGATTTCCTAGAAAAGCAATTAAGTAATTCACTTTATAAAAAACGTAGTTTTAGAGATGAAGATTCTTTTTGAAAGGGTGGCCTGAGATATAGCTCAGAGGCACAGCACCTGCTTTCAAGCATGAGATCCTGAGTTCAATTCCTGATACCAAAAAGAAAAGGTCATACAACAAGTTGAAATACATGTAAGTAGTACATGGAGAAACACAGTGGAATGAACACTTAAAAATTACTACAGATAGAAGGACTCAACATATTAAAATCTAAATAACTTTCAATTATTCTGATATTAACTTACTGGTATGACAAAAAAAGAACAAAACAAATGCATTTATAGCAAATACTTTGTTGCTTTTCTCATTGCTTAGGAATTCATACCTCTCAACAGCTGTTCTTGTTTTACCACAAGCCCCTGGTACTTTTTAAAGGCTTTCTCATAATCCTTTTTCAAGGTTTGGTTTTCAAGGTCTTCATCAAGTAAAAAGTTAAGGACCATACATTCTAACTGAAAAAAACCCTACAGAAAATAATATGAAGAACAGCACTACTAAACATTAAAAGCAAGTTTAGCTAGTTACTTTCTCTAGTAATGGATCAATAATATATTCTTCTCTAAGAGACATTTTAGCCAAAGGTTCAAGAATTTCCTTGGATTCCAGTCTTTTGGCAAGGAAATATTTGAACTTCATTAAATATTTGATTTACCAATATCCAAGAAAATGTATGTAAATATTTCACTCAAATTACTCAGACTACAACTTTCAACAGATTACAAGTGGGTTCATGCAAAGAGTACTGCCTTATAGGGAGTGATTTAGTTGCTAAGAACACTAGACTACACTTTAGAAAGATGCCCAGGATATTTAAAAGATACAGACTAAATCTAAAGCTTTTTAGTACCCTCTTCAGATTAGTAATGCTGAGAAAAATACTCCAATGAATAAGGTCCACTTTTTAAAATTGTTGTTTTACAAAGGAGTGTTTAGAAATGTATGATACTATGTGCAACAGGAATAATGTTTACATTTTTCAAAGGACATCAGTAAACACTGAATTCAAAGGAATTTTATTATCACAAGTCGTTGATCTGTAAAAATGTAACATTAGGACAGATATGAATAAACTAGGGCTTTTGACCTAGAAGAAGTATAATTCAATAGGCAATATAATATGTGTCTTAAAAATACTAGGAAAATTATGATGTTGGAAAGAATATAGAAATCAAACCGATAAACCAACATTGGGTTTTTTTTTTTTTTTGGGGGGGCAGATATTTAGTATAGGGTCTATAGTGTCTCACTATGTAGTGATTCTCCTGTTTTCAGCTTACAAACACTGGGAATACAAGTGTGTACCACCACACCCAGTCTCAATGCTTCTTGGGGATGGGGCTGGCATGACAGGCCAGGATCAAACCCCAGCCCACACGCTCTGCCTAAGCAGGCGCTTTAGTCTGTTGAGCTATCTGGCTGGCCCTAAGGACATTCTTTTTAATTTTTTTTTAAGGAATTTAGTACAGGGTCTATGGGGTCTCACTAAACAGATTGGACTTGTAGTGATCCTTCCTGTTTTTCAGCCTCCCAAGTGCTAGGATTACAGGCGTGTGCCACCACGCCCAGTCTCAATCACTGTCTCAGTGTGCCCTGGGGGCGGGGCCAGCACAGCAGGCAGGCTGGAATTGAACCTCCAGCCCCTGCATCTCCTAAGCAGGTGCTTTAATTCACTGAGCTACCTGGTCGGTCCCCAACATTGTTAAAGAACAAGCCACGTAGCTTGTCAGAGGAAGTATGAAGATTTATATTGCAAGACAGCTTTAACATTATTTCTAAATTTCCTTTCATAGCTTCCATCATTCTATATAGTCCTCTCAAAATTATACATTGGTACCTCAGCTCACAAACTATTTTCTCCGAAGTTCTGGTTACAAACTAAACTGAATGAAAATCAAAGGAAATTTCCCCATAAAGTCAACACGGAACTTGACCATTGGGTACGTTTCAGTCCACATACAACTTGATTTGAGAGCACAATCATGGAAAGAATCAAGTTCATGAACTGAGGTATAACTGTAATTATTAAGAGTACTTTTACAATTAACTAAATAATTAAAAGCCAGAATTTTAAGCTCCTCAAAAAATTTACCTCCATTCTCATCAAATTCACCTTAATACAGAGAAGGATGGGCATAAACAACAATAGTGAGCCATACTTATACTAACCAACAGATCTTTTTACCTGACTGAGTAATCATAGTTGGGAAGAGACAAAATGTACTGATAAACTCTATTCTCATACTTTCAATGTTTATCTTAGTCATCAATATAATCTTGCATGGTAATCTATTAATATTAAAAAACCCATCCTGCCCATCCAAAATTTATAGCAAAAGACAAGATTGGGTCAAAATGGCACATCAAAAGGATATCAGCCTTCTTCTTCTTAGAAAGTTCTTCTTGCCAAAGCTCGTGTCTTTTTAGCTCATGATCAATGATATTCATACACAGAGCTCCAATTTTATAGTGAGTGATTACTCCATGAAACTGAGAAAAGCTTGAAAGAAGAGGTTTTAATATTTAAAGGAATATATTTTGTTTGATAAGAAACTTGATTTTGGCACGTACTGGTACAAACAACATAGGAAATAAATTTGACATACCCAATTCTAATATCTACAGTATACTCAGAAAATCTGAAATCTTAAGGTTACTTTTAATATTTTTGAGATAAGATCTCATTATGTAGCCCAGGCTGGCCTTGAATTTATTTCTCCTGCCTCAGGCTCCTGCATGGGATCACTGGAATGCACCACCAGCTTAAATACAATTTTTTGGCTAGGGATGTAGGTCAGCAGCACAGCACTTGCCTGGCAAGATCGAGGTCATGAGTTTAACTCTTGGTAACAAAAAATAAAATAAGATAAAATAAAATAAAATAAAATAGTAACAGTTATTTTTAAGAAGTTGGAAATGAAACATATTTTTAAAAAACACCCATGTTAAGCACTCAAATTTCCAGCCTATTACTTAATAAAATGTAACTATATTAGACTTGTACATTATTATACAAAGTTGATAGCAGAATAAGAGTAAAATAATCAAGTTTTGTCAGTGTTTCCTAAACAATTAAGTCATACAAGTATTTATTGCTAATGCCAGCATATGCTTAGAAACTTGAGAGAAGTAAATCTCTCAAAATTAGCTTGCAAATTTGTAAAGTGGCTCAATGACCATCTTTCTCAAATAGAATAGAATGTCATTATAAATAGAGTATTATTTAGCCATATAAAAATAAATTTTCCTATAATTTGTGGGAACATGGTTGGAACAAAGTTAGTTGAAATAAGCTAGGCTTAAATCAGTTGAAAGACAGGTACCACATGTCCTTCCTTATAGGTAGAAGCTAAAAAAGTTGACTTCATAGTAGACAATGAAAAAGTGGTCACTAAAGGCTGAGAAGGCCTGAGGGGACAGAAGATAGAGATACTACAAGATTGAATAACAGGTACCAAAATAAAAGTATGTAGGATTAATACTTCTTAATTTTCTATAGCATAAAAGGATGGCTATAGTTTATCATAATTTAGAATGTACTCTATAGAGAACTAGGAGAATACAAAGGTTCGCAACACAAAGAAATAATAAATATTTAAGGTGATATATTAATACTAATTACTCTGACTGATCATTACACATTGTATGTATGCAATGAGGAATTATTATACTATATTCCCTAAGTATACAGAATAAAATTGAAATTAAAAAATAAAATTGACCTGTAATTCCAACACTCAGGAGGATGAGGTAGGAGCATTGCTATGAGCTCAAGTCCAGCCTCAGGTACATAGTGAGTTCAAGGCCAGTCTGGACTACATAGTGAACTCTGTTACAAACAAAACCCAACCAAACAAGAAGAACAGAAAAAATAAAATTGAAAGTAAAAAAATACATGTATAAACAGTATCATACACAATGTTTATATACTTATATTTGCACATATAAGTATACATACAACAATATGTACAAAAACAATTAGCATTTACTCTGGGTTAGGCTTTATTTCAAGTATTTTAATTCTTAATTATTTAATCCAAAATTATAAGCTTTCAATCTTTCACTCAGAAGACACTGTTACTCTCACTATCCAAATTTTACACAAGGGGAAAATGAGGCATGGAGAAGTTAAGCAACCCAAAATCACACAGTTAATAAACAGCAGGGCTTGAGTTCAAATCAAGCCAGTCTACTTTTATAGCCCATATTCTTAAATGCTAAGCCACTATACTAAACCCGTTGTGTCTGTGTGCATATGTGGGGGTGAGTGGAGACAGAATGAAAAAATAACTGAAAGCAAGGCCAAGAATGCCATCAGAGAAAAATAAGAGTTCAGAGGCAGAGCACAAGCAAGAATAAAGTCTGAACCAATAATCTATAGAACGACAGCAACAGACTGCTGTTGTTTTATAGTTTTTATACTTACCTGGAAAAGCAAAAAAAGATGTAAATTATGTTTGTAGCTAACTCAACGCTTTGCTTCCAGTCTTCTCTCAGGACTCTTGCTAGTGCACCAAGAGCAGTTTCTATAGAAAAAGGCAACATAAGAAATGATCATTTGCTTTGACTCTGGTATAAGGGTGACTGGTTTTAAATGTCTACTTATCAATAAATAACAAAGATAAGACGGAACTAGGACAAAAAAGTAGGATGCTTCTTTCCAATACAGAAAACTGTTTTGAAAACTAAAACACAAGTTTTACTTAAAACATGTCTAAACTTTAAACAAACATAATTTAGGTAAAGTAACAATACTTATGGGTGACAATACAAATGATAAAAAGGCCACTCTCGATTTGTATTTCCATTTGGAATTTTATTACTATAGCAATATTTTTTCTTTTTTAAATATCTGATTTAATGCATAAAAAATCAGAATAAATTTAGGAAAAATTTTATTTTATTTATATAAAAGGCATATCTGTTCCACTAAAATAAGCTGATCGACAAAATAAAATTTATACACAAAAATAACTATTTCAATACTGCATACCAATAAACAGAAGACAAAAGGTCTTCCAAAAATTACCTTCCAGGCATGTTAATAAGCATCACTCTTAGTTTGTATATAGAGAAAGATTAAAACAATTAGTTGATAGCTACTATTTTATACTTAGTAAAAATAAGGTAACAAGATTAATTTTAAATTGGAGCTGTCTCATGGCTTATGAATTCTTAAAAGTACTAAAAATATGTGTATGTGAAATATAGAAATAATTTGTATGGTCTTTAAGTACTTTAAATAGGTAACTGTACTTAATAAATTATATTATTAATATCTATTGTAGTTATAAAATGTTCAGTTTATTTCAGCATTCTGGATATATTACTAAACAAGAAGTAACTATTAGTTATTAATTCACTTACTGGATTTTAGAAAACTAAAAAATAACCTGAAACAGCATTTCCCAATATTATCCATACTCACAATGTAGTCCTAGAATAGTATATGTTTTGAACAGAATTACTGAAAGGTTAGATAAATAGGTAGGCAATGTTCATTACAACACACAAAATCTCCATAAAGTCCTACTAAGTAAGAATCTGTTTTAACATTGTTCAATTAAGTAATTCCCAAAAGGCTTTTGATCATTATAAACTTGGCAAAATAGTACTTCTTAATAAATTATAGAAATACTTTTATAATGTCATGAATGTAGGCTTAGGTTTCATCACCAATTTTATTTCATTTGCCTTTATTTATTTATTTTTTTATGAGCAGAATATATTTATTGAGAGAAAGAAAGCTCCCTCTCCAAGAGAGGGACAGGAGGGGGGCCCCAGCGGGTAGTTCCCCCTCATTTGCCTTTAGAACACAAAAATGTCTCAAAAAATATAGCTATAAGACTTGCACAAAGGTTATCAAGAGGTAGCCGAAAGAAAATACAAAGCTTGTAACAGGTTGAAAACCATCACACATTAGTCTATAGATTGAATGCAATCACAATGAAGTTTCCACAAAATATGCTAAATTTATCTCATACTAATACATAAAATAAATGCACAAGATCAGCAAGACAAATGTTAGAGAAAAAAGAAGGTAAGATGGGAACATTTTTCTTGCACATCCTACAATTGTAGTCAAAACATAAAATAAAATAATAAACATCATTCTTTTTTTTAATTTTTCAACAAATAATACACTGCATATATTCTTCTTAGTGGTTAATTGCTGTACAAGATGCGGACTTGTGA
>NW_004524720.1:6392229-6393418 GCF_000260255.1 Octodon degus
ACTCTAGTCACATGTGCTTGCAGCAGGAGAGATGACACGGGTCTCAATAGAGGCTGGTCTTTTTCATGATGCACAGGAACTCCTGTTCATTGACCTCGCCGTCTCCATCTCGGTCGGCTTCATCAATCATCTCCTGCAGCTCCTCATCGGTCAGGTTCTCGCCCAGCTCTTTGGCCACGCGCTTCAGATTTCTGAACGATATTGTTCCGGTCTCATCATCATCGAAGAGCTTGAAAGCTTTCAGGATTTTTTCCTTGGTATCTTTCTCAGACATTTTCTGAGTCATCACGGTCAGAAAGTCGCTGAAGTTCATTTTGCCTGTCCCCTCCTTGTCAATTTCGCTGATCATTTTCTGGATTTCTTCTTTCCTGGGCTCAAAGCCCAGCGCTCTCATTGCCACCTTTAGTTCCTTTACATCGATGGTCCCAGTCCCATCTGCATCAAAGAGATCAAAAGCTTCCCAGATTTCCTGTTTCTGCTCTTCAGTCAGCTCTGGCTTAGGACTCATCCTTTTTCTGGGAGCACTTGACGCCATGTTTGCCTTTTTAAAATTGGAGGCTCGTTCAGTATGGCGTAATAAAAGCCAATCGATTCAGCACCTTGGTGCTTCCTTCCACCAAGAAGCAGCTCCTGAATGCCCCTGGCTAAAATTGCAAAATGTACTTTAACTATCAACACAATAAATCTCCCAGCTCCACGCGAAAACTGGCAGTGTGGGGGCCTGTTGGCCAGGGTCTGTGAGGGATCGGGACCCACAGAGAACCTGAGATCTCTTTGCACAAGGCGAGTGATTGGGGAGGGTGTTTGGGGAAGGCCAAAGGAGCCGGCGAGGCGCCAGCTGGGGGAGGACACTAAGGGAAGGGAAGGCCCAGCCACGCGGCCGCATCTCTAATCGCTACCCTACTCTTCTGGGATGGAGCTCAAAGGAACACCGGGTACGCCAAACCAGAGAAAGGCGCAGAAGAGGCGGCGCGGCGGGACTGGTGCCTGGGAAGGGCACAGTCACGCGGCCAGGGCGCGAAGAGGCGGCCGGCACTCACCATCGCAGCCGGACCTTCTTCTATTATTTCTGCCCATATTTTTTTTTAATGTCATTTGTATTCACCCCTTCTTTCTCATTGATACCTATTAGTCCCACATGGTTCATCTCTGCATCATCTTGCAGGTGATGGATTATTGTTTCCTGCAT
>NW_004524720.1:6393518-6402494 GCF_000260255.1 Octodon degus
GTAATTTGCATTACAATGTAAGGTGGGAAGAGAAGCTAGCTGCTTGAGCTGCTGCTACCCCTCTCTTGCACTCTTGCTCTTTGCCACCACCATGAAAGGTTGCTTTTTGCTCTGTTCTGCTCTGCGTTGGACCCAGCTGAGTATGGACTGAAACCTCCAGTAACTGTGAGCTAAATAAACCTTTCCTTCCTTCATTTTGAGTGTCAGGTATTTGTTCCAGCAATGAGAGAAGAGTAACTAAGACAATAGTGTTATTTTTCGTGGAATACCATGTAAGTAAAATCGGAGTGTAGAGCTTTCAAAGACTAATATGCATTTAGGTTCCTCCATGACTTTTTTTTATTTTTTGAGACAGTGTTTCACTATGCAATTCAGGTTGTCCTTGAACTCACCCTTGTAGCCCAGGCTGGCCTCAAACTCACATTGATATTCCTTCCTCACGCTCCCAAATGCTGGGATTATAGGCATGCATCACCATGCTCAGCCTCCTCCATGTCTTTTTTATAAGATGATAGTTCACTTTTTATTATTAAATAATACATGATTATATGAATGTACCACATTTTGTCTATCCATTCAATATTAAATTATATCTCTGTTGCTTTCAATTGTCAATTATGAAGAAAGCTATAGTCAAAGTAAAGTTCTTTTGTGGATTTAAGCTCTCAATGTATCTGAGTAAATATCTAGGAGCATAATCGCTTAACTGTATTGTTTGGCTATGTTTAGTTTTATAAGAAACTACAAAATTTTCTTCTAAATTGTATGCTATTTTAAATTCCCACCAACTATAAAGGAGACTTATTATTCTTCCACATCCATACCAATATTTGTTAATGTCAGTGTTTTAGATGTTAGCCATTCTAATAGGGGTGTTGGTTTAATACAAATAGGCTTTTAAATTTCTTTTAGATCTGTTTTCTGTAAGTAACATATAAGTTATCAATCTGATGCATTCTTTCTATTCAAAATAGTAGACAGATTTTCTGTTTTTAGTGTATTTTCTTTTTAAAATCTTTCATTTATTAAAAAAAAAAAGAGAGAAATAGGGAAAAACTCTTTCCAGAAAATGTCAGCTAAGTGTTTACTAAGTTAACCTAATAATAAATACACAGGCTCTTTGGGCACATCACGTCTATTTAGGCACGATGAAAACTGAAACTACTATTACTACTGAAAACTCACAAAATAGAACCTACGTTATTTTTGGACCACAATCATCAGTTTCTCATAAAGAAATCTTCAGGAAACTGAAAACTCTTGACGATATGCTTTCACATTCCTTTAATACTAGAAAATGGTTCATAAGCCTGTGTCTACGCAGTACCATGAACTTCTCAGATTTAATGACAGTCACTCATACCTGTCTGAATCTACATTATATTCCTCTTTCTGACCACTGATAAAAACCTATGAGTCATAAAACCACATTTTTCTTTTGATTCCACAATATGATTTGGTTCTAAATCTTGCATAGTCAACACAAAGTTGAGTGACTAAGGTGTTAACGATTCCAAGATTTAAATGTGCTTATACCTACCACAGCTGACAGTAACTCTTACCATGTAGCTAACTTTCTACAGACTGTAACTCTACCTAAAAGGTGGGCAGATTCTAAAGTAATATTTCCTCACTGAATTACAGGTGAACAAAGCCAGTGCTTATATCCTTAAATATATCTCTCTTGAAGTATGGCTATATAAGGTTTTAAAGCAAATAATCTAGTGTGCTTGCTTTTCTTTGGAAGTCAATTATGAGGCCTCAAGAGATTTTCATGTGTTCTCAAAATGTATAAAACTTCGGCAAGCAAGGGTAACACAAAAGCAGAATAAAAAAAGTGTGAGCTAGAATTTTATAGCTATGTGTATGCATGCGTATGTCTCCCAATCTATTATAAAAATCTATAAAATCTAGAGTACTCATTTATCTTTAAGTAACTGATGATACATACTAGCTTCCTTCTAACTTAGATAACTAATTAAGAGCTTTTAGTAAGATACTTGAGGCTTTGTAACTGCAGCACTACTGAAGGTAGGTCTAAGCAATTCTGTGTGTAGGTGGCTATCTTGTCATTACAGCATGATAGCAACACCTGGCCTCTACTTATTAGCTGCCAATAGTACTGCTTCTGATTAAGAAAACTAAAAGTATCTCCATGCATTGCCAAATGTCCCCTGTGTGAAGAAAAATCACTCTCAGTTAACAATTATTATATACTTAAAGTGGTTTTCAGTATGCTAAACATTACATGTATTCCTACACTTCAAATATGTTAATTCCATAACAGAAATTCCAGAATTTCTAACTAGTTACTAAGTCATCATATTTTATCGAACAAGGAGGATCGAAAAACAAGGGAATCTCAAACTTCTAGTTCCACAGGACAGTGGAGAAAAAGTAAGTCACTACTACCACTTTGAGCTAATGAAAAAGGCCATTTCCCAAGGTATCCTGGCAAAAGTGGGAATGTAAGTATGCAGGACATAGGGAGATCTAAGACCAATACCTTCAGTCAGAAAAGTATTATTGCTAACAATATTCAGAAGTCTATTTTTTCAAGGTGTGAATTCAAGATCTGGGCCCTATTGGAAATTTCTGAAAAATCATGCTAGTTTCTGCAGTTCGAGAGAAGAACACGGGATTACCTGAGATCTCAACTTCTTAAACTAAAAAGACCCATATAAACATCTTTTTATAATTGATCTCACAAGTTAATAATCACAAAAATCTTATTTTCTCTGGAATACTCCATAGTTATAGTTCCTTTTTTTATTTTGTGTTTTTAGGGAAGGGTCTACAGGGTGTTCAGGGTCTCACTACCTGATCCAACTCGTAGTGATCTGCCTCTTTACAGACTCCCAACAGCTGGGATTACAGGTGTGTGCCACCACGCCGAGTCTCAATTGTCCTCTCAGTGCACGCCGGGGGCAGGGCCCACAAGGCAGGCCCAGGGATCAAACCCCCAGCCCCTGCGCCTGCTTGCAGGTGTTTTAATCCACTGAGCTATTTGGCTGGCCCATAGTCATAGTTCAATATAATCTTCCACTGAGATGAAGTATATTATGAAGAATACTATAACATACATAAAAATCAAAATAACAGATTTGTACAAGGTGAGTTAAGATTCAATACTTTCAAAATGTATACAAATAAAAAACTTACATTTTTTGGCATTCCTTTCTTTCTCCCAACATGGGATCACCCATTTCTCCAAGAATAGTAGCTTCCACTTCATATTGAACAATAAGTGCTTTTTCTGATGGATGTACATCAATATTACCTCCTTTAACTTTCCTGTAATATGAAATAATAAAGAGATAATTAGATTAGAAATTTACAAAATGTCCATGGTTTTAATCTAGTTTCTAGTTCTAAAACATGTGGGCTGGTTTAACATATATCTTAAGTCAGATTTCTTCTGGATGTGGGACAAGAAATAAAAATAGCCAAGTGAATAAAGGGAGATACTGTAGGACATGAAAGACCAATTCAAAATAGAGTCTGAAAAAGAACCAATCAAAAAGCTTGGAAATGAGGATCTCAGTAAGTCAAATAAAAAATTCAATGAAAGCTTCAAGAGTAGACTGGATCAAGCAGAAGACAAATTCGGGCCTTGGACAATTATCACTCTCAGGTGGTAAACAAGATTTAAAAAAAAATTACAAGCAAAACATCCAAGAAGTTTGGAACACAGGGTTAACAGACAAAAATGATGAATTTCCAGTATAGAAGAAGGCACCAACAAAGAGGTTAAAGCTACAGAAAATCTATTCAGTGAAATGAAAGAATAAAATTTTTAAGATTTGGGGAAACATTTAGGTACAGAAGATTTTTAGAACCCCTAAAGAGCTAAGACTAGAAAAAAACTTTCCCATGTCACATTATAGTTAAAATATCACAAGTACAGAACAAGGAAAGAATATAAAAAGTTGCAACCCCTCAAAAACCCCAGAAAATAAGCCATTTATTTTTTTTTCTTTTCCTTGTGTCTTTTTTTCATTTATTACCCATTTTAAAAAAAACAACAACTTTTACTTGTGAGACAATATGGTAATAATTGGTATGTCATGACAAGAAGTATGTATCTAGAAGACCAGAATGACAGGTATTCCAAGTGTGACCCTTCTATTACACATTGCTATCTTCAGTGCAGTTGCTTGGTTCACAGGTGTCAGCATGTATAGTTAGTCAGGATGAGAGTCCTACCAAATAACTGCTAGTTTCAAAAACCTGCTGATGTTTCTCAGGATCATTGCCTTGCCCATCTTGTGCATATAAATGTATGGCTTTGTCCCTGTCCTGTTTCCCAGCTTTTCTCCTTGCCCTCTCTCCTTGTTGTCTAATCCTCAAGTTCTCACTTTCCTTTTAATTGTGTTATACCTTTCTATTTGTATTTCTTCTTTTGAGTTCTTATACTAGGGAGACTATACAATATTTATACATGTGTATAAAGGCAACCCACTGCAAATTTCTCAGCATAAGAATCTAAAGGCCAATAGGAATAATGTATTTCAAGCCCTGAAAACAAAACAAAACAAAAAAAAACTGTCAAGTGAGGTAACTATATAGAGCAAAGATATTTTCCAGAACAGAAGCAATATATACCTCCTACAGTAAGTCTAAACAAAAGGATTTATGACACTAAATCAGCACTGAAGAAAATATTTAAAAGAAACACACACTCGCTCTCCAACATTCTGCACATGAGCAGGTAAGAGTTAATTAGGAAAGATACAGGATATAAACAAAAATATAGAAATTAGTAGTATCTTTCAACAATAACTCAATATAAATGGTCTTAACTCTACAACTACAAGACAAATTGGTAAACAGGATTAAAAAACAAGACTCAATTCTTTGCTGTCTGCACGAAGAAACATTACTAGCAAAGATATACACAATCTGAAAGTTAAATGATAGAAAATGATAGTTCATGAACATGGAACCTGAAAGCAAGAAGTAGTTATATTCACCTCTGACAAAGTTGACTTCAAGTCAAGATTAGAAGAGACAAAAAGGTCACTGTACATGACATGGCAAAGGGAACATCCACAAACAAAAACAGAACAATTGCAAATATATATGCTTTTCAAACTATCCTATGAAATAGAAAGGGAAGGAACATTTCCAAATTTATTTTATGGACAGTATCATTCATTTTGATACCAAAATCATATAAAGCTGAACAACAGAGTGCAGGAACACTACAGATGAATATCTTTTATGAATATAGATGCAAGAATTCTTTCTTCTTTAATGACAGAAACAATAAAACTTTATTAGGTAAATGCTAACGCAAGCAATTTATTATTAAAAGTAATACTTGCAAAGTAATTTCAACAACATACCAAAATGATCATGCTTTAACTCCAGAGATACACTGATAAATATACTACGTAAGTATAATCAAGGATTAAAAGTCATACGACTGTCTCAACAGCTACAGAAAAAGCCTTTGACAAAATTCAACATCCCTTCATATTAAAAACCCTGAAAAAACTAAACACAGAAGATTCATACCTCAACACAATACAGGCTATATATAACAAACTCATCATACTGAATAGGGCAAAACCAAAACATTTTCTCTAAAATCAGGATGAGACAAGAATGAATAGTCTCACCACTCCTATTCACTGTAGTACGTGACATTTTAGAAGCAGTAATTAGGCAAAAGACACAAAAGGAATACATAGGAAAGAAAGGAGTCAAATTATCATTATTGGTAGATAACATGGTTCTATACTTAGAGTCTAAGGATAACACAAAAAGTTTACATTTCATAAATTCAATTAAATAGCAGCATGCAAAACCAACATAATTCTATAGCTTTTCTATACATCAATAATAAACTCACTGAGAAAGAATCAGGAAAAAAAAATCCATTTACAATTGCAGCAGAAATATGTCATGGCTCCTTCTGCTTGGTGCCTACTGCCGCCACCCTTCCCAGGCCCTGGGAGTGTCCAGCGGAGTTCCCACTGCCCACAAAGTGTCTCATGGGAGGCGCGACTGGCACAAAATAAATCAGAATGAGTTATATAGAAAAGCTTAACAAGGCTTTAAGGAAGATGCAGAAAAATTTCGAATAGAATCTGGAACTGAACTAAGTGTGGATCTAGAAACACTTGATGAATGGATCAAGATTTGAGAGATGATCCTGAAGAGTAAGATTCAGGAGGCCACTGCCTTGGTCAACAGCCTCCACACAGAGCTCTTGGACACAACCTAGTATCTTTACTTTCATCTGCAGCAACAGCATTTGATTGAGATGATCCAACAGCATGAGACTTGAGGTGGCGCTGGAGTTTGCCCAGACACGGTGGAGCAGTGTGAGGAAAGCAGAGAGTGCTTCTCAGAGATGAAGCACACACTGGTTCTGCTGGCCTTTCACAGCCCCAAAGAGTCACCCTTTGGAGACCTTCTCCATATGATGCAGAGGAAAAAGGTGTGAAATTAACCAAGCTGTTCAAGATTATGAGAATCGTGAATCAACACTCAAGCTGGCAAAATTACTGAAACTTCTACTTTGGGCTCAGAATGAGCTGGACCTAAAGAAAGTAAAATATCCCAAAATGACAGACCTCAGCAAGGGTGTGATCAAGGAGCCCAAGTACAGCCGGTGCAGGCAGGCCCTGGTGCCTGCAGCCATGATGGCACAGGACTCACCTCCCTTCAGACTGTGACTGAAAGGTTTTCACTGAAGTAGAGAACCCTTCTCCTCCTTGTACTTTGTTTTGACCCAGAATCTTTTTAAAAGGGAACACACGTGTCCTGAGCCATATCCCCACCCATTCTTCCCTCATTTCCTTCCTTTAGGTTTTGAGGCAGTATCTCACTAATCACTAACTTGCTCACATTAGGCTGTAACTTGTGATCCTCTTTCTTCAGCCTCTCAGAGTGCTGAGATTTATATACTATTTCCTTTTTCAGGTAAAATACTGATGTCATTTTCACTTTAAGATAAAATAGTTATTTGCTTTGTGATAAAATAGAAAATGATGTCAGTACTGAACGTTTTATGTAGAAGGAGGTAATTACATCTGTTTAACATTAAGGATAAAATAGAGCTTGCTAAGAGGGTATAATTCTTGTCCTTTAGAGTCTTTTACCTTGCCTGATACCTTGCCTTTCTCCAAATCAATGAAGCAATTAAAAAAAAAAAATCTCCCCAATTCCATTTGTTTTATTGTGTAAGTTAGAGGGGTTAATTACAATTTTTATCACAAAAGCAACTTAGGTTTATTATAGGAAAACTAAATCAGCAAAGAGAAAAGAAAATAAACTTTAAAATCTAAAAGAAATAACTTTTTGCCATTTTAAAACCTATACACCCAGATATTTTGCTATCTTTCCATATCCAATAATATGCAAACAGTGACAACTACAGAATTTCTTTAAAAGACCTAAGAGTGTAACTTGGTAAGGGTAAAACTATATTAGAATAGTTACATGAGACTGGTTAAAGTATTGTTTACATCAACTTAAGGAGCTGGTAAAAACTGTTAAAGGGATAATTCCCTTCATAATTCCCCTTGGCACTGCTACTGCATATATAAAATACATATAGACTAAAGTCATATCATATGTCCTATTTTGTAATATGGTCTTGACACTTACTGTATAGTGATATTAAGAGAATATTTTGACTTTACAACTACATATACACTCCATGTGATGAACACATTGCTTTTACATTTCTAACTGATACTGAATAAAATGTTCAGGATTCCTTTATAAAACATTCAAAACTATTGTAGCATTTTTGGTTGATTTACAAATCAATTATTTAAATGCTTGAAGCATTTTGTAATTCAGTTATTCTATATTTATGTGTTATACACATTTTTTAAGCCAAAAACCATGGCTTTAAATTCAATTTTAATAAGATATCTCAGTTTTTTGAATGCCATTATGATTTATGTCTGAATACAACATACGACAAGTAAATATTTTAACTGTTGATGTATTATAAAAATTGCTTTTACTATAATGGTCTTCATCATTAAAACTTACATTATAATAACACTTAAAAATGAAAAATTTCACCTTTCAACTTACCATACTTTTTTTCTGTTTTTTTGAACCAGGGATTGAACTCAGGCCCTTGAGCTATCTCCCCAGCACAAACAGAAAGTTCACTTTTTTTTTTTTTTTTGGTACTGGGGATTGAACTCAGGACCCTGCGCTTGCCAGGCATGTGCTTATTCTACTGAGCTATCTCCCCGGCCCTAACTTTCAAAATGAATTTAACACTACATAAGCCATGAATGATATCATATACTTAACCACTGACATAATTAACTTCCAAATGCTTTACATGGAATTTATTAATTAGCTGAAAAAATTTAAGCTATTGTGGAATGAAATGATTTTCTATTTGAAGTGGTCTATTACAGATACATCAATGGGTATCTTTTAACAGATTTTAAATACCTTCTAATACAATTATCTCAATAACAACTCTTCACTTTATTTTTATATATACACAACAAAAATGTGTCAAAGATATGTTAAATTTCTTTTTATCTCAATGAAAAGTCATATTTCACAGAGTAATATAAATATACCTTCTATTACTGCATGTGACAATTTGTCACCTTTGGGCATAGTATTGTTGGTTACTAACTTCTGAAGCCATTTCAGCCCAAGTACATCTAGCTATTTTGACATCTATACCCAAATAATATGCAAAGAATGACACCTATAGAATTTCTTCATTGAAGAGGTCTATGTTTCTACAAGTTCATGTGGTTGGTGGTATCATTATGATCTGTAACATTCATAATAAATGCTGATAAGCTGGGTGTGTAACCCTAGCATTCAGGAGGCTGAGGCAAGAGCATCACCACAAGTTCAAGACCAGCTTGGGTTACACAGTGAGTTTAAAGCCAGCCTGGACTACATAGTGACCCCTGGTCTCAAATAAATAAATAAATAAATAAATAAATAAATAAATAAAATAAAATAAAAATA
>NW_004524720.1:6402594-6403325 GCF_000260255.1 Octodon degus
AGAGGAGGATGAAGATGACCTGGCAGAAACCATAAAGAGACTAGAAGAGGCATTAGCCATAGAGAGATCAGAACATAAGTCAAGGAGAAAGAAAAAAAGAGAACGGGCAAGACAGGGGCCTCGCGGCCCGCCCCCAGAGTGCAGGGTGGGGTCCGCGCAGCCCGCCGGAAGGATTCAACCGGTGTCAGGGCGTGAAACCGTTAAGAGGTAAACGGGTGGGGCCGACAGCGCCACTGCCCTACAGAGAAAATGGGGAGGGCGTTACCTCTAAGGTGAGTAACCACCCGGGGCTACTTTCCCAGTTGCAACAATTAAATCCTGAGGTTGTGGCATTCCCAGTGTTACAAGATGCCCAAAGCAAAAGGTACCAGGAGCCTCTAGATTTCAAGATCATCAAGAGCCTTGCTGAGTCTGTACGCACGTACGGTACTACAGCCCATTACACTGTAGCTCTGGTTGAGTCCTTACATAGACATTGCCTCACCCCTACTGAGTGGAATGGGATAGCAAAGGCTTGCCTGTCCCCGGGACAGTTTTTAGACTTTAAGATGACCTTGTTCCACCATGCAGTGTATTAAGCCTTTGAGAAACATTACTTATAAGCCCACTCCTGTGTATGTCTATCCTACATTCGTGTTTGTTGTAAGCAATCAAAGCCCTGCATCTTGTTCTAATGAGACATGCTTTTATGCTCAATGTTGGACTGCTAGTAATTATAGCTATGCAATAGT
>NW_004524720.1:6403425-6403979 GCF_000260255.1 Octodon degus
AAAAACAAAAAAAACAAAACAAAAAAACCATGAAAACGCTGGTGAATTCTGTATCAACACATTCAACATCAGTTTTCTTAAAAACAAAAATACAATCCTTAATTTTCTATCAAACAGGTATTTTTGGAAACTTGATTGTTCTCAAAACAATTTACTGTGAAAAAAGTATCAAATAAAGTAAGTTAAGGATTTATACTTACTAAATCACAATGTCAAAATAGAACATATATTCTCTCTCAGAATTGCTCAGAATCTGTTTTCTGCATGTATCAGATAGCCAACACATGACAATCCACAACTCCAACTGTCCCTGGCAAGCGGTAGCCTAGCATATCCGTGCATCCTGCAATTTGTGGCATAGGTGTGGGACAACAGTCTATTTAAAGGACTCTATTCACTGCTCATGTCTCACAGATTATTAGGCAAAAACATCAAGTACAAATTGAAAATCTACTTACTCCACCCCTGGTAATTTTACTTCAATTTCTAATGCACCTTAATTAAAAAATAAGAAATTGGAGAAACACTAAACCTCACTGGATAGTGGTAAAGAA
>NW_004524720.1:6412129-6424981 GCF_000260255.1 Octodon degus
GAAGCTCTCCCTCACACTCACTGGGTCTTGGCTAGGACTGGGTCTGGGGGTTCCCAAAACGCAGCAGAAATTCCTATTCGGAGGGCAGGGTGGGGCAGGTGCTGCGGAGTGGTGGGGGGCGTCCCAAGGGGATGGGAGAGGGTTTTGCCCACACCGCGCCTGGGCTGGGAACGGTATTTGGTCTGGCTGGCGCAAGGTAGCAGGAAGCTCTCCCACACACTCACCGGAACTGGGCTAGGAATGTGTCTGGGGGCTTCCCAGAACGCTGCAGAAATTCCTACTCGGTGGGCGGGGTCGGGGAAGTGCTGCGGAGTGGTGGGGGCATCCCAAGGGGGTGGGAGAGGGTCTGGCCCATGCTGTGCCTGGGCTGGGACTGGTTCCACCGGCGCAGTGTAGCAGGAAGCTCTCCCACACACTCACCGGAGCTGGGCTAGGACTGGGTCTGGGGGTTCCCGGACTGCGGCAGAGATTCCTCAAACTTCCTTAATTTTTGACAGTTGCTTTGATTATTCTATGCACCAGTGAATCTATTTCAGACAGATTTTGCTTCCCATCTCACCTTTATAAAAAGAACTCTAATCAAGGTAATCCATTTCCTCCACGTTGCTAAATGTTTAAAATTTTGATCTTCACATTTTGCTGTTCAATTTACCTATTAGTTGTTTTCATATTTGGTGGGGATTAGGCAGGCAATTTGAACTTTTTCCATAGAAGTAGTCAACCATTTTTTTCAAAGTCATTTAAATTTTTTGGTGGTTGTCCTACTGTAAGTCACAGTAAGTACAATTTGCATCTGGAACAAGTATGCATCCACACACAAAATAAATGAAAGAAAAACTTCACAAAATGATGCCTTTTCTTACTGTATGCAATGTATTCTGCTCTATTCATAATCCACTGATTTACCATGTGACCTATAGCTTGGAAACAAAACAATTTACTGAATCTAAACAATTTACAGTTCTCTTTACTGCAGATTTGCATGGACCTTTTTCATATATTAATTATGTATCTATTTGTGTTATTTCTGGCATTTTATTCTTTTTTTTTTTTTTTTTTTTTTTTTTTTTTTGTAGAACCAGGGATTGAACTCAGGCCCTCATGCTTGCCAGGCAAGCGCTTACTCTACTGAGCCATCTCCCTGGCCCCTGTGGCTTTTTATTCTATTCAACAGTACTAGTGATCTATTTTTTACCTTACTACCTAAGCCAAGTGTCCCTCGCCTGATTTTTCAAGTATTTTTCAGTATTGTAGGACCTTTGCTCAGTCACGTAAAATTCTAGAATTCTCTGAAATTAAGTAAAATTCTTATTGTGACAGTGATTACAATACCATGAATCTAAGATTTATTAAGACATCTGATCATAAACATGGCAAATGTAAGTTTCACTTTTCAATGAAATTGTGTAATTATATATCATACATGTAATTTATGTAAAATTAAAATTTATCTAGATCAATTTTTTGTTCAATTTATTCCCTAGTAGATTACTTTTTTACTTCTATGAATTTTTTTAGTTTGAGTTTTGAGGGAAGTAAAACTGGATTCTCACCTATAATTTATTTCTTATTTAGTACTGTATTTTAATTATTTTTCTAATTATCTTTCAGATTGAGAATTTTTCTGAAAATCATTTTATCTACTTAATATTTTGGCTATACATTTTAAAATTGCTTTTAGTTGTTATGGTAATAAAAATGTTTCAGTTAATTCTTTCCAAAAGTACTTTAAGAGTTGATCTTGCTTCACACCAAGGACATTTGTCATGAACTTTAAGACAAGACTGCAGTAAAAAATGTGACATGTGTTCCTCTTTCAACTAGCAGCATAACTACAAGAATGAAATAGCAGAAGATATTGAGGTACAAAAGTTAGAAAAAATGAGTCATGGTTCACATGAACCTAGGTTCACAAGTGTACTAATGTTGATAACAGGGGAACAATACTTGTTTCTGCAGGTTATCCTTTGGGAGGATGTGCATTAAGATATGGTATGTGTATTTTTGTTAATAAGTAAGACTATAATTGCAGAATATTCAAATCTTTAAATGAATTGGTCATTTTGTGTTGATAACATGCACAGACAGAGCACCTGCCATGACTGTACAGATTTCTGGTTGCATTACTTGGGTCAAAGTGATCACTGGTCAATGTGAGTCAAGATACTGCGTCATCCATAAAGAAATGCTGGCTAGCTGAAAAATGTCGAGAGTTAACATTTTACAGAATATCACTGTCAACCACATTAATAAACACATCCTTTAACTAATGTAAGTTCACAGAGCTTTGTTAGGATAGGGACACAGAGAACACATCTTCTCTTATACAGAGATATGAGATAGTTTTCTACAAGTAGATTACTGGCCAGAGTTTCTGAGATATGAGCCACTTAACAGGCGTTTTTAGTAAAATAGTTATCAAAGGCAGCACATTTCAGTGACACAGAATGGGCTTTAAAATGTACTTATTTGTGTGACATACTTTAACCTCTTGAATGAATTCAAACTGTTACTTCAGGATGGGGGAATAAGTTCAAGCTGGCAAAGTGACTATTTTAAAAGCTAAATTGGTGTTCTGGGAGTAAGAAATGAACACTACAATTTTTGACATTTTTCAAACATGAGCAGAGATTGTGAGAGAGAATAAGCCAAGGCCTTCTTTCTTCCAGTTAGTGTATTTACCTATCTCAACTTTCAAGAGTTCAAACATGCAAAAAACCCTCAAACTAAGAGGGAACGGATCCTTAACCCATCTGTTAAAAACACAAGGAGAATTAACTTCATGCGGGAAGAACAACTGCTTGAGACTGAAAATGATGATGGCCTTAAAAGTGTGTCTGTGACATCTTCAAAACTACACACACTCTGGATTAAAGTGAAGGCAGAAAATTCTGAGATTTCCACAAAAGCACTGAAAAGCTTGCTTCCATTTCCATGGCCTATCTTTGTTAAGTAGGATTTTCTGTTGTGACAGCAACCAAAATGAGATTGCAGAGTAAACCAAACATAAGCATCATAGTTCAGGTATTACTGTCTGTCATCATCTCCTAATAGGACCATCTAATTTCTGGAAAAACAACCTCAGGGCTTCCACTTATTTTGCGTTATAATGAGTGTATATAATCATTATATATTACAATGTGTGAATCATCCCCCAAAACATCCTCAACCCGTGAATCCTTGTGCCAGAAAGGATGGGGACTGTTGTGTTAAATGAATTACATTAAATATAGTAAAACAGCTAAAAGAACCCAAAATAACTACTGGAAGAAAGGAAAAACAATAGTTGAACAAATAAATAATATTGATAAAAATATATTTTTATGACGATATAAATAAAAAATACTAGAGTTGAAAAGTTTGATAGCTAAAATAAAAATGACAACAGAAATGTTAGTTTCTTTTTAAAGAATACAAAATGATTTTTAAAAACCCTAGAAATGATAAAAAGTTTAATTAAACAAAATAATAGTAATTTGACAATGGTTGCATGGATACAAAGTTTCATTAAACAAAGTAATAGGAATCTGACAATAGTTGTATTGCATAATGTTATCTTCCAATTAGTTCTTTAGGTTACCAGATATCCTCCAAAATTGATTTTAAAAAAAAGTTCTAAGAAATTCAAAAGAAAGTAAGTAAAAATTTTAAAACATTAACTGCTCCTTACAATAGACCAGTAGAAATTAGCAGTATAATTATCCAAACTATCTTGCATATACACAGAAATATATCTTTTTCCCTTCTTTCTTTTGTCCTTTTCCTCATCCCAGTTTTTCATTGTCTTACTCTTCTTTCATTGATGGGACAAATACCTATCACTCAGAATTGAGGAAGGAAACAATTACTTAGCACAAAGTTAGTGGAGGTTTCAGTCCATACTTGGCTGCTCCAAGGCAGAGTGGGTACAGGAGAGGGCAGTCATTCATGGCAGTGGAAAACAGCAAAGAGCGCAAAGGGAGAGGCAGCAGCAGAGGCAAGCTTCTTTCCTCTCCTTATGCTGTAATGCAGATTACCCACCTCAGGACAGAAATAGACTCATATCTATAAGCACAGCACTGGATCAAGAATTAAACACAAACTCTAGTAGAAGCTGCCCCATGAGTGCATGAGGCTTTGCGGGAACAACTAGATACAAAGCATAATACATTCACACTGATCATTTTTTTCCCTTTCACAATATCCATTGTACCTTTCAGATATTTACTCTTTCAGGTGAGGCAATATGATGTTTTCACATGTGGGTCTGATTTATTTCACTTAACAATACAGTCTCTAGTTGCATCCATTAATCTATAAAAGCCTCAAACTTACCTTTTTATAGATGACTAATACTCCATTATGTAAAAATACCACATCTTTTATATTCACTCTTCAGCTGATGAGCATTTGAATTGTACCCAAGATTTAGCAATGACACATTGCACTGCTGTAAAAATGGGTGGACATACATTGCCGTGGTATGATTATTTCATTTCTTTGGGAAAAATACCTAGGAGAATAGTTGGCTTGAATAGGACTTCCAATCCTAGCTTTTTGAGGAATCTCCATATTGATTTCCATAGTGATTGTACCAGTCTGCCCTTCTACCAACAGTGGAGGAGCCTCTCCAGTATTGATTATTGACTGAATGATTAAGGATAGCCTTTCTTTCTGGTGTAAGATAGAATCTCAGCATTATTTTAATTTTCATCTCTTGAATGACCAATGATGTTGAACATTTTTTCATATATTTATTTGCCATTTGTATTTCTTCATTTTAGAAGGGTATATTCCTCTTGGATGCTCATTTTTGGATTGGGTCTCTGAACTTTAGAGGCCTGGTATTTTCTTTTTTCTTTTTTGGCAGGACCAGGGATGGAACTCAGGCCCTTGCACTTGCCAGGGAAGTGCTTATTCTACTGAGGCATCACCCCAGCCCTCTGATATTTTCTTAATTCTTTACATGTTCTAGATAGAAGTCCTTTGTCTTAGGGACAGATGGCTATAATTTTTTTCCCAATTTGTATGTGTTTTCTTTTTTTTTCTGTTGGTGATTTCCTTTGATGGTCAGAAACTTTTCAAAACTATGAAATTCCAGTTGTTGATTATTTGAAGTATATCCCATGCAGTTTGGTTTTTGTTCATCAACTCTCTACCTATGCTTACATCTTTTAAGATTTCTACCTACTTTCTCCTGCAGTAGATTTAGTGTTTCTCTTTCAATATTTAAATCATTTAAATCTCTGATCCATTTTTGACTATAGTTTTGTGCACGGTAATAGGCATGGGTCTAATTTTCACCTTTGGCACGTGAAAAGCCAGTTTTTCCAGCACCATTTATTAAGGAGGCTATCTCTCTTACAGTGAACATGATTGTCCCTTTGTCAAACATAAGATGGCTGAGTGTGTATGTAGCTCTCTGCATTTTCTAATTTGTTCCACTGATCCTCAGGTCTTTTTTTTTTTTTTTGCCAGTACCATGCTAATGCTGATTTAATCACAACAGCTTTATAGTATAATTTCAAGTCAGGACTGTCATGCCTCCTGCCTTTCCTTTGTTGCCCAGGATTACTTTTGCTATTCTCGGTCTCTTCTGGTTCCAGATGAATTTTAGGAATGTTTTCTCTAGATCTGGGAGATATACTAATCATATATTAATTGTGATTGCATTGAATCTGTATAACAATTTTGGGAGTATGGTCATTTTCATAATGTTGGTTCTTCCTATTGAGGAGTAAGGAACATCTTTCTATTTTCTGAAATCCTCTTCAATCTCTTTTTCAGAGTACTATAATTTTCACTGTATAAATCCTTTTCTTCCTTTGTGAAATTGATTCTTAAGTATTTCATTTTGGGATGTATTGTGAAAGGCAGTTTCCTACTTTCTCAATGAGTTCATTGTTTGTGTATAGAAATGCTATTGATTTTTGAGTGTTGACTTTGTAGCCTGCTATAGTACTGAATGTGATTATTAAACTACAAGTGTCTTGGTGTTGTTTTTGGAGTCTTCCATGTAGAGTATCATGTCATCTGCTAATAATGATAATTTCACTTCTTCCTTTCCAATCATTATTCTTTTTATTTCTCTCTTGTCTCATTGCTCTAATGTTTGTAGATGTATATTCAATAGGCATGGTGATAGTTGTCATTCTTGTCTTGTACCTGATTTTAAAGTAAAGGCTATCAATTTTTGTTCATTGTATATGATGTTGCCTGTTGGTTTGTCATAGATGGCTCTTTTTTGCTTGTGGTAAAGACCATCTATTCTGATTTTCTGAGGTTTTTATCATTAATAGTGTCAGACTTTGTCAAAAGCTTTTTCTGCATCTATTGAGGTGACTGTGATAGTGATTTGACCAAACAGAAAAATCTTGAAGATAGTGATGCTTAGTTAGTCTGGGACAAAAATTGGGAGAACAAACAAATAAACAAAAAACAGGCGAATGAAGTATACCAACATCTACATAATGAGTCCTGTGACAAGGAAGAAAGACAAAGAGGCTGAGAATACCAGAGAAAAATACATGTGCATGTGGGCATGTGTATGCATGCATGTTTAAGTGTGTAGGTTTGTAATGTCTGGCTGTAGTGTCTTATCAGCACTGGTACTTGCCTGAGGTAGGAGAATTATATTCCTGCTTCCATGTGAGATGTGTGTATAAAGCAACATAAAACATTAGTCCCCATTTTGTCTTAAATTACAAAGTAAAGTTAGTTGCTCTCTGAACTGGATTTTTCCCCCTAAAACTTAGAACAATTTTTTTCTTTTGAATTAAGTGAAGTATTATTGTTAGCTGGAACTAGTCTGACATGGTAGAGAAATGTTGAACTGACGAAAGGTTACAACCTGATTTATAACCAAGCCCTGAACCCTTTTAAAGAAAAATAAAACATATTTTATACACTAATCCTTTAAATTTGTTAAGACACAAATGTATACATTCAAGAAGCACAATGAAATCAGAGGTAAGATACACTGATAGAGTGCCACAGTGATACATATTATAATCATATTTTTTGAAGTTAAAAGGATCTTGAAAGTAGCAACAGAAAAGTAACTTACAGTGCATAAAGGTATTTGATAAGATTAAGAACTAATTTCTGAACAAAGCCATGAAGGCCACAGGGAATTAAGATGGCATATTTAAAGTCTTGAATAAAAAACATATCAATTGGAAATTTTATATCTAAAAAACTTATCCTTAAGTATGAGGAGAAATGCACATCTTCTAAACAAACAAAATCTTAAGTTCTTTTGATATAAATCTGTCCTATAAGAAATGGTACTGGGAATCTTCCACCTAAAGTGAAAGGACAGTAGGCAGTAAACTGTAGTCAAATGAAAAAAGGAATACTGATAAGAGTCACCACAGAGGTAAAAATAAAGTTAGTACTATTATATTTTGAGTTTGTAGTTCTTCTTTTTCTCTATATGTAAAAGAAAAACGTACAAAATAAGAATTATAAATCTGTCTTAAAAGGCATACAATATTAAAACATCCAAAATGCAACAATTATTAAAAAGGCTGCAGGTATATGAGAATTTTTATATATTATTGAAGTTAAGCTGGTATTTGAACAAGACTACTATAAGTTAGGATGTTAATTGTCAAGGAAATTACTAAAACACACAAAAATGAAAATCAAAATGGTACACAAGGGGCCAGGGAGATAGTTCAGCAGCACAAGCATCTGCATGACACGCACAAGATCTCAACTTTGATTCCTGGTACACTCTGACCATAAAAAAAATGGTATACAATAAAAGTAAGATGCTAAAGGAGCAACTTCAGGACATAAAAGATGATATGCAGAAAATAAATAGCAAAGTGGCAGATGTTAACAACTTCTTTAGTTATTTAAATATAACTGAATTAAAAGGAAAAGACTGGCAGAATGGGAATTAAATGATTCATCTAGATGCTGAATACAAGAGACTTTCAATACAAACACATAAGTTCAAAATAAAAGAATGAAAAAACATTTATGATGCAATGAGTATCATTCAAAAAATATGGATCAGCCACATATATACACAAAACAGACTTTAAATTAAAAATTATTATGAGAAACTAAAACCATATACATTGGCAAAATGATCAATTCCTCTAGAAGACCTAATAATTATAAACAAAAATACATAACAATAGCTTCAAAATATATGAAGCAAAAGCTAAAACAACTGGAACGAAAAATAAGCAGTTCTATAGTAACAGTTGGAGATCAGTAGTACACTCTGAATGATAAAAATATATTCACAACTAAGGATAGTATCAGAACTTTAACAGTACATATAAGCCAATGAGACCTACAAAACAAACAATTTGAACTCCAACCAGAATACATATTCTTCTCAAGTGCAAATGAACATTATTCTACATAAATCTTATGTTATATAACTAAGCAGATCACACATTTTAAAAGACTGAAATTATATCAGAGTATTTTTCCAACCAAGAATTGGTTGAAACAAGAATTGATAGGAATAAGAAAACTAGAAAGACTTCATAAGTATGTGGAAATAAAGCAATTCTTACGTATAGATCTAGTTGAGTCATACAAAAAATTACAACCATAATCAGGAGACATTTTGAAATGAATGCAAATAACATTTTAAAACTTATAAGATGCATCAAGTATGAAAAGGTTCTTTAAAGACTTCTCCAAATACAGCTTTTCTAACAACAATGGAACACCCATCTCTGACAAAACAAAACAAAAAAGGGGGACCATTTTGTAGAAAAAAAAAAATATATATATATATACAAAACAGCTAGGATAGATATACAGCTACCTTTAGTTCAATGAGAATAAAGGTCTGTACTAATATTGCTTAGGTAACACATCATGTCTGCATAACTACTATGAAGACAACAATATGCAATGTATTAAGAATTGTAACTGTTCTACTTATCAGTTTGAATTTGTTTCATTGCTATTTTTTCTCATTAAAATAATTAAAAAATTAAAAAATAAAAAAACATGAGATGCTATAAAAAGTAGTGCTCAAATTTTAAAAAAAGAAAGATTTCAAATCAATAAGCTAACTTTACATCTTAAAGTACTAGAAAAGAAGAATAAGAATTAAACTTTGTTATAGCTTATATCTAACATGTTGCCCCAAATTCTCAGGAAGGTCATTGGATCATGGTATTCTACTCATCAGAGGATTCAATCTGACGTGAACAGTATATTCTCCAGTTCCTCCCCACACACACACACTTTTTTTTCTGCTTCCTGGTGCTATGGGTTGTAGAACTTTTATCAACCATGCCTTTCCACAATGTCTACTTTGAATCTAGCTGACCATCGGTTCAAACTGTGAGCCAAACCAGACCTCTCCTTTAAGTAGTAGGTACTGTGTTTTCTGTCCCAGTAGCAGGAAAGTGACTAAGACAGATTTTGGAACTAATGAGTTCTCAGTTGACAGAAAGGACTCTATGGGTGGTTGGATTAGATGGCATGTGTGGTATACCTTGGCAAAATTTTTTTCTTCACTTTACCCATATCCTAAAATTTTGCAGGAAAGTAAGACTGAGGGTGAGGAACTAATTAATCTGGCAGAAGACACCGAAAATCAGCCCAACATTCAGGCTGTGGTATGTGCACTGCTGGCTGCTTTTTAGACAGATCTGAGACTCAGGAACAAGAAGCAGATGTGAAAAGTTTGCAATTTCATCAGAAAGGAAGCATCTGCAAAAGGAGCAAAGGAGACCAAGGTCACTGAAAAAATGAGTAGCATTATGTACGGAAATAGATGGACCTTGAGATCATAACCTCAAGTAAAATGACTCAGTCATAGGCTAAATACCACATGGTATCTCTCACATGGTATGACTCCAATAACATTAAAAAGCAAAATAAAAGACATGTTAAGAAGCTAGGAGGTAGAATGTCAAAAAGATCAGAAGGAGATCTGGAGAAGGAGGTACAAGGGAAAGCATTCGGGACAGGAGAAGTAAAATGATTCTACATGTTTATGTATTAGTCCTCCAAGAAGGATCACTATGTATCACAAAAATACACTAATAAATTTGTAAATCCAAATGCAATGTATCAGGACAATGGGAATGATGTCTTGAAGCCATCTGAGAAATCAGCAAGCCCAAAGTTCAGAAGGAGGCTTGGGAGGTGAGACAATATGCCCTTGAGAGGGTGATGTGAGATGCTATGAGTGAAACTGAAAGTGAAATAGTGATCCCAGGAAGTTGCAGATGCCAAGAACATGGAATGTCTGCTGAGAAAAGCCACAGGCAGTGTGAGTGAAGCCATTTCAAGAGAATGGCCATGAGGGCTGCAACTGGCAGTGTCTTAGCGGCAGGGCCACCTAAGCTGTCTGGAGCTCTCATCTCACCACAACTTGTCCTGTGTACTGGACGCAAAGCCACAGGATTTAATGTTTGTCCTGTGGGATTTCAGTCTTGCATTGGTTCCATTCCCTTCTATGCCTTATATCACCCCTTCTGGGAAACTTACCCCATATCATTATATGTTGGAAGTGTTCCCCATTCTTTTTAAGTTTTTCACGAGACCACAGCTAAGACTGCCTGAAGTCTCAGGAGATTTTGGACTTAACTTTTTCAGTAGTGTTGGAAATGTTAAGATCTATGGATTAAATACATTTTGCACAATAAAACAGACAAGTCTTTTAGGGGCTAAGGACTAGATGTTATTCATTACATGAGGCCATCATTATCTTGATACCAAAGTGAGGAAAAGCATGTTAGTTATCTGGCAATCTGACAAAATATACGAGAAAATGAACTTAAATGAAGATTCACTTTGGTTTATGAGGAGCCATGGTCATTTGGCTCCTCATTTCTGGGTCAGGCCTAAAGAGTAACATCACAATGGGGAGTGTGTAGCAAAGTAAAATTGTTGCACTTCATGGCAGTTGGGGTGAGGGGCAAGAGAGCAAGCCTGAGAAAGGACAAGGCTGTGGACAAGGTATAGCTCCCAGAGATATACCCTGTGATCCATTCCCTTCAACAAGACCTACCCTCAAAGTTTCTATCACCTTCTAATACTACCATCAGTCAATGGAGGACTCCACTGATTAAGTCACAGCCCTCATGATCCAATCAGTTACCAAAAGACCATGAGCTGACAACCAAGACTTTTAGCACATAGCCTGTAATGGCCATGTTTCAGATCCAAATCGTAACACAAAAATATGATAAAAGCCCTGTAACTTCAAGTCAATGCATATAGATACAAATAACCTCAATATAATAGCAAATAGAATCCAGCAGTATATTAAAGCACTATGCACCATAATCAGTGGCATTTACCCAAGGAATACAAGGAGCGGAAATACACTAATGTAAGATACCACATTTATAGAAACTATAGTACACAGCTATCCCAACTGATGCAGAAAAACCACCTGACAAGACCTAACTCCTTTTCATGACAAAAGCACTCAATTAATTAGGAATAGAAGAAAATTTCCCCACAATAAAACACATGCATGAAAAATCTATTGCTAAAATCATATTCAACAGTGAAATAATGAAAGCCTTTCCCCTAAGATCAGGAATAAGAGAAAGATACCAATTTAAACCACTTTTAGTCATCAAAGTACTAAAAGGTTGCACCTTGTAATAAGGTCTGGGCAGAGAAGAGGCATCTAGATTATAAAAGAAAAAAATAATCTTTGTCTGTCGATAACACAATATTTTATGCAGAAGATTTTAAAGTCTACAAAATAACTATTAACTAATGAACAAATTCAGGAAAATTGTCAAACATATAGTATATAAAAATGTAACTATTTTCATAAGCTAGCAATGAAAAATCTGAAGACAGAATTAAAATCATTACAGTAGTATCAAGAAAATAAAACTTAGGAGTAAAAAAAATAGTTGTAATGTTACTAAAAACTTTAAAAACTGTTCAAATTAATAATTAAATAAACAAAAAGACTTAACTATTGTAGTGATCTTCAGATTCAATACAGGCCTATCAAGATCCCAATAGCTTTTTTGTGGAAATAGAAATGTCAACTCTAACATCCATAATTAGGGTCCATAGAAGGGACCCTAAATAGCTAAAACAATCAATAACAAAGCTGAAGCTCTCACAATTCTCAACTTCAGAATTCACTACTAAGCTTCAGTAAGCAAAACAGTGAGGTATTAGCACAAATATAGAGATACAGATGAATGGAATAAAATTGAGAGTTCAAGAATAAACCCTTACAAGGCTGGCCAAATAGCTCAACAGATCAAAGTACCTGCTTAGGCAGACACAGGGGCTGGGAGTTTGATCCCCAGGCCTGCTATGCTGCCCCCCCCCCCCCCGCAGAGCATGTTGAGACAGCGACTGAGACTGGGCATGGTGGCACACACCTGTAATCCTAGCACTTGGGAGGCTGTGAACAGGAGGATCACTACAAGTCTAACTGAGACCTTGTATACCCTGTCCTAAATTAAAAAAAAAAAAAAGAATAAACCCTTAAATCCATGACCAATTAATTTCCACTAGGTCAAATCAGCAATGGGGAAGAAGTATAATCTTTAACAAAAGAGGTTAGGAAAACTTGATATTCACATGTAAAAGGATAAAGGTGGATCATCAATACATACTATATGTAATAACTCAAACTTAATAAAAGACATAAATTTAAGAGCTAAAATGAGGTCAGTCATAAGGACAAGACTTTAGGCCGGCCAAATAGATTGGGGTGGGGGTTGGAGGGGTTGATAGCCCACAGCATGCTGAGACTGCAATTGAGACTGGGGGTGGTGGCGCAAGCCTGTGTTCCCAGCCCTTGGGAGGCTGTAAACAGGTGGGTCATTGTAGGGAGCTGCGTGTAGCCGCGCCCTAGGATGGCGCTGGTTTCCGCCTTCCACCCCCTCAGGGGGTGAG
>NW_004524720.1:6427826-6433242 GCF_000260255.1 Octodon degus
AAGGCTGATGTAACAGGGCAATAAAAGCTGCGCAGACACAACCAGTGGTCGCGTCTTCCTTGCTGGCAAGGCCGCGCGCGACAGATCATTATGAGTCTGATCTAGTATTGAGATTCTGAACAACCTGTAGGCCCTTCCCTAAAATACAAAATAAATAAATGAATACAAGACTTTATGACTTTGTATTAAGAATAATGCTTTCTAAAATAATGACACTAAAAGCAAGAACAACTAAAGGAAAAATAAAGTGGACTTCACCAAAATGTTAAAACATGGTATATGAAAGATGTTCAGGTTGGTAAAAAGACAATCCAGAGAATAGAAGATATCTCCAAATTACACATCTGAGAAGGGTCTAATATATAGAATACCTTAAATAAAAAACCCTATTTTTCTTCTAAAAAATAAAAATAAGTGGCCAAGAAGTACCAGAAAAGAAACTCAATGTAATTAGTAATTAGGGGAAATGCACATCAAAGTCAAATTAAGATACCATTTTATACCAGCAAGAATGCTCATTCATAATTATAAAACAAATAAAAACAGTAGTAACAGGTACTGGTGGAAAAACTGAAATTCTCACACATTGCTGGTTAGACTGTAAAAAGCACTAACACTGAAAAACATGTCAGTATTTTTCAAGAAGCTGAATATAGAATTATCATATAATGCAATAATTTCATGTTTAGGTATATACCAAAAGATGAAAACAAGTGTTTGAACAAAAACTTGTAACACTCATAGTCAAGATTCCCAATAGCCAACATAGAGAAGCAACCCAAAGTCTATATACAGATAAGCTATGGACAAACAAAATGTGGTAGAGCTACATAATGAAATATTATTTAGCAAAAGAAAAGAATGCAACAATACAGATAGAACATGATTATATTAAGTGAAAAAGTTTGACAAAAAAATAATATCCTAATGCCATACAATACTAATTAACTGAAAATACAGTGTTTAAATGTTGTATACTTGATAGAGTACATATGCTTTAAGGGTATGCTTTATCACTTGGCTGATAAGACTTTTATGCAGCAGGATCTGAACTACTAAAGCATTAAATAATGTCATTAACTCTTAAAACTGTTCAAGGTTCAAGATTTTTACTATAAAGTTTCAACTCTACAGTACAGCACCTAAGTCCTATAATGAACGGTCTCACATTATTTTCTGGCCTCAGTCTAACTTCATTTAATAACCTATGTTCCAAGCACAGAGCTTAGAATAAGCACAGAGCAAGACATACAGTACCTCAACCTTATGAAGTTCAAGAACCAGAAGGAAATACAAAACAATAAAATATTAAGACTGGAGGAAAGCAAACATGAAGTATCATAAAAACTTAGTAGATTTATCATATCAGACTGTGGTGTAGGAAAGAATGGACTTCTTCAAAAGTACCATTAAACTAAAACAGAAAGAACACTAGGTGAAGAACCTAACATGTTCCAGACAAAGAGGAAATAATATGGGAACTAAACACTATAGCAAAAAAAAGTTACTCAAGCTCGACTTGGTGCAGCATGCCTATAATCCCTGCACTCTGGGAGACTGAGACAGGAAGACTGCAAGTTGAAGCCCAGTTTGGGCAACTGAGGGAGGCCTTATTTCAAAATTAAAAAATGAAAGGACTGGGAATGCAGTCCACTGTGAATGACTTGGGTTCAACCCCCAAACCTGTAAAAAAAAGTAGTAGTTACTTCTGTAAGGTTAAAATATTGGGGTTGGAGAGGAGCTAAGAAAAAGTTAAAAAAAAAATAGGTTCTCTAACTTGAATGAAAAGTCATTACAGTTTTATTTATTTTATTTTTTATTTTTTGGCTGAACTGGGGCCTGAACTCAGGCCCTTGCACTTGCCAGGGAAGTGCTTATTCTACTGAGCCATCTTCCCAGCCCCCTCATTACAGTTTTAAAAGGAAGCAAAAAAGAAAAAAATCACTGCATCTAGACATTGCCTATCTAATTGCCTGTGTGGCACATACTCCCTGTTTGGTATTTATTCCAAGGTGCCAAATCAAAACATTATCTAGTAGCAAGACAAAACAAAAAATCTAAATTATGATTCTATAATCTGTTTCATGTAAATACAGACAAATACTATGTATGTATACTAGAGATTATACAGTGATAGCTGCTACAATAAAAGCCTTGAAATTAAAACCAGAGTGACTATTAGATTGACATACTGCCATTCTGTCAAAAACAAAATATGAAAGTAAAAATACTGCTAAGCAACTAATCAGTACTGAAGAACCAGCAATTACAATGGAAGACCCTGCCACATGTAACAAAACAAACCTTCTCCACCATGCCTGTATGAATATATGACAGCTATGTATCTGAAAACGGGTAATGTAAGCTTATCTTGTCAATATGAGATAAAATTTAAAAAAATTATTTTTTAACCTTTCCAGATTCTGACATTATTTTAACTTACTACAGTGACAGATTCACTTTTACTTTTGTGTGCTAGATACTTCAGATAGTAGATTAATCTAAAGGTAATCAATGTTTGAGACTTACTAGTACCAGAATGCCCCAGGGACCACACTAGTAAAACAATTCAAAGAAAAAAGTGACCTCTGAAACAACTACATTCCATGAAAATCAGTAAATATATTAATAGCAGCATTTTGCTGAAGAACATTCTTATAGTTGGAAAACAATTTTGTCAAAAAAATTTCAACCAGGTGATTTTAAAGATCAGTCAGAAAAATTCAGTGAGAAATTCTTTCTGTCATGAATATATTCCTATTAAAAAGTTTTTACCAATAAAACTTGGCTATTTGTCAGTTTTAGATAAATATTTATGTATAATGAAAAAGACAAGCAATATATGTCTGTCTTTCTAAGTCAGTTCAGTTTATTTTAAAATCATCTGAATCCCTTTTAGAGCCCATTAAAGCTTGAAAAGATTTTTCTAGGATGATGAGAACCCTGCTAAGCCAGGAAAAACATATGCAATAAAAATATATTATTTAAAATCATGCCACCTCTTAACATACACATTTTATCTTGACTGTATTTTCACATTTTTCCTCGTATCTTTCTGAAAATAATATGTGTCCCATTTTCAGATGCAGAAACTGTGTCCAAAAAGAATATGCATGACTTCTGCATATTTTACTGCAGTAAAGATAAACCAGATATTTATTGAATATATAACTTAACTAAAAATAGAGAATCCAGATTAAAAAAAAATTGTTGAATCATAGACAAATTGGTCTGGTGAAAAGTATCTTTAAAATTATTATTATTATTATTATCATTATTATTTGATCAGGGATGAGCTTAGCTTCGACAAAAGTCAAAGACAATAGATTCCAATTTAAAGATAAATTAGAAATGGAATGGGA
Source organism: Octodon degus (assembly GCF_000260255.1). Taxonomy (NCBI): domain Eukaryota; kingdom Metazoa; phylum Chordata; class Mammalia; order Rodentia; family Octodontidae; genus Octodon; species Octodon degus. The sequence continues at coordinate 6,431,189 of NW_004524720.1, forward strand.
AGGAAACCAAGAGATGGAAGGCAGGAGAGGGAGAAGAGAAAGGGATGTAAAAAGAACTGAAATATGTTCTGCATGCACCAACTCCCCACAATGAACAGAATCGTGTACTGCAAAGTCGGGTCAATAAAAATTTTTAAAAAGGAACTGATATCACAACTATTCAAACCAGCCTGTTCCATGACAAGTACTTCATAAAATTACGAGTCTCCTACAAATATTATCTTATACTTGACAGTCAAATGCGTGAAAGGGGCCAAAAAAGCAGAAACAGCTGGGCAGTAACACCTCCATTAATACAACCCTCAGCAAAGAAAAAGCCACCGCCTCTCGTTCCCATCATTTCAAAACCCCGGCTGTGAGCCCCAAGCTGAGGGCCGTGCGCTCCGTGACCCTACGGGATCTAGCTACGGGGGCAACGGAGCGCGGGCGGCAACGCCTCCAGCGCTGCGGGCCACCGAGGCGGGAGGGTCTCGCTGCCTGCAGCCCCCATCTTCTCGCGCCCTCCCGGGGCTTCGCGCCGGCTTCCCTGCCCCCACCCAGGCCGCTGACGTCCCGCAGCCGCCAAGTACACCTGGGCCCAGGGATGGCCGGGACGTAGGACACAGTCGGGGTGTCACCTTTTGAGGTATCTGGCGTCCTCCCCTTGCATGGCGGCGGCGACGGCGGCGGCTCACAGGCCCGCTGGTTATTTTCGGGAATTCGAGTCAAACACCCTCAACCGAAGCGCACACACTGCAGAGGCCGGTGAGGCGTGGCAGCAGCGGCGCTACGGTTTCCACGGTGAGGCTGTGGCTCCTCCCACAGCAATGGTCCCCAACAGCCGCCCGGAAACGCTCAGGGGCTCTGGCCAGGCCCTCCTCAGGCGCATGCGCCCGCAGCACAGAACCCGGATGCGCAGGCGTAGTCGGGGGCCTTGGGCCCTGAGACCAATTTGGCGCGCGCGGAGAAGCGCAGGAAGGTTTGGGTGTTCGGTATTTCTGTGTTCAACTCAAAGAGCGGTTCTCTGGACACTGCCCCCTTGAGGATGGGAATAGAAAGGGCAATAACAGTCTGCAGAATTGGAATTTCAGGTCCTTAGACTGGAAAAGGGAAAGTCGGTGAATTTTTTACTAACAAACGGAGCAGCACTATGGAAAAGGTATTGGGGCTGTGAAGCTTTATTCTCGAGATAGGCATGACCCTGCTGCAGAAATACATATGATGTCAACTGTGAAAGCGGCAGGTCTGTAATTTCCAGTTCAATTTTGTTTTAGTTTGCAGAATGAATTTTTGAAAAAAATAGAGAATACCAAGTCCAGCTCGGAATGAACTGCAGCATTGCAGGTATAAAGTGATTAGATTTATAGGCAGAGTGGAGAAGAAAAACTGGGTTTCAGACGTACCTTGATGTTCATAATACATCCTCTCCCTCCAAGTAACAGCTCTATAAATTTCAATTCCTTCACTCAAGTACTTTAGGAATTGTTCCTTCTGAGGTGGGCAATTGTTGGTAGTGCAAGGAAGGAGAAAGACACGGAAAATAGGAATATTTTGAAGTAAAATAAGATTGGATTTTGTAACTGTAATACAGTATGATACAGAGGTGATCAAAGCCTGAAATTTCTTCTCTGTAGACTGAAAGAACGACTATAACATTATATGACTCTATAAAAGTGAGACATTTTCGAGGATATAGAATATATCTTTCTATATAAGTGCTGGCCAAATACCTCAGCGGATTAAAGCATCTGCAATCAGGCTCAGGGGACAAAGTTTCGATTCCCAGGCCTGCCATGCCAGCCCAGCTCCCGAGGCATGCTGAGACCCCCAATGGGACTGAGCATGGTGGTGTGTGCCTGTAATCCCAGCTCTTGGGAGGCTGTAAACAGGAGGATCACTGCGAGTCCAATCTAGTGGTGAGACCCTGAACACCCTGTAGACCCTTCCCTAACAAAATACAATAATAATAATAATAATAATAATAATGTATCAATAGAGGCATGGCAATTACAACAAATGTGCGGCACAATGAAAGAGATTAACAACAGGAGAAACTGTGGGGGAGGGGTGGCATA
>NW_004524720.1:6433342-6437250 GCF_000260255.1 Octodon degus
TCAGTGAACAAGTACATAATGTCTCTATATTTCTCACAATACACATTTTGGATTCTATAATTTGAAACTTCTTACCTGTAGATTTTGTCTTAGAAAATGAGGCATCACTTCTTTTCAATTTATTAATTTGATTCCATAATCTCTCAAGTGAAGACAATTTCATTTGAGTTAGAGAAATTAAATGAATTCCTTCTCTTCCTTAATACGCATTAGTTTAGTGTGTATCTTGTGATCTAGGCACAATTCACAGCTAAAATATTATCCCAAGTGGTAGGCAAAAATGATGTTCTAGGTTGAGATGAGTTCAAGTACCAACTATATTAACGCCTGAATTTTCCCTGAAACTCCAATAGCAGAATCAGAAAATGTTCAGATCTGGAAAGTACTGAACAACACTTGAGCCGCTGAAGCAACTCCCAGGTCCTCACCACACAATGCTCCTCCACCTTTTTAAGAAAAGGTTCTGGCATGAGAGGGATGCTTGTGACATACCCTCGGTGTCATTAAGAACAGAACCAGAATACAATGGCCAGCTCATTCCAGATGAGTGCTGAGCAACTGCCAGTGAGCAATCATTACTTCGACTTTGGGTAAAAAATAAACTTGTTTTTTGGGTTCAAATGTGTTATTTTCTGTTGAGTGACGTAAATCTTGTCCTAAGTATGGAATCAAAGTTGAATATTGTCATTTTAAAATATGACTTTTTAGCCAGGTGTGGTGTGTTTGCCTGTAATCCCAGCATTCTGGAGGCTGAGGTAGGAGGATCGCCAGAACTTCAAGGATGACCTGGGCATGGCTCAGCTTGGGCTAAGGCTGGCCTGAAGTATGAAGCAAGAACTTATCTAAACAAAACAAAACATAGCAAGCCAAAAATGAACAAACTTTGACTTTTAAAATTTATTTATTTATTTATTTTTTGGTGGAACCTGGGATTGAACTCAGGCCCTTGCACTTGCCAGGCAAGTGCTTATTCTACTGAGCTTTCTCCCTAGCCCCTAAAATTTAAAATTTATCCTTAATTTCTTTCCTATTTATTTATTTATTTATTTATTTGATATAGGGTCTCACTCTGCCACTCAGACTCCTAGAGATCCTCCTGTCTCAGCCTCCCCAGAGCCGGGATTATAGGTGTGCACAACCACACTCAGTCTTGGTGGCCAGCTCAGTGCAGTGCAGCCCTTCATGTGGTACTGGGATAGAATCCTGGTCCTTGCACTTACCAGGCAGATATTTAGACTTCAAAGATATCTCTCTAGCCTCCCTATTTATTTTAAAGGGGAAATCCAGACCTAACTGGAGCCACTTTGTTCAACAAAGCAGCAGCTATTTTATTTTCTGCCCCTGAGTTTAGCTAAACCATATGATTTGTTATCAAATTGAAACTTCTGTGAAAAATTTTCATAGGGTAGCAAGTGCTAAAAACAACTTTGTTATATGCAGCTATGATCACCACAAGATACTCATTGTACTATGGCTTTCAGCTATGCTTATCTTACTTTTTAAAAAAATAAATTCCACTTGCCACTTAATGAAAAAGAAACTTTCTGTAATCAGTGTCTCAGACTTTGGAGGCTACTCTGTGGTATGCCAGCGTTAAATAAAATTGCTTTTTTTCTTCTGAGCTCCTGGCTACTGTTGACCCAATTTCTCTGCAATGATATCTTTTTACTCCTCCATTCACGCCCTTCCTCCCCCTCTTTCCCTACCTTCCCGTCTCCCTCCCTACCTTTCTTCCTTCCATCATGTGCAGATACCATGTGCATCATAGAAATGACAGCATATTATAAAGAAAATTATTACCAGCTCTGTAACTTTGCGCATCTTCATTATTTATCATTTTCTCTTAAATTCTTTGCAATTCTTCATTTCTTTAAGCTAATTTTACTTTCATTGCTTAATGCATTATTTTTTTATTTATGCACTCTTGTATGCTAGTATAGTATAAAGTTTTCTTTAAAACTTTAAAAAAAATTATCTATCTACTTATTTAGAGACAAATTCTTGCTATATAGTCCAAGCTTTCTTCAAAATTCCAATCTTCCTGCCTTAGCCTACTGAACATTGAGATTAAAGGTGGGTACCATTATGTTTATGTCTGTTTTATTTTTAATTGATATATATTTGCATTTACATGTACAGTATATGCAGTACTATATCACTGTATGTATATAACATGATAAGGTAAAAATCAGCAACTAACATTTCCATCATCTCACATATTATTTTCACCTGTTGGGATCCTTCCAATCCTTCCTTTCTATTCATTTTAAAATATATAATTGTTTTACACTATAATTATCCTATTGTGGGCCAGCCAAATAGCTCAGTGGATTAAAGAACTTGAAAGCAGGTGCAGGGGCCAGGGGTTCAATCCCCGGGCCTGCTGTTCAGGCCCCAACGCTGGGGCATGCTGAGAAGGCAATTGAGACTGGGTGTGGTGGTGTACACCTGTCATCCCAGCTCTTGGGAGGCTGTAAACAGGTGGATCACTATGAGTCTGATCTAGTAGTGAGATTCTGAATACCCTGTAGACCCATCCCTAAAATACAAAAAAAAAATCCTATTGTGCTATATGATTTAGAACTACATCCCAACTCTATATTGGTACCACTGTCCACCTTCTTATTCTTCTCCCATTTTCTAATGACCTATACTTTGCTCTCTATTTCTGTGTGATCAGCTTTGTTTAGCTTCCATGCATGAGCAAAGTGGCATTTGTGTTTTTTCAGTACTAGAGATTGAACTTGAGACCTTGTGCTTGCCAGGCAGGTGCTTATGCCACTGAGCTATATCCCCAGCCCTGTGGCATTTGTCTTCCTGGGTCTGGCTTATTTCACTCAATATAATGTCCTCCAGTTTAAACCATTTGCAAAATTGATGCAATTCCTTTCTTTTTCTGATAGAACAGTATTTCATTATGTATATATACTACATTTCAAAGGTCCATTTGGTCATCAGTGGGCATCACAGCTGTATTTTTTGGGGTAGAGATCTAACTCAGGACCTTGCCGTTGCTAGACAGGTACTGCATCTCTGAGCCATACCCCCAGGCCCTCAGTTGTTTATATTGTGAATAATGCTACAATAAATACAGGCAGGCATGCTGGGATCTCTTTGACATAATGATTTCATTTTCCTTGTGTACATAGCTGTTGAAAGTGACTGAAGCTGGAAATTGATCATATGTGGAAGAGCAGGACAAGGCCTTATTGCCTAGAGCAGTCAAACCATCTCAGTCTTGATAAAAACCTACTACCTGTGCAATTTCGGGCATTAGTTTCTAGGCAACCTTGTGTCTCGTGATACTAACTTTACAAAGATATGCACAAATGCCACTACTGTTCTTTAGGTCTTTTGCTCATCAGGCAAACAGACTCGACTTGAACTAAGCTCTTGTGTCTTGTCTATCTTTTCCTCATTCTTGTCACAGTAGCTCCCCGGGGAACATTGAGACACTGAGTCCCTACATTTGCAACACGAACACCCAGTAAGGATAAGTGGGCAGCAAGAACATTTTCCAAGCGTGCACGTAAGGGGAGGGAAGAGAATCGGGTAGAGTCAGTATTCAGCACAGGCATACATTAGTACTGGAAACATTAGGTATAAAATGTGGGGATGGAGGCTCATTCAGGCAGAAGTGGGTTCCCTAGAGCCTAACAGTGAAATGAGCTTGAAGAGAAGCCAAAAGAAGGTTAGATAAACTACTGGTAGTTAAAAATGGGACAATGGACTGGGGAGACAGCTCAGCCATTTAAGCATCTGCCTGGCAAGCCCAAAGGCCCAAGTTTGATCCCCAGTACCACCTGCCATGCCAGCCCTGGAACCCCTGGTGCATCAAGCTGGCCTCAGAATGAGGTGTGGTGGTGTATATCTGTAATCCCAGCACTGGGAAGGCTGAGACAGGAGGA
>NW_004524720.1:6442636-6443408 GCF_000260255.1 Octodon degus
TACAAAATCTCAAAACAAGATTTTAGGTGAGTAACAATGGTTAATACATTGTGTATTGTTACTGCCAAAGTAGTTTCTCATATTACAAGATATGGGCAAGAAATAATTAATAAACAACATCGGTACAAAACTCTTTTTTTAACTTTTTTTTAAAGTCAACAGAAAATGGAAATATACTTTTTAAAGTTTCTAATACTAGAAGAAGATATCATACAATGTCTTTTAAATAAATTGTCAGTCAAAGATACAGTAGAAATCTTAGAATAAAAATTAAGATTAAGCAATATTCAGAAAACTAAATGTTTCAAAACAATTGAACCAAGAAAAAGTTTTCATTATAGCAAAGAAGTACTAAGAGTAAAACATAAGATAAATACTGGAATGGCAAGTAAATGACCAGCACTTTTAACAGTTTAAGGATAGGATATCACACAAAGTTCTAGTGTGTTGTGGACATACATAAAGACTGTGACATTTACTGGTGGCTAGTCATCACTTGTGGAACTGATCTACAGCTATTTCTTTGAAATCCACCCTGTAGACTGAGGTGGAATCATGACTCATCAAGTGGAAGAGATGTCCATTTGTAAGGTGTGCTGATGAGAATATTCTACTGCTGAACACAAAGGGATAACTAAAAGACTACTATTGTATACCTCTTATTCTCTTCTGTTTAATTGTTTGCCCTATTTGACAGGTTCTTTCCATTACCATTCATTGGGCTGTGATCAATTTGCTCCCTCTCTAGAACTTCATTTAGTAGTCTGTGTAG
>NW_004524720.1:6443508-6447408 GCF_000260255.1 Octodon degus
ACACCCTGTAGACCCTTCCCTAACAAAATACAATAATAATAATAATAATAATAATAATGTATCAATAGATTTGAAGGTGACAGAGCACCTACATACAGGTTCCAGGTAAACTGAAACTTTAGGACTAGACCCAAGTAAAAAATGAATTGCATATGAATGTGATAGCTGAGCCTGTCTAAATCTTAAAGCAGAGAATGAGCCTATCATGTTGGCGTTTGCCTGTAATCCTAGTGCTCTGGAAGGCCAAGGCAGAGGATACAAGTTCCAGCACAGCCTGGGCAATTTGGTGAGACCCTGTCTAAAAAAAAATGACTGGTCCTCAGTATCACAAAAACAAACATAAACAGCAGTAGCACTGATATTCCTACAAACCAACTTTTGTTTATTTTGCCTTCTGCTTGCCAGTCAAACCACTTTATATCTGGATATTGCAATTCTTTTCGACCTGGACTTCCTATTTTCTATGTTTTTCTCAAATATTTATTCTGCAAACTGATACAAAAATTTACACATTATCATTCATGAGACCTTTAAAAATAATATAACAGTTTCAATTACTTTAAAGCCTGCCTAGTGCCTAAAATTAGAAGCTAAAAATATAAAGTAAAATACATAGCTAAGCAAAAAGCATTTTTATAGTGTAATGTTGAGCTGAAATAATTTGTTTCTGTATCCTGAGTTTCTGTATTGAGTTGGCGGTAAATAAATATTTGGTATTGAAAAAATTTGAACCTGAGCTTCAAAGAACAACTGCAACAATGGAAACCTGGAGGAAATGCCCAGCAGGCAGAAAAGAGAGAGCACCAGTGTAATAAGCAGATAAAGGGGGTTGAAAGGGGCTTGAACTGGAAAAGATAAATAGTGTGGGGCAGGAAATGTACGAGATGAATCTAGAACATTTATTCCTGAAAATAAGGAAATACTCAAAGACTGTTGAGATTGTGAAAAAAATGACACTAGTCAACCTGAAACAATTTGGGTATCAAAAAGAATAATTACTTGCTTGATTTAACATATAAAAATCAGAATCTATAAGGACACTTAACAAAAGATAGAGAAACAAGGGGGAGAAGACAACTTTCACAAAAACCAAACCACTACATCAAATTCCTAAGTCCTAAAGAAATTCTGGATATTAGCAATTAAAGGTAAGAATTAGATATTTTATTCAATCTTATCAAAAGATAATTACTACTTTGCAAATACCAACAAATAATGAACTCAACTAAACCTGATTGAATTTTCCTAAAATACTTTAAAATATGGCAAGGTTTTACCCCATGGATTACTTGAAAACTTTCATAGATTTACTTGATAAAAAGAAATATATATTATTTTTCAATGTGGAGATCTGGCTGTCAACATTTTAAACAAATAAGCAATCTTGACAACATTAGCTGTAAGATTAATAGCATATGTAGTAGGAAGCATACAAGAAACAGTACCTGTGTAATATTCTTGCCAAAAATTAACCCAAATTTAACCATGCTGTTAGATCTGACATCCAATACCAAATAAAGGAGATGATGGAGAGAATGCCCAGTTGGATTTCAATATGTGTCATAACAGTAAAATAACAGTAAAGTATGGTATTGGTGTAGGAATAGGAATAGAATACCAATGGACCAAAAAAGAGAAAAAGACCCATGTATATTTGTTACCTTAAAATATTATAAAAGTGCATTGTCAGAGCATTGTTTAAAAATTATTTCAAAAATTGTTATGGGACAGTTGGTTATATATATAACAATTAAGCTAGGTAGATTAATGGACTTTATGCTATATAGAAAATTCTATATTAAATATATTTAAATGTGCAAAACCATAATTTAACAATAGTGAGGAGCAAATAAAACTACCTTTATGACTTTTAGCTTAGGACTCATTTTAAAAAGAAGACACAGAAAACATACAAAATAAAGGATCAGGATGGAAAATGGCAAGATTAAGTCCAGCCTGGGCAACTTAATGGCTTAGCAAGACTCTGTCTCAAAAATACATTAGGGGAGCACTGGTGGTGTAGATTACTGTGAAGGCCCTGGGTAAATTTCAACCACCCCCACCACACAGTAGCAAATGTGATTGCTATCTCATACTTCTGTAACTGGACAAAAAGAATGCAAAAGAGTATAAGAGTATGAAGATACACAAAAAATCAAGCATGACAGGATGTGTGTGTGTGTGTGTGTGTGTGTGTGTGTGTGTGTGTGTGTTACTGGACAATGAATCAAGCACCTTCATGGTGAGCTATATCCACAGTATTTATTATGTTGTTTTTTGGTAAGATCTCTCTCTCTAAATTGCCCAGATTGGGCTGAACTTGGGATCATCCTACCACAGCTTCTCAGAGTCTGGGATTCAGACATGTACCACCCACTATACCAAGCTGGCAGAGCTCATCTAAATACCAACAATCTCATTGATAACACCAACATTCTAAGCATGGTTTCAGGAAGGCTTTGGGGCTGTAGAAGCTGGCTGAATTGAATTGGAAAGCTTTCTGTTCATATCAAACTTCATTTCTTTAGATAAAATGTTTCTTGGCAGCTTTTTTTCTAAACTGTAAGGCTTCTCTGTTCTTCTCCTCTACATACCGTATCGTAAGGGCATTATTTTGTTTATAACTCTCAATAAGAGTGATTGAAAATCTATAAAATCATGGATTTTCATTTATTTTTCTAACTGCAGAACTTGGCAATAGTAATTAATCAATAGCAACCTACTATGTAAAATATAGTTACTGCTTTCAAGAGGCTTGTAAACTGTCAGATATGTAAAGAAAACTGATTCATGTCATAGTTTTTGCACAGTATAAGTAGAATGTTGGCCAAAAAGAGGGAGTAATCTTGTCCAAGGGTGTAAACGTTCAGAATAGTATGCCCAAATGTTAAATGATAATTTGTTTAACAAATTATACAGAGTATGCAGCAACAGCCTAACACATGACTCACTGTTGTCCTCCTGTTTGGTTTCTATAGGGACCCATTATAGCTCTACCACAGAATATATCACTTTAGATTTCATTTATTTGGTCAACATATATCTCTATTGGATTTACATCTAATTCTTCAGGTTAGGAACTATATCTTAATTTTTGCAAACCCAAGTCTAAACCAATTGGTCTGTTCATAAAATTTTAGTTAAATTAACAAATTTAGTTTAAGACAGAACATAATAGAGATGTTCTAAAGAAAAGTCAACAGCACACAAAAGACACAAAAACATGAAATATGTTGTATTTAAGTAATTGTGAGTAGTTTGAGACAGAGAATTACATTTGAGTATAAAAGCCATGAAAAATAAGCTTCATAAAGCCATCAAAATTCTGACCATGGAGATTATGCTATGTTGAGAATTGCTAATTTCTGAAGTATTAATTGTTCCATAGTTTATTTATAAGGCAAAAAACCCCAGAAGTACAAGAATTATATTTTAAAACTAGTCCAAATATGCTGCTTCCAAATTTCAATCCTTATTTGCTTCAATAATTTATAGTAATTTTTTCTTACCTCCTGATTGCCTTTGGGACATCATGAAATGGCCACTGTAGTCCACAGAGTACATATTCACTGGAACTGAATGCAGTCATCTTCCCACTTTTCAAATTAATTTCAGATCACCTTGCGCATCTTAATGCAAAGGAGATTTCAATTAAGAGAATCCTTTAAAAGACAAATTCTTTTTGAAGGTGGTAACCTTTGTTAACAGTCAATATGACATAGAAAAGCAACTATGATGTCACTGGGTTGCTTCCGTGGTCAGGACAGGAAAGAAGTGTTTCACCAGCATCATGTGTACTCAATATCTGTGTTTTTCTCCTTATCCAGATTCTCTTACAATCTGAATAACACTTTGAGAAAATAGTTGTGTTATATGCCAACCTTATGACTCTTTTTTTTT
>NW_004524720.1:6447639-6449710 GCF_000260255.1 Octodon degus
GGGCGTGGTGGCACACACCTGTAATCCCAGCTCTTGGGAAGCTGTAAACAGGTGGATCACTATGAGTCCAATCTAGTAGTGAGACCCTGAGCACCCTGTAGACCCTTCCCTAAAATACAGAAAAAAACAACAAAAAAGGTAGTATATGTATTTAAAAGTGGTTTTGACATGTTTGATTCTTTTATTGACTTTTATTTTCTCAATTCTGATTAGAAAGGATTTCACAATCACAAAGACTTTCTCTTGGGGTGCTCCTTCAAAAATCAAGCCCTGAACCTGAATGGGACAAGGAGGGTGAAATTGAAGTATCATAGATAGAACTTGAATCCTCTAGCTTTGCTCAATCCTATGAAAAAGGAAAAAATTATTTTAAATTGCAAGCAGCTAGTTCCAAGTGGCATAGTGGTGCCACTGGGGATGGCTGGGGCACAAATGGGTTCAGGGAGCACTTCCTGCTCAGTCCTAGGCAGATTTTCTGGGATTCCTAGCTGCCGGTACATTCATGTTCCCAGACCAACCTTAGTGGTTGGCTTGAGCCACCAACTACAGGTGTGTGCACCTGGGGTTAAGTAAGGGAGTCATGACAATGGCATACCATTGCCCTGGCATTTGCTATGTGACTTGCTGCCTCCAAAAACTTGTTCACCTCTAAATAATATATATGTTTAAAATCTGGGGAAAAACTTGTCACTTGGGGAGGGAGAATGTGGGTAAGAGAACCCCAAGGTGGTGAAGTAAAAGTATCAACCAGAGGCAGAACCCCAATATAAAAAGTCACCATGTTTTGCCTGGTGTCATCAATGTTGATTATGTACAAGAAACAAGATTATAGTTCAATCTACTCAAAACTGTTCAAATCAATCCAGATTCTCGTATCACTCAACTGGTCATTTTTTCTTTGAAAAAAAATTAAAATTAAAAAAGGAAATATTGGATTAAAAATAGAAATTAATTAGTTAAAGGAAAAACATTTTAAAAGGGCATTTCAGATACAAGTGCAGATGGCCTCCAAGTAGGGCAGCTACAAAGGTGCTGGATTGAGGACTTGGCGTAATACAAAGGACTATTCCACCAGATATACAGCCTCACAGCAGGAAATGGAGCTATTTTCTCCATTAAAATTGATGCTAAAAGAGAAGCTTTTACATTTTCCTCTTAAGGTGATTAATTAATTAATTAATTAATTATTTTTTTGTCATTTTGAGCCAGGGCCTCCCTATGTAGTTGAGGCTGGTCTTGAGCTCACATTGTAGCCCAGGCTGGCCTCGAACTCAGAACGATCCTCCTGTATCAGCCTCCTGAGTGCTGGCATTACAGTAATGCACCACAATGTACACCTGTAGGTGATTAATTTAAAAGGCTGTTTGAATCCTAAAGACAAAAACAGTTTGCCTTTTGTTAAAACAATCATTATTTCCTGAGATTTATAATAATGGGGAAATTTTAAAAGATTAATTTTCTTGATTCCTAATAAGGTTGATTACCTGTTTTATAGTCCTAAATTTATTTTGTATAAAAACGCTTTGATATTTTACAAATAAATATAGAGGTTTGGAGTATAATCTAAAAGCAGTAGAGTTTAAAAAGTTGCTTGAATTAGTCAAGTGATGGCTGTGACTCATCAACATGGCTGACACTGACAAAAGATCTACAAACTGTGGTACAGGGTTTCAGGATAAATCCTCAGGGGATTTGACTGACCTTATCAGATACAAACATTACATTTCTTGTTGCATAGGTCTTGCTTTATCTCGGTCTTAAATATCCAGATGAAGAGTATAAAAACGAAGTATAAAAAATAAATCCATATTAATATGCTGAGCTGTAAAAGGCTCAAGTCAACAACTTCTGACATGGACAGCCCTACAGATAACCCACTACTATTATGGACTACTGGACTATATTGGAATATTTTGCTGAATTCATGCACTTACAATATTTAAATGACAATGGAATACCCATCTTTGACAAAACTGAAAAACAAAGGGGATACAAATGAACAACCATTTTTTTCATAATTTTATTGATAAACAAATAGCAATGAGACAGTTTCAAATCAAATCGCTAGGAC
>NW_004524720.1:6458175-6478402 GCF_000260255.1 Octodon degus
TGTAGTTATAACCTTCGCATGTACTGAAGTTCAGGTGCAGCTCTGCAAAGTTTGGACTTATCCAGCTGTGCTTGTCTTGGGTCTGTCTGCTGTGCTCAGCTCCTTCCCGCTGCTGCCCTTGAGGGTGAACCTGTTGTGCTCCTGTGGCAAGACGTTCTGCTCCTGGACTAGCTGGTTGGATCTATACTCTACACTGTCTGCAGGGATTGCAGCTGCAGGGTTACACCTCAGGCTTGTATGCCAGGCCTGAGCTGTGCCTGGAGGGGGCAAGGTGGAGTAGGGGGGAGATGAAGCTCTCCCTCACACTCACTGGGTCTGGGCTGGGACTGGGTCTGAGGGGTCCTGGAATGCGGCAGAAATTCCTACTCGGTGGGCGGGGTGGGGGAGGTACTGTAGAGTGGTAGGGGCATCCCAAGGTGGTGGGAGAGGGTCTGTCCCATGCTGCGCCTGAGCTGGGACTGGTCCCGCAGGTGCGGGGTAGCAGGAAGCTTTCCCACACACTCACCAGACCTGGGCGAGGACTGGGTCTGGGCATTCCTGGAACGTGGGAGAAATTCGTACTCTGTGGGTGGGGTTGGGGAGGTTCTGTGTAGTGGTGGGGGGCGTCCCAAGGGAGTGTGAGAGGGTCTGGCCCATGCTGCGCCTGGGCTGGGACTGGTCCCGCCAGCGCAGTGTAGCAGGAAGCTCTCCCACACACTCACCAGACCTGGGCTAGGACTGGGTCTGGGGGTTCCCGGAACGCGGCTGAACAACCATTTTGTATCCATATATTCAAAATAGGGTAGATATACAGCTACTTTCTCTTAATTCAGTGAATAGAAAGATTTGTTCTAATATTGTTTGTGGACAGGATATCATGTTTGCATCTTGTACAATGAATAACCACTAAGACAACAATATGCAATGTATTAATTATTGAAACTGTCCTATTAATCAGTTTTGAAACTGTCTTATTGCTATTTGTTTCTCAATAAAATTATTTAAAAAACCAGTTGCTTGATTTTGATATCCCACTTAATTAATGGCATGCCTAGTTGTGGCCTCCAAAGGGGTATAAGCTTTGATAACTTTTTCATATTTGAATCTCCTCATCCAGCAGAGACATATTGTGCCCCCAACTGTTCTGATAAACCCAAAATGATTTTCAGACTTCATTTGGTATTATTAATTAGCTCCATCCAGTTTTTGGGCTAATTTATATGGTGCTATTAATTGACATTATTCTTTAGGTAAGTTAAATTAATTTGCTTGTTTATGCAGATGGGTTATATTAGGTTAAAGGAGGCTATGTGATGGCTTTTTCTTCCAAAATATAAAATATAGAGTTTTCACTGTATAATAGAAATTTAATTACAGAAACAAAAAGGAAGATCAATCACTCTCACTTAACTTGTACCGTTAAATTCCTAAAATTTTACAAAAGATGGAAGTATAGCAATGGAATGATAATTCAATCAGATGAAACAAATAAAAAGTTGAATTGGGCTAGAGAATATGCTTGTGTTTTCCTGAGAATGCTGAGTGACTTGTTTGGGTACAATAGTGTGCTGTCAGGCTGTATCATGAAGCCATTTCTGGAGAAGAAATGAACAAATATAAGATTAGGTTTTGACCTGGGACCTACTGAAGGAACTGGCAAAATTAAAATCTAAGTTCTAAATAGGTGTTAAAGTATATAAAGGGCTGGGGAGATAGCTCAGTGGTCTAAGCACATGCCTGGCAAATGCAAAGACATAGGTTTGATCCTTGATACCACATGCCATGTCAGCCACAGCCACTAGGCATAGTGGCACACATGCTGCCTAGTGAGACCTTGTACGAAATAAATAAATAAATAAATAATTTTTTAAAAAAGCCCAACCAGATCAATTGAGCAAGACCCTGTCTCAAAAAAAAAAAATTGACTCATCTATAAAAAAAAAAGTATATAGAGATAACTGAGCTGAAAGTTACTAGTGTTCTGAAAACAAAATTAAATGTTAAAAAGTATATCAATTTTAGGTAAGAGATTCTATTCCTTCCAAATTTTTTCTTATTAGAGGGCTCTACTTCTGGCTCTAGAAGCCCAGTCTCCTCACAGAGTGAACCAGTGGGAGGTGCCAGGTGAAGGCTCCTCAAGAGGAATCCAAACTAGAGGTGCTGAGGATTCAGGAGAGAATTTGGATGAGCTGGTATGCCCTGAGGATTACAGGTACATGGGAGCCAACCAGATAGAGTTCAGGGGAATTAATTAACATACAATTCTCAAATTACAATCTAATTCACTATATAGTATAGTGTTTGCTCCTATGATTTAATGTACAAAACCATGTTACCAAAGTATGTCAATTTCTAAATTTCATTTGCTGCTATTAATATTGCTAATTGTAGTACTGTAATTAGGATAACATATTGGCCTTATCCACATGTTCTCCATTGTGTAATAATATTGGGAAGTGCTGAGGTAATAACCTCACCAAAGACCTATACAAATGGGCCAGGAAGAGGGCTCAGTGGAATAAGTGCTTCCCTGGCAAGTGCAAGCATCTGAGTTCAACCCCCCAGTTCCACAAAAAACAAAACAAAATAAGCAAGCAAACAAACAAAAAACCTATACAAAATGATCAAGGATAGTGCCAAATAGAAACCAATAGCTCACTCTCAATCAATAAAGAAGGCAAGATCTTGGGACAAACAGAAAGCAAGAATCTCCTACACACTGAAGAGATACCTGAAGAACAGACTCCTTATGGAAAGTCTCTGATTGCAGAGATATAGCTATATACAATCAAAACTTCACAAAGATTATCACAGAAATCAAAATAAAGGCTTCTTTCTGAAATAGAAAATGACAAGACAAAGGAGCAAAACGCAATCTCAGGCCAAAAGTCCATGCAGAACAAATCCAGGAGATATCAACATAGAAGAAATTGGATGTCACGTATCTTAAGTCTCTAAAATAACAGCAACTGAAGTAAAGAAACAACAACACGGGGGTACAGAGGAAAACAGATCAGAAATAATCTCTCAGGTAAGAAAGGAAATGGTGGTTATAATGAATTACTGAGTGTATATGAAGAAGACATTGATTAAAAAAATAGAGGAGGATAGGAAAATGACAGAAACCTTGAATAAGCAATAGAGTAAAGGAATACAATACATGAAATAAATTAAATAGATATTCAGGAAATAAAAAAACCCAATTATAAGTTGGCTAAACTGTTTCAATGAAAGTAAGATAGACTTTCAGTCTTCAAAGTTATTACAGTGAGTGACCAGGAAAGGAAGAATCTCTTAAAACAACAAGGAACTGGGAAATAATAATCCATTAGCTACAAGACAATGCAAAGATGAACAACATAAGACTTATAAGTGCCAATGAAGAAAAAGGAGCCAACACTGAAAACATAAAAAAGAATATTTACAGAAACAATAGCACAAAACTTTCCAAGTATGAGGGAAGAATCTGGAAATCAGATAACTGGAGCATATAGAACTCTAAATAGCAAATCAATCAAAATAAAGCTATACCCAGACATATAATAATCAAGATCCCAGAAATTCATCACAACAGCATACTAAAACTATGAAAAAGAAAAAAACAAACACAACTGATCACATTTGAAGGAAAGCCCACTCAAATCACAGCATATTTCTCAACATAAACCATCAAGTCAAGAAAAGCATGCAGTGAAGTATTTAAAGTCCAATAACAAAACAACTTCCAAACCAAATTGATATACCCTGGTAAACTCTCTTTAAAAATTAATGGAGAAGTAAAATATTTCCATGACAAAGAACAACTAAATAAATTTATAACCACTAAACCAGTCCAACAAAGAATATGGAAAGATATTCCAGGAAGAGATCAAAATGACCAAAACCCCAAGAAAAACAACAGAAAGAAACCACCAAACAGGACAAACAATTAAAAACAGGAAACAGTGTATCTCAGCAAGAAAATAAGACAAAGATAAGCCAATACATGTAACTTATAACCACAATGTAAGTGGAATCAATTCACCAATTAAAAGAAATGGACTGACAGAGTACACCAAGAAAATAAATCCAACAATATTCTGTATATATGAAATATATCTAACTCAAAGTAAATTCATAGATTGAAAGCCAAAGGATGGAAAACAATACTACATGTGCCAGGAGCTCATAAAAAAGCATAGTTAGCTGTCCAGTTCACAAAGAATGTGAACTTCAAATCAAGAATGATCAAATAAGATAAAGTAGAACACAACATAGTTATTAGGGGAAAACTTCAAGAGGAAGAGATAACAGTCATAAATATATATGCACTGAATATGGGAGTATTTAACTATATAAGACAAATTTTAAAGGAAATGAAAAATCTAATAACATATTCTTAATACAATCTTAATGGGGGGTCTTAATGCATCTTTATCTATTTTTATTTTATTGAGAAATATCAATGAGACAGTTTCAAAGCTGAATAATGGGATACTTTCAATAATTAATACCTTGTACATTATTATCTTTTCAGTGGTTGTTCATAGTACAAGAAGCAGACAGGATATCCTGTACAAACACTATTACTACAAATCTTCCTTCTCATTGAATTATGCAAAAGTAGCTGTATATCTATCTTAACTATTCTGTATATACAAATACAAAATGGTCCTTTCCTTGTATTCCCCTTTTTTTGTTTAGTT
Organism: Octodon degus; assembly: GCF_000260255.1. Lineage (NCBI taxonomy): Eukaryota > Metazoa > Chordata > Mammalia > Rodentia > Octodontidae > Octodon > Octodon degus. The sequence continues at coordinate 6,462,840 of NW_004524720.1, forward strand.
CTGTCAGAGATGGGTGTTCTATTGGCATCTAAATACTATAGGTGCTGGAATTCAGCAAAACTATCCAACACAGTCCAGCAGTTCACAATAGTAGTGGGTTATCCACAGAAGTTGTTCACATGAGCCTTTTATAGCTCAGCATATTAATATGCATATCTATCGAAAAGAGACATCTCCACTAGACAAAACATTAGCAAAGAGGTAGAAGAATGCAAACAAACCTTTGAATAAATGGACTTAGTGTACATTTACTGTGTTCTACCACACAATCTGAATACATATTCTTTTCAGCTTCATATGGGACTTTCTTTAAAATAGAGCATGTATTAGTTCATAAATCATGCTTAAATGAATGCAAGAAAATAGAAATTATTCCATGCATATTATCAGAATCCAACGCAATGAAACAGAAAACTAATGACAAAAGAAAATGAAAAAACTCCATAAACACATGGACATTAAATAACACCTTCCTCAGCAACCAATGGGGCTGAGATGAAATTAAACAATATCGACAATCCAATGAAAAATCAAAAACAACTTACCAGAATTTGTGGGATGCAATGAAAGCAGCTTTCAAAGGGAAATCTATAATAGTGAACTCACACATAAAAACAGAACAAGAACACATAGATATCCTACTAATGCATCTCAAGCTTCTAGGAACAGAAGAGTAATCCACATCAAAAGCTTAAAGGTAGGAAGAAATAAAAAGATTAGAGCAGAAAATAATGCAGTTGAGACGAAGAAAACAATATAAAGAATTGATTTCAAAGAATTTGGTTCTTTGAAAGATTAAATAAAATTGACAAACTCCTAATGAACCTCATCAAAAGGAGGAAAGAAAAAAAAAACTCAAATTCAAGAAATAAGAAATGAAAAGTGTGAAATTACTACAGATCCTGTAGAAATTCAGAATACTATCAATAGCTACTTTGACTGGGACCGGGGAGATGGCTCAGTGGAATAAGCGCTTCCCTGGCAAGCACAAGGGTCTGAGTTCAATCTCCAGTTCCACACACACACACACAAAAGCTACTTTGAAAATCTTTATTGCTACAGAATTGAATACACAGAAGAAATGAACAGCTTCCTAGACAGGTACAAATTACCTAAATGGAATGAAGATGTAAAAACTCTGAATAGCAAATGTCAGCCAATTAAATTGAAAATGTAATAAAAACAACTTACCAAAAAAGCAAAGTCCAGCTCCTGATGGATTCACAGCTGAATTCTACAAGAAATTTAGAGAGGACCTAATACCAACTCTTTTCAAATGCTTCAATGAAATTGAAAGAGAAGTAATGCCTCCTAAGTCATTTCTTAAGGCAAGTATTACACTGATATCAAAACTGGACAAAGACCCAACCAAAAAAAGAAGCCAATCTCCCTCATGAATGTAGATACAAAAATCCTCCATAAAATACTAGAAAATACCATGCAGCAAGGATTGGTTCAGGGATGGTTCAACATATGCAAATCTATACATGTAATAAACCATACAAACAGAACCAAAAACTAAAATTGCATGTTCACTCACAATAGACACAGAAAAGGCCATGGTTAAAGTTCAATGCTTATTCATGAAAAAAAAAAATTAACAGAAAATTGAAATAGATGGCATATCCCTCAATAAGGTAAAAGCCATCTATGAGCAAACAGCCAAAATCATTCTAAATTAAGAAAAATTAAAAGCTTTTTTTCTAAAATCAGGTTACAAGACAAGAATGTCCACTATCACCACTCCTATTCAGTATAGTTCTGGAAACATTAGCCAGAGCTATTAGACAAGAGAAAAAAAAATAAAAGGGGTAAAAATTGGAAAGAAAGATGTTAAACTATCATTATTCACAGATGACATGATACTCTATGTGGAAGACTAAAAAAAAACCCACCAAAAAAGTCCAAGAATTAATAAAAAAATTCAGTAGCATAGCAAAAATACAAAGTCAATATCCAAAAATAAGTAGCATTCCTCTACACAGAAAACAAACCCACTAAGAGAGAAATTAGAGAAACAAAACCCTTCACAATAGCATCCAGAAAATGCAATACTTAGGCATCAATATAAAAATTGGTAAAAAAAAATCTGTAAAATGAAAACTACAATACTCTGAAAAAAGATATTGAAGAGGATTTCGTAAAATGCAAAGATATTCCTTGCTCCTGGATAGGAAGAACCAACATGGTGAAAATGGATATACTCCCAAAATTGTTATTCTCATTTAATGCAATTCTATCAAAATACCATTAACATACCTCACAGATCTAGAGAAAACATTCCTAAAGTTCACTGGGAATCAGAAAATACATAGAATAGCAAATTCAATCCCAGGCAACAAAGGCAAGGAAGGAGGCATTACAATCCCCAATTTGAAATTACACTACAAAGTTACTATGATAAAAATCGCATGATACTGGCAGAAAAACAGACCTGAAGATCAATGGACTAGATTAGAACATGCAGACACAACTACAAACACACTAAGCTACCTTATCTTTGACAAAGGGACTAAACATGTTCACCAGAAGTAAGATAGCCTATTTCATTGTGTTGGAAAAACTACTTTCTTTAAGCTGAAAACTAAAACTAGATCTGGTCTTATCACCATGCAGTAAACTAAGGTCAAAATGGATTAAAGATCTAAACATTAAAACAGAAACACAAAATCTATTGGCAGAAAAAGTAGGTGGAAATCTTGAATGCATAGATGTCCATAGAGGTCATGAAGATAAACAAAATTGCTCAGGAAATACTTCAAAGAATGAACAACTGGAATTTAATTTTACTAAGAAGTTTGTGTATGTCAAAAAAATCAGAGAATGAAAAGAAAATCCACAATTTGGGAAAAAAATGTTAACCACGTTCACTCAGATAAATGACTTCTCTCTAGAATATATAAAGAGCTAAAAAAAAAATCAGGTTCCCTAAATTGAAAAACCCAATCCCAAAACGGTCATCTGAAATGAATGCATACTTCTCAGCAGAAGCAATACAAATGGCAAATAAATACATGAAAACATATTCCACAGTACTGGTCATTGGAGAAATGCAACTAAAAGCAACACGGAGATACCATTTCACTTCAAAAAGAATTGCTATGATGAAGAAATAAAAAGTTAATAACAAATGCTCCAGGGACTGTTGGGAAAAAGGGACCCTTCTTCACTGTTGGTGGGAATATAGACTGGTACAATCACTTTGGAAAGCAGTGTGGAGATTTCTCAAAAATCTTGGATTACAGGTCCCATTCAATCCAACCATCTCCCTTCTGCATACATTTCCAAAAGAATTGAAAACATCATGTATGTACCCATGTTTATAGCAGCACAATTTGTCATAGCTAAATCTTGGAAATAACCCAAATGCCCATCAACAGAGGAATGGATAAAAGAAGATGTATCTTTTATACAATGGAATATTGTATAAAGAAAGACAAACTTGAGCCCTTTATTGGTAAATTGATACAATTAGAGGCTATACTTATAAGTGAAATAAATGAGATCCACATGTAAAAACATCAGATATTCCCTCTACAGTAAGAATCTGGAAGAATAAATAAAATCTAAAAGGTACAATAGGCATAGTAAAACAGAAACTTATCATAGAGAATAAACAATGGAGATGAGGAAAAGGAAAAAAAGATAGAAAAAATTAAAGGGAAAATCATGTAAGTATACAGGCTAGTTGAGAAGATTGTACTACTAATTTCTATGAATTTTTATATATTTAGTACAGGGTCCACAGAGTCTCACTACACAGATCAGATTCAGAGTTATCCTGCTGTTTTCAGCCTCCCAAGAGCTGGGATTACAGGTGTGTGCCACCATGCCCAGTCCCAAGTGCTGCCTCAGTGTGCCCCAGGGGCAGAGCATGGCACACCAAGGATCCAACTCCAGTCCCTGCATCTGCCTAAGCAGGAGCTTTGATCTGCTGAGCTATCTGGTTGACCCTTGGGGAGAGATTTTTGACAAGACTACAATTACTGAATAGAGGGCTGGCCAACCTTTGTTAATTAATGAAGAGCCCCCAATAATCTCCATACTCACTTAGAGACACCCCTAATACATTAATCATTAGAAAGCATATTTTTTTTAAAAAAAATGACAGTAAGTTTTCTCAGAGAAGTTGCTCTTGATACAAAACTAAAGAAACAAATGTTTTTACACACACACACACACACACACACACACACACACACACACGGTACTTCATTGTTGTTAATCTCATGATATATTAAACTAATTCATGATTTCAGATATATAGGTCTTCCCAAATGTAAAACAAAGATTGCTTTTTGTGATAAGACTTTTTCAGATTCAGACTTTGGCCTTTAACAAAAAAAATTGTGATGTACATCTCATTAAGGACAAATTAGGGAAAAATTTCTTATGTGTTAGATGGAGATGAATGGCTAAAGGGGTTATATTATGTTAAAATTAAAATTTAAGTGTGTTACACAATATCATCAGGATAGTCATGCTCCAAAATTATGTATGGTTTTGATTTCTAAATTTCTGTGTAAAAAATATGTAACTGTTATCTGTTAACATTTTATAAGAATTTAAATATTAAAATATCCATGATTGTTAGAAAATAATGGTTCCATTTTATGTTTCAGGTGTTTGATGTGCATAAAAGATAGTAATGTTAAGCTTACTGCCTCAATTACAGGGTGACATCATTAAGACTCTCTTTTGAATGTTTAAAAACTGAGGTTTGGAGAACAAAAATTAAAGAGATAGAGTGGGATAAGAGAATAGCCAATATTTTGACTCTATCTCTCCAAGTTCATTGAGGACACAGGACATGAAGAACCTCTGTTGTGACATCCTGTAACTCAGCTGAGTCCATGAATTTCTGATCAAGGAGATTATGAAACCACAGAGAGAAGTTATTAATGATATATAGTGTGCCTAAGGCGAGTCACCTGGAGATAAAAAAAATTCTGAAGCTAGGCCTCGCAGAAAGCAGAAAGCCTTAACTCACTCTGTTCAGCCTCATGCCTCACTCCCCCCTCCTGGGTCCAAGTCACTGAATTTGGTCCACTTGTTCTGGCCACCTCTACTGCTCTGTGCCAACACACTAGGCCAACAGGCCTGGCTACTGTTCCATACCTCTGCACTTGGCCCACAGGTGTGACTGCATCTACTGATTTCTATATGTTTTTTGACTGTGTATCTTCATTTTAAAAATTATTATTCATGTCAATTATTCATTTTTTACTTTGGATTAGTAGTCTTTTGGTTATTGACTCATTATATATTTTAGGTATTAACCCTTTGTCAGAGAAATAGTTTCTCTCATTCTACAGGGAGTGAATAGTTTCTTCACTCTGCTGATTGTTGCAAATGCTTCTTAGCTTGATGTACTACTATGTTGTACTTTTGTATTTGTTGGCTATGCTTGTGAAGTCTTATACAAGAACACATTTACATGTCATGGTGTCAAGTACTTCCTCTGTTTATTTCTAGTAGTTTTATGATTTGGTGTCTGACATATGAGTCTTTGATTCAGTTTTCATTGTTTTTTGTATAGACCTCGTAGAGGGTTTAGTTTCATTCTTTTGCATATGTATATTTCCCAGTACTATTTGTTGAAGGTACTATCTTTTCTATATATATGTACTTGGCATTTTTGTCAAAATTAGTTGGCTATAATTTGGACTGTCTATTCTATTCCATTGATCTGTGTACATGTTTTTCTTTAATTTTTCCAATATCAAGATGTTTTAACAACTACAGCTTTTTAGTACATTTTGAAGCTAGGTGATGATTCTTGTTGTTTTACTTTCTCATGATAGCTTTAGCTATCGTCTTTTGTTTCCACTGTATTTTGTGATTATTTTTTCTAGCTCTGTAAAGAATGTCGTTGGTATCTTAATAGAACTTTCATTTAATACAAATTTCATATAAGTAGCTTTGGGTAGTATGTACCTTTTGACAATACTAAATCTTCTAACACACAAGCATAAGGTGTCATTCCATTATTTGTTATCCATAATTTCTTTCATAAAGTGATTTATAATATTTATTTTAGATATTTTTACTTCCTTAATTATATTTATTCCTATATTTGTGTGTGTGTGCATTGTAAATGAGATTGCTTTTGCAATTTCTTTTTCAGTTTGTTATGTTCATACAAAAAGGCTATGGTCTTTTGTATGTTGATTTTATATTTGGTAATTTTAATGAATTCATTTTCCAACATTTTTTTGATGAAGTCTTTAGATTTTTCTAGATATAAGGTTACGTAATCTGAAACAAAAGATAGTTTGACTACTTTTTCCCAACTGGATGCCTTTTACTTATTTCTCTTGACTAATTCCTGTAAAGTTTGTAGTGCTCTGTTGAATAGAAATGATAAAAATAGATATCCTTGTCTTTTTCAGATCTTTAGTATGGTGTTGGTTGTGGATTTCATATATATACCTTTATTGAATTCATTCCTTTTGTACCTAATTTGTTGAGTTCTTTTATGGAGTCATGTTCAATTTTACCCAATGTTTTTTCTGCACCTCTTGAGATGATATGATTTTGGCCCTTCAATCTGTTGATATACTGATATATATATATATATATATATATATATATATGTTGCATTTTAATTTAAATCTAAAATATCAAAGGTGGGGCTTTTGGAATTTGATTGGATCATTGGGGTGGTACACACAATTGATTAATCTTTTATTGTTAAGTGTGCTATTAGGAGATAGAGCACAGTTAGAACAAGAAGGGTTACTGGGAGTATGACCTGGAACAATGTATTCTTGTTTCTGGTTCATCCCCCTTCCTCACTACCACAAGTTGAGCACCATGCTTGTTATGCCTTTCTACCCTGTCCTTCCTTCCTTCCTTCCTTCCTTCCTTCCTTCCTTCCTTCCTTCCTTCCTTCCTTCCTTCCTTCTTTCCTTCCTTTCTTTTTTTTGTATTTAGGAAAGAGTCTACAGGGTGTTCAGGGTCTCACTACTAGATTGGACTTGTGATTCCCCTGTTTGTAGCCTCCCAAGAGCTGGAATTACAGGCATGTACCACCATGCCGAGTATCAATTGCCATCTCAGTGCACTCCGGAGGCAGTGCCAGCATGGCAGGCCTGGGGATTGAACCCCTGGCTCCTGCACCTACTTGCAGGCACTTCAATTTGCTGAGCTATTTGGATGACCTAAACTGCCATTTATGCCTTAGAGTGAGCCGACCACTGACTGAAATCTTTGAAACTGTGAGCCAAAATAAACTTCTCTCCCTTTAAGTATTGGATGTCATGTATTTTTCTCCAACAATGAGAAAGTTATAAACACAGAAAATTGGTAGAATAGGCTTTTTGCTATGACTGTACCTTACCAGGTGGTTCAGAAGTTTTTGGAACTGGCTTGTGGGAGAAGATGGAGATATGGGCTAGAGAATCTTTAGAATGCTTTGAGTAGAGCCAGATGGGTGATTCTGATTTGATCCCAGAAGACCAGAATAATGACAGGAATGTGGACAGTAAAGGTCAGGCTGATGAGGTTTCAGATGGGAATGGAGACTGTTGGGAAATTGACTAAAGGCCATATGTGTTACATTCTTATGAAACACTTGCTTTCATTTGTCCATGTCCTAAGGCTTGTACTTGGCTGTATTTAAAAGTGGCAGACTTACTAATCTTGTAGAGGAAATTTCAAGGTAATCCAATGTTTTGACTGTGGTATAGATACTTTCGGTAGATGTCAAACTTATATTGAAAGTTGGAATAAAAAAAAAAGATGTGACTATTTTTCAGTTTGGTCAGAAAGGATAATGTTGGAGCTAAAGACAATATGATTGCTGAATGATGAGTACCATTTAAAAGAAGCTAAGTACTTTGCATAAGGACTGTAAAAAAGAGGGCTGAGGGTGTCTCAGGAATTGGATGAGTCCATTAATCATAGGGCTAAGGTTGTAAAAGAGTAAACTCCTTTAAAAAACTTTGCTTAGAGAAGAGATCACTAGAATTCTGCTCATTCATAGTTGCTTAAGGAATTGTACCCCAAGATAAGCCATCCAGACTCTCAGAGACTGCTGTAATCATGGTCCAAGGGATCCTGGCTTTTGTTCTACTAGAAGCAGATCTTGGTGTAATCCACTTGGTGTTGATTTTATAGGCACAAAGAATGCAAGAGTTGTGGGGTCGTGGAGGCTTCCGTCCAGATTTCAGAAGGCCCCAAAGCCTAGGAAAATGTGTGTGACAGTGTCAGTCCCTGCCAGAAGCCCAAAAGTAGATGTGTGAAACTGAGAACTATGACACAGTAGGCTTAAAGAGAACACAGGAAATTACAGTTGTCAGGAATGTGGGACATCTGCTAAGAAAAGCTGTTGGTAAGGTGCCAAAGAAGACTGAAAGAAAAATCATATGAACTGCAACTGGTAAGACCATAGTGGAAGGACTGCCTAAACTCTATGTCTTCTGGATGTTGGACATAGATCTAGAAGATTTAATGTTTGTTCTTATGTTTTTCTATCATGCTTTATTCTAGTTCCTTCCTATATCCTCATTTCTCCCTCCCTTTTGGAATGAAAATGTTTATCTTGTTCCACTGGGTGTTGAAAGTGGTGTTTGTGATATTTTCGTGGTGCTGAGGATTTAAACCAGGGCCTTTGTACCATTCTGCAGACCTGTCCTTTAATTTTTGTTTTGGTAGGGGGCAGAATTTTGCTAAGTCACTAAATGGGCTGGACTGGGCTCTGATTTGCAATCCTCCTACCCCAGCCTCCCAGAGTGCTGATATTACAGGCTTGTGCTACCACATGAGCTTTAACTTTAAAATACTTTTACAGAGGTTTGCAGCTGACATTTTGTCTTTAGTTTCTGAGGGGATGTTGAAATTAGACTTTTGAGGAGTACTGAAACCGTTGTGATTTTGATAGCTTTAAAAGATGAACTAAATACATTTTGTCTAATGGAAAGACATGAACTTCTAGGAGACAGGAGTGGAATGTTACAGGTTAGACCTGAAATAAATGTTGTCATCCCCCCACCTCCCACATGTCACTTGTACACAGGGTGGCCTTCTGGAAGGCGATTGAGTTATGGAGACTTTAATAATCAGTAATCTATTAATGAATTCTTTTCTGAATGTGATGTGAGGAGTTGGGGGTCTAATTAGAGGAGGTAAATCAAGAGATTGACTGGAACAGTATTTTCTTTTTCCCACATCATTCCTTATCTTTCTGGACTTCCTGTCTTCCATGGAGTGAGAAGTTTTTCTCCACCATACCTTTCTACTTTGGAGCCAGAAAACTATGCACTGAATCTCATGAAACTTGAAACAAAAAGATACATCTCTTCCTTTAAGTAGCAAGTGTTAGGGATTTTGTCCCAGTGATGGTAAAGAGAATATTACAATGTTTATTGCAATATTCATTGTAATATTCATTTATGTTGAAACACCCAATAACCCTTGGATGAAACTTTCTTGGTAATCATGTACAAATTTTGTGATCATTGTTGGAATTATTTTGCTACAATTTTTTGAACACTTTTGCACCTATGTTTATTAAGGTTATTGGTTTGTAGTGGTTTTGTTTTACTTGTTATGATGTGTGGGCTAATATTGTGATTTTTATTAAGAGAGTAATGCTAGCCTTGTAGGATGAGTTTAGTATAGTTCTTTTTTAAGTTTTGGGATTGTTTAATAGCATTTGAAGTTCTTTACATGTTTTATAGAATTTATCAGTGAAAACAAAATGTGTTAGGCTTCTCTTTGTTTGGAGATTTTTATTACTCATTTAATTTTATCACCTTTTCCCACATAGTTTTAAAAATATAACATCTTGCTTTCTGATATTTTCAAATTCTTTTTTTTTAATTTGAAAGGTACAGTAGATACTGTGAAAGGGAAAGAAACTATTGAAATGGAAGTAACAACTGCAATGAGGAAAAGGAGAAAGGAAAGACAGAAGGGGAAAAGAAACATTTATATAATTTTCTTAGAAAATTATACAGCTTATTTCTGCTGATCTTTTGAAAGGAGGAGTTAATGCTTAATTTTTTCTCTTTCTCTTTAAATTTTTATAACTTTTTGGGACCATTTTTGCATGTTTATATCTGGTAATCTGAATGACTAATTTGAAGATAATAATATGCAATATAGCAACCATTGCTGAATTCCTATCATTTTGTTTAGGGAAATTCTATATAATTTGTAATGGTTTTTTTGCTATTTCTTAATTCTCTTATACAAATCTCTATTGTCTCTTTGTTACTACATCATGATCTTAGCTCACATAGTTTGTCCTCAACACAGAACTCTGGGGTACAAGGGAAATCTAGAGGCTCAGGATGGGCCTTTCAGAAAAACAGACTGTTTCTTCCTTTACAGAACATCAGCAGGCCTTGCCCTGCAGCTGTTGAAGAGAACGGACACTGATTTCAAAATAGTTATTTCTATTTTTATTTGTATTAGTTCATGTTTGCTGTACATAATGATTATACTCATAGTGAGTGCTTGATACATGTATGTAACACACCTGAATTCTTTTTTTAATCCCTTCTCCCCATTCCTCTCCCTCAATCTCTTGGTCTCTTTCACTTTTAGTTCTTTTTTTTTTCAGCACCAGGAATAAAACTGAGGACCACGTGCTTGGTAGACGGCACTTAAACTGCTGAGATATCTTCCCAGCTTTATATTATTTTAGTGTTTTTTTTTCCAGGGATCAAACTTGGGACCTTGTTCTTGGTAGGCAGGCACTTAAGCTGGTGAGCTATTTCCCCAGCCTTTCTTTAACTTTTGAAAAAGTCTATCTCCCTTTTTTATATTATCTATACTTAGTTTGGAGCTTTATTTATATTTTCAGTTTCCTATATAAGAGATACCAAGGAATTTTTAAGCTGGAGTGTATGATATTGTCCACCTAACATGGTCTCAAGGTGCATCCATTTTTATTCAAACAACTCAAATTTATCAGTCTTTATGGCAGAGTAGTTCTCCATTATATGTTCTTTCTGTATTTTTTTGCTTGATGGATGTATAGACCATTTTCATGATTTAGCTATCTTGAATTCAGCTGCTATAGGCATGTCCACAACTCTTTTGGAAAGATACCTAAATGGAGAATAGCTTTGGGACAAATACAAGTTCTACTTTTATTTTTTTTCAGGAATCTTCATACTGATTTTTGTAGTGGTTGTACTAGTTCACATACCTGCCAACAATGTAGAAATCTTTCTATTTCTTTGCAACTTTGCCAGGATTTGTTATTATTTGACTTTTCAATGACAACCATTCTTCTTGGAGTAAGATAGAATCTCATTGTTGTTTTAATTTGCTCTTCTCTAATGGCTAGAGATGTTGAACACTTTTTCATGTATTTTTTTTAACATTTATTTAGTGTGTGTGTGTGTGTGTGTGTGTGTGTGTGTGTGTGTGGCCAGCTCAGCCCACCAGGGGGCGCGGCTGGCTGGCATGTGGTGCTGGGGGATTGAACCGTGGTCCCTGTGCTTTTCCAAGCTTGTTCCAAATAGGTGCTTTAGACCACTGAGCCATCTCTCCAGCCCCTTTCATGTATTTTTTAATCACTTGTGCTTCTTCTTAGAAATGTCTATCCATTTCAGTTGCTCATTTTTTGATTGGGCATTTCATTTTGGGGTGCTGTAATTGTTTCGAGTTCTTTACACATCTTAGTTATTAGTCCTCTGTCACAGAAGTAGCTGCCAAAACTGTTTTCTCATCCTGTGGCTTTTTCTTCTTTACTCAGTTATTTACTTTTTGTGCAGAAGATTTTAATTTGATAAAATTCTATTTGTTGATTTTTGATGTCATTTATCTGCCCTTAGGGTTCTTTTCAGAAAATCCTTGCCTATACTTACCTCTACAAAAGTTTTACCTATTTATCTTGCTTCAGATTAACTGTTTCTGTTTTTATGTTCAGATCTTTGATCCATTTTCCTTTTGGCTTACTCCATTATGAGAGCTATACACTTAAGTTCAGTCTTTGGCTTGTTAAACAATTTCCCCAGCATTATTTGCCGAAGAAGTTATCTTTCCTACAGCATGCATATTTAGCTCCCTTTTAAAAGATCACTTGGCTATATTATCTGGGTTTATTTCTGCATCCTCTATTCTGTTTTATACAAATATATGTTGGTTTATGCACCAGCACCATGTTGTTTTTATCACTGTAGCATTGTAATATAACTTGAATTTTGATATTATGATACCTCCTGCTTTTATGTTATTGCCCAGGATTGTTTTGGAATTTTGGGTTTATATGAATATTAGGATTATTTTTTCTAGTTTTGTGAGACAAGCTGTTAGTATTTTAATTTAATTGCATTAGATCTATACAACTGCTTTTAGCCTAGTCATCTAAATTTCTAAATACTTCATTTTTTTCTTTAATGTATTGTGTATGGTATGGTGTTTCCAATGCTTTCTTGGTGATTTTGTGATTGGTGTACAAGAACACATTGATTTTTTTTGTGTTGATTTTGTGTACCACTTTACTACTAAATTTAGCTATTAATTTTAGAAATATTTTGATGGAATTTTTTGGGTCTTTTATGTAAAGGATCATGTCATCTTCAAATGATAATATAACTTCTTCCTTTTAAATTTTTCTCCTGCCAGATTGATCTGGCTAATGAATTCAGCACTATATTGAATAGGAGTGCTGATAAAACACATCTTTGTCTTGTTCAAGGTTTAGCTCTCCTTATGTAAAATGCTGTTAATAATAGATTTATCATAAATGGCCTTTAAGAAAATTGAGATCTAATCTTTTTGCATCTATTTTCTTTGGGGATATTGTCATGAATACTTGTTAGATTTTCTCATGAAAGGATGTTGAATTTTGTCAAAGACTTATGTATACATGTTGAGATTATCAAGTGATTTTTGTCCGTGCTTCTGTTTATATAATTCATTAGGTTTATTGATTTCTAAATGTTGATCAATCCTTGCATCCCTAGAATAAAGCTAACTTGTTTATACTGTGTGATTTTGATGGTTTGCTGTATTGTTTACCTATATCATTGAGGACTTTTGCATTTATGTTCGTTAAAGAGATTGACACGCAGTTCTCTTTTTTGGTTGGGACCTTTCCTTGTATTAAAATCAGGATAATGCTAACTTCCAGAAATATTTCCTTTCAATTTTATTAAAGAGTTTAAGGAATATTGACTTTAGATTTTCTCTCAGTTATCGTAGAATTTAGTGAGGGATCCACTGGTTCTTCAGCTATTGTGTGGTAGCTTTGGATTTAGTTTTCTTACTTGAAATACATGTAAGAATCTACCCATTTCTTCAAGATTCTCCAATCTATTGGAGTACAGGTTTTTAAAATTGTTCCTAATGGTATCCTGGGCTTCAGTTATATGCATTGTCATTTTACCTGCTTTATTTCTAATTTCTTGGTTTTCTTTCTTTCTTTCTTTCTTTCTTTCTTTCTTTCTTTCTTTCTTTCTTTCCTTCTTTCCTTCTTTTTTTTCAACTTTCTAGTTTGGCTAAGCATTTTTTACTTTGTATATTCTTTCAAAGTACAAGCACTTCAATTTATTTATTCTTTGCATTTTTGAAGTCTCAATTTTATTAATTTTTTTTCTCTGATCCTTATAACTTCCTTGCACGTAGTTGCTTAGGATTGGTATTGCTCTTAATTTTGTAGGACTGTAACATGCATCATTCGATTATTTAGTCTCATTCTTTTTTCTGAGTTGTATAGTCAAACCTATGAATTTCCTTCTTAGAACTAGTTTCATTATATCATAACTTCTGGTATGTTCTTTGACATTATTGAATGATTTAGGAACATTTTAATTTTTTTCTTGATTTTTTCTGTGCCTGATTATTCCAGAGAATATTGTTTAATTTCTTTAAGTTTGTACAATTCCTGTGATATTTTTGTCATAGATTTTTAATTTTATTACATTATGATCTGCTAATTACACAGGATAATTTGACTTCTTTTGAAGTTACTTAACCTTATTATAGGCTAGTTTGTGATCCATTTTGAAGAAAGTTCTACATCCTTTTGAAAAGAATTGTGTTTCATTTTGGGTAAAATTGTCTGTAGTTATCCATTAAGTTCATTTGTTTAGAGATGTGGTTCAGTTAGATATGTCTCTACATTCTTCTATTTATTCTGTTTGTTATGCATTGAAGTCTTCCACTATATTGTGGAAGATATGCATTGAAGTCTTCTACTATATTGTGTGGGTATTTATATGATCTTATATGTCCATAGTATTTTTATGAACTTGTGTGTGTCAATGGTCAGTACAGATAAGTTCATAATTGTTATTTCTTTCTATTGAATTATCCACTTATCCAGTATCTAATCACCTTCTTTGCCTCTTCTGGTCAGTTTTCTTTTGGAGTTAACTTTGTAGGAAAATAGGATAGCTATTCCTTCTTGTTTTGGGGTCTCCTGTGCATGGGATACTGTTTGTAAATTCTTTGAGTTTTAATCTATAAATTTTATATTGTTCATTTTATATTGTATTTTCCTCAGTTTTGTTCTTTGATCAATTATTCTAATCTCTGTCTCTTGATTGGTGAGTTGAGACAATTTACATTGAGTTACTACTGAAAGATATTGACTTATTTCAGTCATTGCATTGTTTTATTGTTGCTGATTTTCTTTTTCCTTCTGTTTATTTTATTTTTTATTTAAATATTTATCTTTTAAAAATTAGGTCATACTTTATTACAGTATTGTAATAGTTTTGTCATATTGCATTATATATTTTTCTTGGTAATTGTGACATTATTCTTGATAGCAATATAGTATGATGCAGTAGGATTTATTTAACAATTTCATTAATGATGAATATCTATTTTCAAAATCTTATTCTTGTAAGTAATGCTGCACATTACATATACTTTCTGAGGAACAGTTCTATAATTCTTTTTTTCCATAATTTTATTGAGAAATAAATAGCAATGGGAGAGTTTCAAATCAAATTGGTAGGATGATTCCAATAATTAACACATTGCATACTGCCTTCCTAGTGCTTATTTGTTGTACAAGATGCAGACATGATATCCTATTTACAAACACTATTAGAACAAATCCCTCTATTCCTTGAATTAAGAGAATGTAGCTATATATCTATCCTAACCATTTTTAATACACAGATATACAATGGTCATTCATCTATATCCCCTTTGTTTTGTTTAGTTCCATCATTTAAATATTATAGGTGTGTGAACTCAGCAAAATATTCCAAAATAGTCCTGTAGTCCATAATAGTATTGGGTCTTCCGCTTGACTGGCAATGTCAGAATTTGTTGACCTGAGTCCCATACAGCACAACATAACAACATGGCTTTATTTCTTGTACTTCTTTTTTGTACTTTTCCACTGGATGATTAAGACCAAGATAAAGCAAAACTTATGCAACAAGAATTGTAGCTTTTGGATCTGATAAAGTCAGTCAAATCCCCTCAGGATACATTGTGAAACCCTATACCTCAGATTATAAATCCTTTGTCAGTGTCAGCCATGTGGATGAGTCATGGCCATTGCTTGGCCAATGTGCTCTCTGTGAAAGCCTGAGAGAATGTTTTATCTCCATGTGACTCTCCTTAGGCACACTCTACATCAT
>NW_004524720.1:6478502-6485924 GCF_000260255.1 Octodon degus
GCCATTGCTTGGCCAATGTGCTCTCTGTGAAAGCCTGAGAGAATGTTTTCTCTCCATGTGACTCTCCTTAGGCACACTCTACATCATAGATCACTTTCCTCTTTGGCCCCATAATCTCCCTGATCGGAAAATTTGGGACACAACTGAGTTGCATGTGGTTATTGTACAAGTTCTCATATGTCCTGAGTCTTAATTGACCTTGGAAAGCTAGAGCCAAAATGTTGGCTTTCCTTGTGGCCCTCACTTTTTTCTATCCTTCTGTTTAACTACTCACCATGCCTTATGTATTTATTCCATTAGGCTTTTGGTGTTGCTAGCTTCATTCTCTTCTTAGAATATCCTTTTTATTTTTTTGTGGCAGGCTCAGCCCACCCTGGGAACAGGGCTGGTGCAGTGCCAGGGATCAAACCATGGTCCCTCCATGCTTGCTTAGGCTTGTCTAAGCAGGTGCTTTAGACTACTGAGCTATCTTGCCAGCCCCACTATTCTTTTCTCTAACAGCTTGTTAAGATTCTGTTCTTGTGTTAGACTCCTGGGATTTTTGACTATGATGTGTTGTGAGGAAGCTCCTTTCTAATTTTGGCATGTAGAAAGTAACATCAATTAATAGAAACAATTATGCTAACATGGCAATAGGGACAAGATCAGTAACAATTATGAAATCAAAGAAAAAAATGGATATTGATATACAATGCAAACCAATGAAACATATCACTTTATCTTTTTTTTTTTTTTTTCTGAACCGGGGATTGAACTCAGGCCCTTTCACTTTCCAGGGAGGCACTTATTGTACTGAGTGATTTCCCCGAACCTGTATCAACTCTTAACCACAGAACAAGGTCAATAATTGTTGTATAGACAGAAAGACACACCAAATATTGATAAGTAGCAAATATCTACTGGATGGTTTCTATATGCCTCACTTATCTGTATGTTAAATTCTTTCCACATATTTGGAATTTTTTCTGTATTATTTCTGTACTTTTTAACATGCAATTTGTTCTGTAGTCTGTCTTTTCCACTAATTGCAAGTAAACTTAGATGAGTTTTCTTTAAATCATTTAGTAGATGCTGTTTTATTTTATGTTCTCTTATTTTTTTTAAGGCACATCATCTGAGCACTTATCTTACTGACACCTGCCTTATCTTCTAGTTCTAACCCTCTGTCCTCACAGTTGTCACTTCTATTGTACATATACAATAAACTTTTTAATCTAGATTTCTCTTCGCTAGTATTTCATAAACTGTAATTCTTTGCTAAACTTGTCATTCATGTTTTATTTAGCTTAGCTAGCTTTTTACTAATGTCTCCTATATACTTGTTAATCTTTTTTATAAGTACATTATCTGTTTAATTACATCTTTTGGAGCTCAGTGAACACCTTATTGGTCTTTTTATCTTCTCTTTGATTATTGCATATAATTCAGCTGTATGGTTTGTTTTTCCTTCCCATTTGTATCCTATATCCTGTGCACCATTGTGCATCCTGGATGCAGTTAACAAAACGATCGACTTTTGCCTCTGTCCCAAGATCTAACCACTCCCATTAACTTTGAAGAGCAGGGTAAATGTAATTCATTCAGCATCACGTTTTCCAAAAACAACCTGCAGCATTATTGATGGTGCAATGACAAACCAGATTTTGGCATGCAGAAAATAACATCAATTAATAGAAACACTTATGCTAACATGGCAATAGGGGCAAAATCAGTAACAATTGTGAAGTCAAATAAAAAAATGGATACTGATATACAATGCAAACCAATGAAAGCTATTACTATATCAACTCTTAACCACAGAACAAAATCAATAGTTGTTATATAGACAGAAAGACACACCAAATATTGATAAGCAGCAAATGTCTACTGGATGGATACCTTGATAATAGAGTATATTTCAACAATAATAGCACAGAGGGAACTGGAAGGAGCCAAGCCCAGCATCCAGGCCCAGCTGTTCCACTTTGGTGGGGCAGAGCTGGAAGGAGCTCAACCAACAGTCAGGCCTGAGCCTGGATTGGCTGGTTGAATATCAGTTCAGTAGAACTAGACCCATTGAGCTGAGACATATGGCTAGACCCAGCAGGGCCCAGACTGAGACCCAGATATATGGTGAGGATCTGCATAGAACAGAGGTGGTAGCAGGTAACTTGGGTGAACTTGTCTGCCTGGAAGACTCCAGGTACATGAAGGGGAGGTGCCCAGACAGAACCCAGGGGAACTAATTTAAATGCAAATTCCCAATTTACAATCTGCTTTAATATATAGCTATAATGTTTGTTCCTGTGATGTAAAATACAAAACCATTAGTTATGAAAGTTTGTCAATTTTTAAATTTCACTAGCTGTTATTAGTATTGCTAATTGTATTACTGTATATAGGATACCATATCTGTCCTAACCACATGTTCTCCCTTGGGTATTAATATAGGGAGGTCCTTGGGTAATAACCTCAGCAAAGCCCCATATCAAAGGACAAAGGACAATGCCAAATGGAAACCAATATCTCACTATCAATAGAGAAGCCAAAAGCTTGGGACCCGAACAAGAATCAGGAATCTCTGACACACGAGAGATACCTAAAGAACATACCATTTACAGAGAGATTCTGATTGCAGTGATACAGGTACCTACTATCAAATTTCTCCAAAAAAGTATTACAGAAGTTAAAATAAAAAATTGTCTCTGAAATAGAAAATGAAAAAAGAAGGGGCTAAATGCAATCTCAGGCCCCAAGCCCACCCAGAACAAGCCCAGAAGACATCAGCATAGAAGAAATTGGAAGTCATATACCTGAAATATGAAATAATAGCAACTGAAGTAAAAAAACAGCATCAGAAGGTTGTAGAAAAAATCAGATCAGAAATAATCTCCCACTTATAAAAGGAATGGTAACTATGATGAAAGATTTACTAAGTGTTTCTAGAGAAGACAATGATAGAAATATAGAGGACAATAGAAAAATGATGGAAACTGTGAATGAGAAATTAATGCAAAAGAAACCATAAAACACCCACAAACATATGAAAATTAAATGACACTCTCCTCAACAACCAATGAATTACAGATCAAACTAAAGAAGAAATTAAACAATATCAGCAATCCAATGAAAATTCAAACAAAACTTACTGGATTTGTAGGATGCAATGAAAGCAGCTTTAACAGGGAAATATATAACAGTGAACTCAGACATTATGCAAACACGAAGAACAAATAAATACCCTAGTGCTGCACCTTGAGCTTCTAGAAAAAGAAGAGCAAATCAAACCCAAAGCTCAAAGAAAGCAGAAAATTGTAAAGATTAGAGCAGAAATTAATTCAGTTGAGACAAAGAAAATAATTAGTGAATCAAAGAACTGGTTTGTTGAAAGATTAAATAAAATTGATAAACCCCTAAATGAACTTCATCAAAAAGAGGAAAGAAAAAACTCAAATTGAGGCAAGAAAGAATGAAAAAGGTGAAATTACTTCAGATATTGTGGAAATTCAGAAGATCACCAATAGCTGCTTTGAAAATCTTTATTCTCTCAGATTTGAATACACAGAAGAAGTTGGACAGATTCCTAGATAGGTACAAATTACCAAAACTGAACCAAGAAGATATAAAAACTCTGATAAACCAGATATCAGCCAACTAAACTGAAAATGTAATAAAAATCTTACCAACAAAGAAAAGCTCAGGTCCTGATGGACTCACAAGTGAATTTTACAAGAAGTTTAGAGAAAATTCAATATTCCTCAAACTCTTCAATGAAATTCCAAAAGAAGTAACACTCCAAAAATCATTTCTGGAGGCAAGTATTACACTGATAACAAAAACAGAGAAAGATTCAACCAAAAAAGACAATTACAGACCAATCTCTTTCATGAACATAGATCCAAAAGTCCTCAATAAAATACTAGCACATAGAATGCAGTGAATATTATATACTATGATCAGGTAGAATTCATCACAGGGATGAAAGGATAATTCAGCATAAGCACATCTATAAATGTAATACCTTCTATTAATAAACCAAAACAAAAAAACATATGATCAGGGCTCGCCAGATAGCTCAGAGATTAAAGCGCCTGCTTAGGCAGATGCAGGGGCAGGGGATTTGATTCCCATGCTGACCCTGACCCGAGGGCACACTGAGATAGTGAATGAGACTGGTTGTAGTGGCACGTACCTGTAATCCCAGCACTTGAAAGGCTGAAAAACAAGAAGGACCACTACAAGTCTAATCTGTGTAATGAAACCCTGTAGACCCTGTACTAAATATATAAAAAATAATAAAAACCACATGATCATCCCAATAGACACAGAAAAGGCTTTTAACAAAATCCAACATTCATTCATGATCAAAGTCCTACAAAAAATTGGAATAGATGGCATATATCTCAATTGGATAAAAGCCACCTATGAGAAACCAAAAGCCAAAATCATTCTAAATGGAGAAAAATGGAAAGCTTTTACTCTAAAATCAGGTACAAGACAAGGATGTTCACTATCATCACTCCTATTCAATATAGTTCTGGAAACATTAGCCAGATCCATTAGAAAAGAGAGAGAAATAAAAGGAATAAGAACTGGAAAGAAGGGACTGGGAAGAAGGCTCAGTAGAATAAGCACTTACCTGGCAAGTGCAAGAGCCTGAGTTCAATCCCCGGTTCTTCCAGAAAAAAAAAAAAAAAAAAAAGAACTGGAAAGAAGTTAAACTATCATTATTTGCAGATGACATGGAAGACCCGAAAATCTTCACCAGGAAGCTTCTAGAATTAAACAAATTTTGTAATATAGCAGGATACAAAATCAATACCCCAAAATCATCAGCATTAATCTACACAGATAGCAAACTCATTCAGAGAGAAAGTACAGAAAAATTTTCCTTCACAGTAGCACCCTCAAGAAAGACATACTTAGGAATTAATTGAACAAAGAACGTACAAGATCTTCCTAAACAATGGAAATTATAACACTTTGAAAAAAGTGCTGACCAAATAACTTAGTGGATTAGAGGGCGTGCAAGCAGGCATGGGGACTGGAGTTTCTATCCCCGGGCCTGTTGTGCTGGCTCCGCCCCTGGAGTGCGCTGAGACAGCAATTGAGACTGAGCGTGGTGGCTCATGCCTGTAATTCCAACTCTTGGGAGGCTGTAAAGAGGCATATCACTGCAAGTCTGACATAGCAGTGAGACCCTGACCACCCTGTAGACCCTTCCCTAAAAATATTGAAAAAAAAATACTCAGAAAAACGAGATTGAAGAGGATTTAAGAAAATGGAAAAATAGTTCTTGCTTCTGGATAGGAAGAACCAACATTGTGAAAATAGCCGTACTCCTAAAATAGCTATACAGAGATAACACAATCCACATCAAAATACCATGAATGTATTTCACCGACATAGAGAAAAAAACCCTAAAATTGGAATCAGAAAAGTCCCACAATAGCAAAGATCCCTGGCCAACACAGGTAAAGCAGGAGGTATTACAGTCCCTGACTTGAAAATTATACTACAAAGCTACAGCATGTTCCTGACAAAAAAAATAGACCTGAGGATCAATGAAACATATTAGAAGATGCGGGTAGAACTACAAACACAATTAGCCAATTTATCTTTGACAAAAGGGCCAAACATGTTCACTGGAAGAAAAATAGATTCTTTCTTACATGATGTTGGAAAAACCATCTCTCCACATGCTGAAAACTAAAATAAACCCAGATCTTTCACTATGCATTATATGAAAGTCAAAATAGATTAAAGACCTAAACATTAAAGCAGAAACACTAAATCTACTGGAAGAGAAAGTAGGTGGAAGTCTGGAAGTCATCGAGGTAGGCACACAGTTCACAAACAAAAACTGAACTGCGTGCGTAACATTTCAGAGAATCAACAACTGGAATCTCATCTTATTGAGAAGTTTCTGCACACCAGAGAAATCACCAATAGAGTGAAAAGACAACCCATGAATTGGGAAAAAATCTTAACCAATGGTCACTCAGACAAAGGACTTGTATCTATAATATGTAAAGAACTAAACACACGAGGCCCCCAAAATTCAAAGACCCAGTCCAAAAATGGGCATCTGGAAGGAATACACACTTTTCAGGGGGAAGAAACACAAATGGCAAAAAAATACATGAAAAAAGTGTTCCATAGCACAGCTCATTTGAGAAACACAAATTTTTAAACAACACGGAGTTACCCTCTCACCCTGGAAAGAATGGCTGTCATAAAGAAGTGAACTAATAACAAATGCTAAAGAGGTTGTGGGGAAAAAGGAACACTTTTCCACCTTGTGTGGGAATGTAGACTGATACACTCACTATGGCAATCAGTGTGGAGAATTCTCACAAAACTAGAATTGGAGGTCCCATTCAACCCAGATATTCTTCTTCTGGGTATTTTTCCCAAACAACTGAAAACATCATACCACAGTGATATCTGTGCACCCATGTTTATAGTGCCATAATATTTCATAGCTTAGACTTGGATACAATCCAAATTCCCAGCAGCTGAGGAATGGATAAAAAAGATATGATATTTTTATAGAATGGAATATTACTTAGCTATAAAGAGACAAACTTGAGGCCTTTATAGGTAAATGCATGCGACTAAAGGCTACACTCCTAAGTGAGATAAATCAAACCCACATGTGTAAATATAGAATTGTTACCTTAGTGTAAGAAAATGAAAGAATAAATAAAATCTGAAAGGTATAATAGACTTAGTAAAATGGAAAGAAACTGGATAGAAGGAATAAACAATGAAGACGAAGGAAAGGAGAAAAGATGGGAAGAAAAGGAAAGGTTCAAATATCATACATGCATATATACAGACTAGCTGAGATGATTGTATTACTAATTTCCATCAGTTTTTTGAAAACAGCAGTTAATATTTGAAATTTTCACTTTGGTCAACTCTATGTACTAATATTTTCAGTCTGAGCAACTACCTTGAGGTCAGCACTGTGCAATACAAAAAACAGTTCAACACCTCTCATCCTGTTCTTCTAAGTGTGTGCTGTTTCTAATGTCATGTTTATTATTATTATACTCTCTTTAAAATAAGTTAAAAATAATAAAGTAAAAAAATAGCACAGTGTTAATAATACCTGAAGATAAATAAAGCTTAGGAAAGATGGAGTAAAGATCAGGAGAACAAATGAAATAAAATTTAAAAAATAAGAAAATGAAAAGTGAGAAGGTACGATATAGTATCCTACTAAACAGTAAATTAAAATTAATGAAATACATAGAAATAACATAAAATAACAAATAAAAATAAGGAAAATGAACAATTAAAAAATATAAATAAATAAATAAATAAATAAGATAAATCTGGTAAAACCTTAAAAAATTAAAGAAGAATCAAAATGAGTTCAAAAAGTTGTTCCATGTTTTTGAGTGAATGGTTTCTTTCCAGGGTCTGTGGTATTGA
>NW_004524720.1:6486024-6496026 GCF_000260255.1 Octodon degus
AAAAATAAGGAAAATGAGCAAGTAAAAGAGAGAGAAATTAAAATAAAAAATAAGAGAAAAAGAAAAAAAACCTTAAAAAATTAAAGAAGAATCAAAATGAGTTCAAAAAGTTGTTCCATGTTTTTGAGTGAATGGTTTCTTTCCAGGGTCTGTGGTATTGAAACCCAGTATGGATAGTCAGTTATCACCAAGTCCTAGTTTTGTTTCCCTGCTCATGATTTGCAATGTGAATGCTCAACCATGCTGTGACTTTCCTGCTGGTCATGAATGTTCAATGGCATCTGCTCTGAGGCTATAGTAACTCTTGCAGCTCCTACTTTTCATGTCCCTCTAGGTACCTCATGTCAGTTTTCTCTTTGTAGCTTTTCATGGGTTTATGTGTTGCACTTCCACCCTCACTTGAGGAGCTCCTCTGTCCATACATACTTGACTGTGGCAATCATCTAAGCTGAGGTACATCCTTGCCCATGTTGGTAGATGAGGGAAGCACACAGTCCACTGAGTTCTATGTTGGATATCATCAATGAAGTGAGTATATCAGTGCTCACTAGTGAAGTAGTTTTAAAGCAAGATATGTAAATATAAGGACTTACAAAATGGGCTTATAATGGCCACTGACATAGTCATATGTAGAAGAGTGCAAAAGGGCTGTCTGCACTGGAGATACAAAGGATCCAGTTGAAGGCTGGAGCTCATTGTAGTGTCCCATGCAAGTCCATATTAGGCGACTAAAGATTCTGTGATGGAAGGCTGATGGGTTTGCACCAGAAGGATGCAAAATCCAGGCTCTGTGCTGGAAGGCTGAACAGTCTGAAGCAGAATCCAGGGGATGAAATCCAAGGTGACGGTTAACACTGGAGCTCTTGCTAAGAAATGGAAACAAGCCCTGCTTTTTTCCCCATTTATAGCATTCAGATGACAAGCCTACCTAGAATTGGTCTTCTGTCTTCACTCAGTCCCTTTAGCCATAACCAGACCCAGGTGAATCCAGGTTAGTCTGATGTTTCTCCCTAAAGCTGACATAATCAGTTAACTTCCATAGTGGGAATTCAAGCTACCTACCTGACCGCACCTGTATTTTCAGATCTCTGAAAGGCAACCTTGACTGGACTGATGGTTCAACATGGAAGACAGTGCCCCTGTGTCTCCCTGAGCCTGCTTTTAAACATTTCAAGAGGTATATGTGCAGATGTCTTCCTCTTCATGATTCTCTTGTGGCTCTCTCTCTCACTAAGACACTTATGGAGTAACACCAGAAAGTGTTATTCTATGACTCAGTCTTAAACAATTAGCCTTTTCTCAAAATTGCTTTTAATGAAATCTTCTAAAACAGGGTGGGCAATGCATTGGATCTCTTCTCAGTCTCTACTTTTGACTTTCAGAAGGAGTCATTTTCAGAGTAAAACTCCACCATGTTTTTCTGGTTTACAGTAGCTGTGTTTTTTCTTGAGCTAGCACTGCCGGGCTTGTCCACTGCTTCCTCTCTAGAGCTGCTGACCCTCACTGGGATTGCCCTGTGTCAGAGAAGACAGACCCCTTCTTTGGAAGATAGAGTCAGTTTTCTGGACTGCTTCATTCTTTTCTATGTACTTTGTTGTTTGTCTAGATTCTTGGTAGTTTCTAGTTTTCCTCTCTCAATTTTCTTCACTGAGTTTTTGTTTTTCAGGTGACTTAATTCCAAGTTATTAAGAGGCTAAGTTTTACTGCTTATCTATACTCCATTAACATTAGCATTGTTAATCTTCCTTCAAGTCAGTATCAAATTGGTCAGTTGTATGTTACAAGGATTATCTTTTGGGTATTTTTGAGTGACTTTTTCTTAGGACCATCAAATGTCTTCTAACTTTCCTTTATATTTCCTCATTTATGTCAACACATACCAGTCCATCAATTTTGTGTTTTTAGCAGTTTACCTTTATCTTCTGATGTTTTGAGGTTGATATTGTACATTTTACCTATTTTTTTGGCACTTTGATTTAATATTTTGTTTTTCTGTGTTTGCATGTAGTTATTTGGGAAGAAAAGATATACATTAACATTGAAATCTTGCTAGAATCCCACAACAGTTTATTTATTTATTTTTTCCTATTTTTCCATTCCTTTAAAAAATTATACAATTCACAGACCTTCTGTGTCAGCCCCACCCCTGGTGTGTGCTGAAATGGCAATTGAGACTGGGCGTGGTGGCATGCACCTGCTCTTGGGAGGCCTAGCTAGGTAGTTCAAATTATTCCCCCAAGATTGCACGCTTACTACAAAAGCCAAAATGTGCATGAAATCACCTCCATTTTTCTCTGGGACAGAAAAACCACTAAAACCTACTCTCTTCTTCCTCCTTCTACCTTTGTTTTCTCATTCTTCTTCATTCATTTTCTTGCTTTTACCTCTTCATCCCTTTCTTCAAAGCTCATACTTATACCAATTGTTTTCAAATCTTTTACAAACTCATTAATTCTATTCTTCTGTCCCATGATATGACATTGAAGGCTTTAACTTCACAAAACCTTAAACAAAATTACTTCCACTTAAAGTTGTATTTTTCTTGCTCTAACAATATTCCCTTTTAAGCACTAAGGTTTTTGAAGTGAGATCTACCAATGTCATGTTAGTTGACACATGCTTCATTAAAATTTATCTTGTTAGAACATTGATGCCCTTGGTTTAATGAATCTGTCTATAGACATTTTACACAATCCTTTAAATATTTTCTTTTTCATATTGCATCTCCTCCCTAGATACTATATTTGATACAAAGAAAATAAAATTTCTTCAAAAATACTTGGCTTCACTTTTAAATTCAAAGCAAATAGAATTTAAAGCTATATCAACTTTACCCAAGTCAAATTTCCTGTTTTTGAAGAATCTTTTATTAGCTATTTATCGCAGACATGAGTTCATAAAATCCTCAGCTCCACTGTCCAGAGTGTGTGACTCCTGATATTGCTTTAACTGACACTGACTTATTTAGAAATTGTTTACAATATGAAGACTTCACAGGCTTCTATACTATATGTTCTATAATGTACAAACTCCAATTTACTAATTTTCTGTATTTTTCTATTGAAAAAATAGTAATTATATCTCAGGGAATAGAGTTTTGTGGCAGAACTGAGTTACAACCAAAGACCTAACGGATTTTGTTTCAAGCTGGTCCCTTTATGAAATCCTGTTCTGGGTCTCAGTTTTGTAAAGGATTTCCCAGGTTGGTGATATTTCACATAGAAAATGCCATTTCCTTATTTTTTCCCTCTTGAACTTCCTTCTCTTACTGTGAAAGCTTAGTTCATACTATTTGAGTTTACTTATTGTGGTTTACATAAAATTATCCTTCACTAATCTACATAGAGTAGATAATAGTTATTTGCCTATAAATCTAACAAGTACTGAGTTTTATTTACCCTCCTTCTCTGTGGCCACTTTGTGCATAAATGGGTAGTTGTTCCTGAAACATTTTCCATTTTTATGAGACTTGGAACCATTTTGACTCATTGCTTTGTGTGCTTTTTAGCAGCTTGAGGTTCCTTCTTTCATGATATTTACTCTGGAGCTTGTGTGAACAGAGGCTTTTGGAAATGGCAGAGTGTTAATAACGTGAGCAGGTCATGCTTCATGTGAAAGATTGCTTCTCTCAGCTGCTGGGAAAGTCTGCAGCAGAAGCAGACTTTTCATACTACAGAGGCAAACACACACAACCATGAGTTGTCACACACCATAATGTGTATACAAGCATGCCAGCAGGCCTGGCCCCATGTGGACTGGAGTGCTGCTTTGCATTCATTTCTAGAATATTTGGGACTACACATGTGTTTCTCATTAATACTCATGTTTGATTGCTCAAAAGTACTTTTAAAAATTAAATAAACATATAAAAATTGTCACTTTGTTTTTTAAAAAAAGCACTATTAGGATCCTTTGGTGGAGCAAACAGAAAAGAATGAGATAATGTGTTTCTGCCTCTTTCTGTGTATTGCTGTAAAGGAGAGTGGCATTAAGGAATAATCATATATTTGAGGGTGCAAGGGATTTCAAATAGTTTTTGAACAAGTCAAGCACAAAATAGCATTAGTTATACAAAAGAAGTCATTTAAAACATAGCCCATTAGTGATATGTGATTTAAAATGATGTCTGTTTTAAATATATGTTTAGCATTTAAAATTTCTGGCCTCAAAACGTAAAGTTAAGCAATTTGCTATCTATGAGGGGAACATAATTTTATAAATTATCATGCACAACATAAAATGATTAAGTCCTAAAAACTATAAATTTCTCAAAGTGTAATTATTTGATTCTATCTTTATTTTACCCAACCACCAACAAATGGTCTCAAACTCAGCCCAGTAAAACTGTGGTTCCTTTAAAAAAAAAGACAGAAGTATGTCTGGTTTGAGAGTTATTATCATATGTATGGATCTGAATCCAAGCAGTTAAGTCAAGTGTTTTAAGACCAAACTATCAGATTGATGTTGCTTTCTAAACTTTACCTACTTTTTCATCCTACATATTTTAGATTGTATTGGTTTTGTTTTTTAATTTTTTACAGTAACATCTTAGGGAGCTTTGAGGATAAAAGGAGGGGTGCTTTTCCCAAAGTTAATTCTTAGACCTAGCAACCAACTTGACTGGGAATATGCCTTTTACATGTAAGCAAACCAATCAGAGCCCATATACCCAGTCATTTTAAAAATCAAACTCTCATACATGAAGCCAATATTCATACTGCATTAAACCATTCTATGTCCAGGTGCCACACAGGTAGGGACCACCTTATGGTCCAAAGCCTGTTGCAATTATTCAAACTGACTGATCCAAAACTTACTCAGTTTATGCTGACTCATTCATATCTTCTCATTAAAGTCCATTACAGACTCTGGCCTATGTTTTTCCCCAAACTGCTCTGTTTCCTCAAAGACCTGAGTACTTTCCCATATAGCTCTGTGTGGTATGACATGATACCTTTTCTTGAATAAATCAATGAATTACAGTATCCTTTTCATTGGAATAATTTCCTGATCTGTTAACCTCATTGCACCTAATTAAAACAAATCCAAGGTATATTTTAGTACATTTTGAGATCTTTTCTTCTCATTGACTACTGGACTCTTCTCAATCTTTTGTGCTTTCCTGTTCCTACAGACTTTTCTGATTCTGAATGGTGGTTACTATTAGTAGTTGGTCCATTTTGGTTTAAGCTTCTTGTAGAATTCCAATTTTAGAGGAGTCGTCTAGATTAGACATAGCTAGGCATCATCTCAATTCTTGGCCTTCATAGTAAAGAGTCTCCATCTTACCAAGTTTAAATGGATTTCCACTGCAGTGGCACCCTTTTTCTGGGCTTAATTACATTTAATCTAACATTTTCTCATATATTGCCTTTTTCTCTATTTCGCATACACTTTTGTTATTTAGCTGAATTACCAGATTTTAACAAACTTATTACTATAAGAAAAGCTTGGAATTTAGAGCCAAAACACTGAAGCATATATGCTAATGGTTGTTTATAAGCTATATTAGGCTGCTTTGATGTTAAATCAGCTAGTGCAGTCTGAGTGGCTTAAACCATGTAAATTTAGGTTAACATGGTTTGGGAGGCTAGTGTCCCAGATCAGGGCCTGGCAGCGTTGGTCCCTGGAGAAGCCCTTCTTCTGGCTTATATATGGCTCCTTCTCACTGTGTCCTTTGTTGCCTTTTCCTTGGTGTACTGGTTTGGAATCTTACCCTTCCCTAGAAACCTCATCTCTAAATGTATTGATTCTGGGAGTTAGGTCTTCAAAATGTGAATTTTGACACATATATCCTATGAGGTTTTGACAATATTTTTGCATTTGAAAATAAAGGTAAGAGGATGTAGAGTGGCTGTGCCTGACAGTGCATCTGACGCGAGCTCGGGTGGGGTAGAGAGTAGGGGTCAGTGTCGGGGGTAGTAGGAGAAGGAGGCAGCGAATCATTTATAAATGGTGCCCAAGCATGACATGAAGCCCAAGTTCCAGGAGGGTGAACGAGTACTGTGCTTTCATGGCCCTCTTCTGTATGAAGCAAAGTGTGTAAAGGTTGCCATAAAGGACAAACAAGGAAAATACTTTATACACTACAGTGGTTGGAATAAAAATTGGGATGAGTGGGTTCCAGAAAGCAGAATGCTCAAGTATGTGGACACCAATCTGCAGAAACAGCGTGAACTTCAAAAGGCCAATCAGGAGCAATATGCAGAGGGAAGATGAGAGGGGCTGCTCCAGGAAAGAAGACATCTGGTCTGCAACAGAAAAATGTTGAAGTGAAAACTAAAAAGAACAAACAAAAAACCCACAGTAATGGAGATGGTGGCAGTACCAGTGAAATGCCTCAGCCTCCTCGGAAGAAGAGGGCCTGGGTTGATCCTACTGTTGAAAATGAAGAAACATTTATGAACAGAGTTGAAGTTAAAGTAAAGATCCCTGAAGAGCTAAAGCTGTGGCTTGTTGATGACTGGAATGTAATTACCAGACAGAAACAGCTGTTCTATCTTCCTGCCAAGAAGAATGTGGACTCCATCCTAGTGGACTATGCAAATTATAAGAAATCCTGAGGAAACACAGATAATAAGGAGTATGCTGTTAATGAGGTTGTAGCAGGGATAAAAGAATACTTCAATGTGATACTGGGCACTCAGCTCCTCTACAAATTTGAGAGACCACAGTACACTGAGATCCTTGCTGATCACCCTGATGCACCCATGTCCCACATGTATGGAGCACCACATCTACTGAGATTATTTGTCCAAATTGGAGCAATATTGGCCTATACACCTCTGGACGAGAAGAGCCTTGCTTTATTACTGAATTATCTTCATGATTTCCTCAAGTATCTGGCAAAGAATTCGGCAACTTTGTTTAATGCCAGTGATTATGAAGTGCCCCCTCCTGAGTACCAGCGGAAAGCAGCGTGAGACACACTCACCGGTGTTTGGATCTCTGTTGACATGTTTTTGTTCCTAGTCATTCTCTTGTACAAATGATGTACTTTGAAGATGTTAGTGTATAACAGAGTTGTTTGTTTTGTTTGATTTTAAACAGAAAATAAAAGGTGTTACAGCTCCTTTTTTCTTTTCTTTTCATTTCAAAGTTGCTACCAGTGTATTCAGTGATGGACAACAGAGAGACATGGTGGAGTGTTTTATTGCCTAGTTGACAAAGCTGCTTTTGAATGCTGGTGGTTCTATTCCTTTGACACTATGCACTTTTATAATACATGTTAATGCTATATGACAAAATGCTCTGATTCCTAGTGCCAAAGGTCCAATTTAGTGTATATAACTGAACACACACACATCCATTTGTGCTCTCTTTTTTTAAATGGTGCTTAAAGAGCCCTTCCTTTGCAAGTCATCCATGTTGTTCCTTAGGCATTTACCTTTGCTCAAGTTGTTGAAGGATGGTGAATTGTTTCATGGTTTTTGTATTTGTGTCTAATGTACATTTTAGCATGATAGACACAATTCATTGTGTAGCTACAGTTTTCTGGAAAAGTCAATCTTTTAGGAATTGTTTTTCAGATCTTCAATAAATATTTTCGTTAAATTTCAAAAAAAAAATGAAAATAATGGTAAGACTACCCATAAGTTTTTATCAAAAACTACCAAAGGACTAAACTAAGTACTGAAAAATAATCATTGCATTGAATTGTAAGTAAATAATTTTACTCTATAAATTTATGAAATTGATAGTCTCAGAATAATAAGCAGTTATATTACCTAAGACTCTGGAGTTTACTTTTTAATTTCAAAAGTTCAATAAGAAGTATTTGAAAGGCCTTTAATTTTTGCTGCTGGTTCTTTCTTTTACTTCTGCACCTAGCATGAAATAGCCAGGGCTGTCAAATGCTGTTTCTCTCTAGAAAGAAATCTTTTAAGTCCTTCCATAGGAATAAAGTTATTCATCATACTGTCAAACTAGCTTTTCACGTCAAGGTGAAAATCTTAGCACTCTAACAAAATATGGTGGTGATCTTCACAAGCATATATTATAGTTACAGAGGCCAGTCTTGTTCCTCCTGGAATTTAGGTATTTAGTTTCCAATATGTTCTATCTTGTCTATTTCCATAAGGGACAGAAACTCCTTTTGGTTTGTACAGATAATATATTGAAACTGAGTTAAAACTACCTTTCCAGGATATGCCATAGAACTTCAAGCTAGTCAATGAGTCTTTCCTGATTCCTATGTCACTGAACTTTGGAAATAACTATTCCTCAATTCTATCATAGGTTAACATCAGTCATTCCTTCAATTTATCCAAAGTTTCTCTATGATATTGCTTTCTTTTTCTTTATCCCTAGTTATATTATCATTGTATCTCAAGACAATATTTTGTGCCCTACATATTTGCTTTCATCTGAATTCCTATCATCAGTTAATAGCATCATACTTTATTTTGTTGATCAAATTGGAAACCTTGGAACCACTTTTGTTTCCTTTCTCTTCCATGACCCTCACATATAAATGATTTTTGAAGCATGAGGATTCTTTTACATGCCTCCAATTTCATTTATAAGCATTTATAGAGAACTTTGTATGTAGCAGAATCTAGAAACTTGACCCAGGTTTATCACCATGCACTAAGATAAAGTCAAAATGGATTGAAGATGTAAACATTAAGAGAGAAACACTGAATCTCCTGGAAGAGAAAGTAGGAACTCTTGAAGACATAGGGGTAAGCAAAGAGTTAATGAACAAAAATAAAATTGCACACAAAACACTTGGAAGAATTAACAACTGGGACCTCTTCTTATTGAGAAGTTTTGCACATCAAAAGAAATTAACAACAAAGTGAAAATACAACCCACAAACTTTAGTTTAGTATATGGTGATAGACCTGGGTCCAGTTTTAGTTTCAGCATGTAGAGAACCAGTTTTTCCAACACCATTTGTTAAAGAGAATATCTTTCAGTAAGAATGTTTGGCCCCTTTGTCGGAGATAAGATGGCTGGGTGTGTTTGTTGCTGCATCTGCATCTTCTAATCTATTCTATTGATCTTCAGTTCTGTTTTTTTGACAATACCATTTGCTGATTTGCTGATTTTATCAAAGTAACTTTGTAGTATAATTTCAAGTCAGGAATTGTAATGCCTCCTGCCTTGTCTTTGTTGCCTAGGATTGCCTTTGATATTCTAGATCTTTTCTGGTTGCAAATAAATTATATGAATGATTTCTCTAGGTCTGTGAGGCACATTGGTGGTTTTTTGATAGGGATTGCATTAAGTCTGTACAGCAATTTTGGGAGTATGGCCATCTTCACAATGTTGGTTCTTCTTATTCAGGAGCAGGGAATATCTTTCTGTTTTCTGAAATCCTCTACTATATCTTTTTCAGAGTACTGTAATTTTCATTGAATAGATCTTTGACTTCTTTAGTTGGATTAATTCCCAAGTATTTCATTTTCTGTGGTGTTATTGTAAAAGGTATTATTTGTCTAAATTCCCTCTCAGTGTGTTTGTTATATCCTTAGTGTAAGAACTCAGAAGAAGAAATAAAAATAGAAAGTTATAACACAATTAAAAGGAAAGTGAGAACTGAAGAACTAAATAACAAAGAGAAAGCAAGGAGAAAAGCTAGGAAACAAGACAGGGGCAAAACCATACATTAATATGCACAAAGATGGTTAAGGCAATGATCCTGAGAAACTCCAGCAGGTTTCTGAAACTAGCAGTTAATTGGTAGTATTCTCATCCTGACTAACTATATATGCTGATACCTGTGAACTACACAACTGTACTGCAGATAGCAATGTGTAATACTAGGGCCATGCTTGGAATGCCTGCCATTATGGTCTTCTAAATAGGTACTGCTTCTAATGTTATATCAATTACTGATATACTGCCTCTAAAGTAAATGAGTTTTTAAAGAGAGGGTAATAAATGAAAACAAGAGACAAGAAAAAAAGTCATAAGACTGTCCTGCTACAGTGATGTATATGGCTAGATTTCTAAATTTCTGTGTAAAGATATGTAATTGTTTATTCCTAGTTTTTA
>NW_004524720.1:6501509-6511255 GCF_000260255.1 Octodon degus
CACTTGCTGGGCCTGCGCTCTGGGTCTCGGCCCTAGCCTTTCAAGGTCAGTGAACACTCAGGACATAGGAGAACCTGTACTATAACATCATGTAACTCAGTTGTGCCTCAAATTTTCTGATCAAGGAGATTATGGGTCCACAGAGCAACATGATTGATGACATAGAGTGTGCTAAGGAGAGTCACATGCAGAGAAAACGTTCTCTCAGGCTTCCACAGAGCAAATTTGTCAAGCAATGGCCATGACTCATCCACATGGCTGACACTGACAAAGGATCTGAAAACTGTGGTACAGGGCTTCAGGATAAATCCTGAGGGGACTTGACTGACCTTATCAGGTACAACAGCTACATTTCTTGTTATACAGGTCTTGATTTATCTTGGTCTTAACAATACAACAGAAAAGTATAAAAAAAGTTATAAAAAGTAAAGCTATATTAATATGCTGAGCTGTAAAAGGCTCAAGTCAACCACTTCAGACATTGACAGTCCTACTGATAGCCCACTACTATTATGGACTACTGGACTATATTGGATTATTTTGCTGAATTCAAGCACCAACAGTATTTAAACAGCAATGGAATACCCATCAATGACAAAACTAAACAAGAAAAGGGGATACAAATGAGGGACCATTTTGTATCTGTGTATACAAAATAATTAGGGTAGATATACAGCTACTTTCTCTTAATTCAATTAGAAGAATGATTTGTACTAATAGTGTTTGTGGATAGGATATCATGTCTGCATCTTGTACTATGAATAACTATGAAGACAACAATATGCAATGTATTAATTATTGTAACTCTCCTACTAACCTGTTTTGAAACAGTCTCATTGTTATTTGTTTCTCAATAAAATTAACAAAAAAAAATTAAAAAATAAAAAGAAACGCTATCTTCCCTTGGGAAAAAAGAGAAAAGTTCCCTGGTCATCCAAATTCGCACATAAAATTATTTTTGGTCTCTTTTAATAGCTTGCTAAGGTCATGTGATTTATATGACTACTTCCTTTGATGGACTATATCTTAAACTCTCATTTTATTTTGATTTTGCAGCTTTGAAAACAGTATCCATTTTATCCTGTGTTTAGCTAATACGTATCAAGTCCATAATTCTTAAATTCTTGTGTTTACTCTTTTACAAATGCTGTTCACATTAATGAAATACTAATGCACTTATTTCCTTTCTTCTGATTTCTCTCCTTCCCATTTCTGGATGTCATTCATTCATTAAATTCAGACCTTGTATTTAACTAAAAGCGCTCTTTAGTAAAGGCACAGTTGCTGATGAAAAGCACTTATCTTAGTGACTCACAAATTGCAAAATTGCTTCTCAAATACTTACATACTAGGAGAATAACTGATTTTTAATGAAATTCGATAAAACCTCAGCAAGTTAGATTTTATTCTGTAATGAAAGTCTACCATGGAGCCTGAAACAGACATGTGTTTGGTTTTGAAAGAATGTTTGGTTCAAAGACGAAAGATTAGAGGTGAAAGAGATGAGGAGGTCACTTAGAAGGCAGCTGTGATTGTCCAGCACAATTCTGGTTTCTAGGAGACACTATTTTCTTTGTGCATAACTGTATGTGTTGTTCCACCTGTATTCCCTTTGCCCAGGTGACCTATCCTTACCTTGGGCTCATCATAAACAGTAATTCCCAATCAGTGGAAATGTACTTACTGGACAATGATGTACTGGGGTTAATCAAGTTTCTAGAGCCTATACACAAAAAATGTGTATAGTTATAAAATTGGATATGTAACATTCATTCTCTTATGTAGATATTGACATAATGATATTAGTTCTTGAAATATAGAATAATATTATTATTTGACCTTTGCAGTGGTTTTATTTTTTTGGATTTTCCTAACTGGTGTAACAAATTACTCATTAAATGAATTAAATGGATAAATGTGGTGTTCAGTTTTACTCAGAAATATTTACCACATATTTGCAATCAGAAGTATCCAAATCATGAAAAAAAAGCAATTCTTGTTGACAAGAAAATGATTCTTATTGACAAGCAAACAATTCTGAATTTCCTTCTGTTTTATGATCCCTGTATTAAATTGTCCTTGTGCACTGTTCTCCATATGAAGGATTTTTCCATAATTTTGTACACTTTCTTGTGTTGTTTCTTTACCTAAATACCCTTTTCACTTGATTCTACTTTATACCCACTCTTTAAGTATCAGCTTTACTAGTGTATCCCCCATGAAACACTCTCTAAGCCTCATGACAGAGTTAAAAGTGTTCACAGATACTATTTTCATCTTTATTAGAGCGCATGCCACATTATATTGTAAATATTTTTTATTATACATTTTTTCCTACTGAGTGTTAACTCTTTAAGGAAAGGATCCATGTTTTGTTACTTCATTTTCTTCCAGAATTCCTGACACATTAAATGTTTATTAGCTCATTGAAATTTTATATTTAATGTATTTTCTATAACAAGGGTCCTTTCAAGGGCAACAGTCAGCAAAAATGTATTCTTCCTTTTGTATTCTGATATGATCTCTTTTCTTAAAACTTCCAATACCTATACCATTGTTCTTATGCTTTTCTGAACTGCTCTTACATGCTTAAGAATATGTACAGTATACTTATTAACACTAAGATTTTAAGAGGGATACATTAAGGTAATTAGTTGTGCAATTTTAGAACCAGGACATTTGAATGGAGATGTTTTCGTGGGAAGGGAGCTTTATAGTTCTCATTAAGTTATGCTGTCTGTGTTACCACTTGATATTTCTCATCGCTATTATCATTAAACAACTCCACAAATCCATAGATCTATTCTCTTTGAGTTCTTTGGAACTTATAGTCAAATTTGGAGGAATGCTGGCTAAACACAGTAAAACATATATTTTAATTATTATAACTGGAAAAATTTTATGCATCCAGTAAGCATTCAGTATTTTGATTTTTTGATTCATGGAAAGTTTATTATTTATGATAATTATCATAAAGATCCATGCCTCAGGTCTGTATACTAAACTAGAAGAATAGTATTTGAATTTGTATGCATTTCAGCATGTCATCTGAGGGTTTTCCCAATTTGACTCCTCTTTAACCCTATTTCTATTTTTCCACTACATATTCCGTTTTCAAATCTTACAACGCTAATTCTTTTTTTACATTAAAAATTTTTACTTTATGAACAAAAATGTGTATAGTTATGAATTACAATGTGTTGTGTATGTGTATGCATTCTAGAAAGTTCCAATGAAGCTTAATTAAAATACCACTTTACATTCTTACCAATTTTAAAAACACTGTATTTTCACCATTCTATATACTCTAACTTAGCCTATACAGTTTGTTCTCTCTGGATGTCTTCTCTTTTCAAAATTCCGACTCATCATTCAGTGTTACCACTCTTGTGAAGAGAATTTCTGACCCCTAAAATAGAGAGAATTGCTCCTCTTTCTATGCTCCACTAGCTCTTTTTTTTAGATAATAGATTTTTTTATAGTATTCTAACTTGTTGTATCCTTCCTATGTGTCCCACTATAGTGTGAATTCCTTGATATAAAAGTTATGTTTTCCGGCCCTGTCAGTTAGCTCAGTTTTTTAAGTGCCTGCTTATGCAAACACAGTCAAGCTCAGGAGCAAATGCAGTTAGGTGCAGGATATGGTGGTTTGATTCTCCAGCTCCACTTGCTCTACCAGACCCACACTTAAAGAAGCCTGAGCCAGAAAAAACAAAATAAAACAAAGCAAAGCAAAACAAAAGAGAAAATCCTGAACTTTTGGGGCCAGGGAGATGGCTCAGTGGAATAAGCACTTCCCTGACAAGTGCAAGGGCCTGAGTTCAATCCCTGATTCTACCAAAACAAAGTTATGTTTTCCTTATATTTACACATCCCTACTATTCCCATTTCAGTTCTTAGAAACTCAGAATATTTTGCCATACATCCTATGAAGGGTTTTTGTAAAAATTAAAGTCATTAAGTCAAATGAACCAACATACATTGGAAGCTAAAGTAAAATAATATATCTGGGATAGACAACTCATTTGGAGCTGTAAAACCACAGTACCCTTAATGTTTCATTTATGTAAGGACATTGACCAATGGAACTGTATATGTTACTGCCATCATAAGATGGTGTTTGAACTCCCAAACCAATCTAGATGAAAGTAGGAAATATTTATATATTAAATGGACACAATTAATAGACCTCCATACTCTTCAACCTCTGAAACCCAGTGATTCATTTGATTTTCACGACTAGCTTGTGTGAAAACTCAGAGGCATAATGGATGCTGACCATGGTGCTGAAGTTTTAAGGGACATGTAATGGGCTCACAGGCAAAAGATCTTACACAACATCTCAAAGTCAGCCCAAGTCTAGCAAAATACATTTTATTTCATAGATTACATTATAACTTATGCTTTTATGTTAGTACTACCAAATCTACAACTCTTATAATCAGTTGTAACTAGTATTTCTCAATGCAGAGTAGATTGAGGTAAAGACAGAGCTACAAATAAGAGTTCATGAAAGGTAGATGTCTTCACTGTAGAAAACCAGATTAATTATGTAGACAATTTTCTTCAAGTTTATTTACCCACTAAAATTTTACCTTCTCATATACCTTCAAAACCTACAAAAGAAATAAGGAAGTTTGTAATATGGAAGCTATGAATTAAACAGACTTGACAACATTAATCAAAATAGATTGAGGATACATATTTTTAAATATTACCTTTAATTATAGATGGACTTTCTGTGTGCATCTAAAGCCTAGGCCTATTGGAATCTCAGCACAGAAGTAGTGAAATACCACTATATGGATTCCTTTGAAAGTCTGTTTAGGTGAGAACCTTTAGGTAATAATATGTGATATAGAAGTGCAGAAACAAAGTTATAACATTTTTAAACATATTTTTATTTTAAAAGAAAATACATTTCCCATAGTGTATGATTAAAATCACTGGACACATTTTGTAAATTCTAACTTTTTATGAAAATGCAAGATTATTTATTACTGTTTCAAATGGATTATTTATTTATTTTTATGTATTTCGTACAGGGTCTCACTGAGCAGCTCGGACTCGCAGTGATCCTCCTGTTTTCAGACTCCTCATTGCTGGGATTATCAAATAGATCTTACCCTTAAGCTTTTTCGGCTTCTATTGTACCCCTCAAACTGAGATATTCATAGTGTCCTGGTATATGAAGTCTTTCTCAGGGTGAGGGAATAAAATTCTAGATCTTTGAGTTTGGCACGTACTTTCTCCCAAGGTTGATCTGACTGACAAAACATCTGCTTTAGAGTAGCAAGTGTTACTTTTCCACTTCCCTTTTCATACTTTATGTTTCCTTACTTTAGAGAAAATGTATTTTTATCCATTATGAATATTATGATACATTTTTCTGACATGTAAAAATCTCCGTTATTCTAAAGCACAGGATAAGAGCCGGGGAGATGGCTCAGTGCAATAAGCACTTCCTGGCAAGCCTAAGGGTCTGAGTTCAATCCCCAGTTTTGCCAAAAAAATTTAAAAAATCCACAGGACGATTTAAAATATAAATGTGTTATTGAGCAGACAATTGTTTCTGGATAACAATTTTATTTGCAAATAAAATTGCAATTCTTTTCTTCTAAAAATATCAAATGATGACAAAATCCTATTGTTAGGTGATATTTGATCATGTAGAAATTTTTGGCCTATACCTTAGTAAATATAAATAAATATATAGATACGGTATAATTTTTGCTACCATTCCATGATAACTTTTTCTCAATCCCTTTATCCTGCAGCAGAGTACAATACAATTTATAGTAATTCTTGTCTCATTATAGTGGTAAGTTATTTATCCTTAAGTACATTAGTAAATGAAAACAGTAAGCCTCATCTTATTAAAGTGAATTCCCAATAAATTTTATTTTATTAAAAATTTTCTCATTAATCTGAAAATGATTGGTACTTTGCCTGCTTAACTTTGAAGTGCTCAGGATCCTTGGATATTTTCTCTATCTGAAGTCATTCTTTTAAAAATTTCATCTACTTTAGGAGCGTTAAATTCCATTATCATGCTATTAACTCCCAAATTTCTATCTATGAGCTCCTCTTAAACTCTGGAGTCGTGAAACAAATCATTTCCTCAACATTTTTCCCTGTGCACCTGCTTGGCCAACAGCTTTTCCTTGTAGTTGAGGGAAACCCTATCCCCAAATAATTTGGCTCCCAAATTATTCCTGATTTTACTTCCCTTTATATTCTGCATCTACACTTCCAAGAAATCCTATGATCTCATCTTCAAACAATATCTAGATTTTAATGACTTCTCTGTACCTCGTGTCTAACAACTTCATTTAAGCCTCCTCCACATATTATTTCAATGCAGTACTTTTTTTAACTGGTATCCCTGAGTCTTTATTTACAGTTTAGTTTCAATCTGCAGCCATAATCATCTGGACAAATCCTGTCATGTTATGCTGGTCCTCTCATAAACCTGCAAAGCAAATTTAATATTTACTTTTATGCATGACCTGTCCTGAACCACTGTGCTCACATAGTTTATGAAATATTATTTTGGAGCTCTCTGTCAGGGTGGTTTTGAATGAAATTAATCTTTCTTTTCTTTTCTTTTTATGTATTTGGTGCAGGGTCTCACTACATAGCTTGGACTCCTAGTGAGCTTCCTGTTTATAGCCTCTTCAGGGCTATGATTACAAATGTGTGCTACCACTCATCTCAGTGTCCAGCTCAGCACACCCAGGGGTGGAGCTGATGTGGCATGTGGTGCTGGGGATCAAACCCGGGTCCTTCAAGAATGAAATTTATCTTTAAACTGGTGGTCTTTGAGTTAAGCAAGTTATGCAGTCAGTGAAAAATCTGAATAGAACAATGGATGACTTCCTCAAGCAGCAAGAAATTCTGCCAGTGGTCTTCAGATAAACAGTGTCTTTCACTGTTCTCTGTCTGCTGCCTGTTGTCTTCATCTTCCTCCATCTCTGTCCCTTTGTCTGTACATATACCCTCCTACTTACACATGTATATGCACACACATGCACATATCTTACTTGTTCTGCTTTCCTGGAGAACTTCTATGATTCATGATATATTAATTTTTATGCATAAATTAAAGGATTAAACTTCATTTTTATGTGGATATCCTATTATTCTAATACTATTTATTGAAAAGGTTTTCCATTTGCAAATGAATTATTTTGGTGCCTTTAGGAAAATGATTTGATTATATGTATGAGAGTATATTGCAGGATTCTCTATCCTTTCCAATGAGAGAGAGAGAGAGAGAGAGAGAGAGAGAGAGAGAGAGAGAGAGAGAGATTGCTAGACTTTTGATTG
Source organism: Octodon degus (assembly GCF_000260255.1). Lineage (NCBI taxonomy): Eukaryota > Metazoa > Chordata > Mammalia > Rodentia > Octodontidae > Octodon > Octodon degus. The sequence continues at coordinate 6,508,839 of NW_004524720.1, forward strand.
GATTGCTTTGAATCTGATCAACATAGCAGAGTGGAAGAAATGGATCAGTAATTTTGAGGCATTTAATATTATTTTATCTGTTTAAATCCATTTTAATATTTCAGCAATGTCTTATACTTTTTAGTGGAGTTTGCAGTTTTGTTAAAGTTATCTCTAAGAATTTTATGTTTATTGATATTGTGAATAGCACTATTTAACATATTTTTTATAACTGCTTATTGCAGGGGCCGGCCAAATAGCTCAGCTGATTAAAGAGCCTGCAAGCAGGCTCAGGGGATGGGGGTTTGATCCCCAGGCCTTCTGTGCCAGCCCCATCCCCAGGGCACACTGAGATGGCAATTGAGATTGGGTGTGGTGGTGCATACCTATAATTCCAGCTCTTTGGAGGCTGTAAACAGGCAGATCACTATGAATACCATCTAGTAATGAAATCCTGAGCACCCTGTAGACTCTTCCCTAAAATACAAAAATAATTAATAACACTAATCGTCATCATCATTGCTACCATATAAAAATGCAGTTTTTAATACAGTCACTTTGTATAATACATTATTAAAATTACTTATTAATTATAGTAGTCTTCTTATAAATACCTTAGGAATTTTTATAAAATTAAGTATGTCATCTGCCAATTATAAAAACTTTACCTTTTTCCTATTTCTACTTTTTTAAATTTTATTATGAAACTAGGATTATCAGAATAAATTTCAACAGACCTGAGCCTTACTGAGCTGTGGTCCCCACCCTTCCCCACATGGTGGAAGCTACTGTGAACTCCAACAGTTTCAGAAGCCTTGGTAAGCTTTGCCTCTCCTTTATCACCATCACAGGAGCCTCACTGAGCTTTGGCTCAGCCCCCACCACCCATGTGGAAACCAGGCTGAACCCAGGGCAACAGCCCACCAAACCCCAACTGTCCTGGGAGCCTTGTTGATCCATGGCCCACCCCCTGGTGAGCATTGGGAACTTCAAAAATGGCAAAATGAAGGAGCAAAAGGCATTCTTAGACCTCCAGCCCACCCAGAACAAGTCCAGGACACAAGGACATGGAAGAACTTGTAAGATATACACCTGAAAGTTCTGAAATGATAGCAACTGCAGTAAAGAAAAACTCCATCAGGCTATAGAAGAAATAAGATCAGAGATAATCAGATCATAGATAATCTTACAGGTAAAAAATGAAATGAAAACAATCAGAAAGGAATTGTTCAGCACATCTAAAGAAGCTAAACATAAAAAATAAGGGAGAATGAAAAAAACGAGGGACCATTGAATGAACAATACAGGAAAGATTTAGAATGCACAAAACAGAGTCAAATAGATATCAAAGAATTTAAGAATTATATTGAAAGCTGGAAAAACCACTTGAGTAAAACTTAAGATAGACTTTCAGACCTTGAAAAGAGTATTGAAGCTATTGACTGCAAAAGGAAAGATTTCATAAAATAACAAGGAACCAGGATATAACAACTCAACATCTACAAGATGATGCAACGAAAACAATATAAAACTAATAGGTCTCAATGAAACAGTAGGAATCAATACAAATGACATAAAAGACTATTTGCAGAAGTAGTAGCAGAAAATTTTCTAAGCATGGGAAAAGAATCTGATGTATAGTTAACTGAGACAAACAGAACTCTAATTAGCCATCAAAATAAGTCTACACCCAGAATCATAATACTCAGAATCTAAGAAATTCAGCAAAAGAACAGTATATTAAAAAATATTAGATAAAATAAACAGATCACTTACAATGGGAAACTCATCATAATTATGGTAGCTTTCTCAACACAAATCAACAAGTCAAAAAATTCTTCAAGTGAAGTATTTTAGATCCTGAAAGAAATTAACATTCAACCAAGATTGATGCACCTTGAAAAGCTATCTATGAAATATAATAGAAAAATAAGATACTTCCATGACAAAGAACAATTGTAGAAATTTTTAACCAACAAAACAACCCTAGAAAGAGTACTGACAGATATTATAGAAAAACACCACAACTTCAAGAACAAGAGAAAGGCACCAGCAACACATCAAGAGATTAAGCAGAGGGGGAAAGTAGGGAATCTACAGAAAGAAAATAACATAACAAAGATAAGCCAATACATATCTGTTATAACCATCAATATAAATAGCCTCAATTCACCAATCAAAATAAATAGGTTGGCAGAGTGGATGTAGAAACAAAAATCCAACAATAAGGCTGCACACAAGAAACACATTTAACTCAAAAGGAAATTCATGTACTGAAAGTCAAAGGATGGAGAAAAATGCTCCATGTACTAGGAACCCAGAAAAAAGCAGGGGTAGCTAGTCTGTGCTGACATTGTGAACTTCAAACCAAAAGTGATTGAAGGTCACTACATACTTGTTGGGGGAAACTAATATATATGCATATTAATATATATATA
>NW_004524720.1:6511355-6513016 GCF_000260255.1 Octodon degus
TATATATGACAAATTTAAACAGACATGGAAACTCAAATGAGTAATAACACAATTATAATGGACTTTAGCATTACACTGTCACAAAGAGCTAGACAAACTAGGCAAAAAAAAAAAAAAAATCAGTAAACTAACAACCAAACCAAATTTGTGAAGAAATGGACTGAGTAGACCTTTACAGAGTGTTCAACCACAAAGCATAATAGTACACATTCCTCTCAGCTGCGCACAGAATATTCTCCAAAATAGACCATATACTAGCACATAGAGCATGCTTAAGTAAATGCAAAGGAATCAAAATTATCCCATGCATATTATTTGACCATTGTGCAATGAAACTGGAAATTATTGATAAAAGAAACAGCAAAAACTCCATAAAAACACAAAATTAAATAACACTCACCTGAAAAATCAATGGACTACTGCTGAAATTAAAGACAAAATTAAACAATATTTGCAATCTTTCAAAAATGCAGATACAGCTTTTTGGAATTTGTGGGACTCAATGAAAGCAGGGAAACTTATAGAGTTAAATTTTGAGATTAGAAAAACAGAATGAGTTCAGACACAGGGCCTGGAATTCCATCCCTGGCATGCCATGCCATCTCTGCCCTCAGGGCATGCTGAGAAAACGACTGAGACTGGGCCTGGTGGCATGCATCTGTAATTCCAGTGCTTGGGTGGCTGAAAACAGGAGAATCACTATAAGTCAGATCTGTGTGGTGAGACCTTGTAGACCCTGTACTAAATACATAAAAATGGACAGATATCCACTGTCACCACAATAGCTCTGGCAACATTAGCCTGAGAAATTAGATATGAGAGGGAAATAAAATGAATAATAATTAGAAAGGAAGAAGTGAAATTATCATTATTTTCAGATGACATGTTACTTTACATAGAAGTCCCCAAAATCTTCACCAAGAACCTCCTTGAATTACAAATAAATCCAATAGCATAGCAGGATACAAAGTCAGCACTCAAAGATCAATGGACTTTCTGTACACAAACAACAAACAAACCAAGGAAGAAATCAGGAAAACCATGCATTTTACAATAACATCCCAAAAATGTAATAAATAGGAAAAATTTAATAAAGGAAGTAAAAGATCTATACAGTGAAAGTTATAGTACTCTACAAAAAGACATAGAAGAGGCTTTCAAATAATGGAAACATATTCCTTGCTCTTGCATGGAAAGAACCAATATAGTAAAACTGGTCATACTCCCAAAGTTGTTATACAGATTCAGTACAATCCTGATTAAAATACCATCAGTATACCTCACAGATCTAAAGAACACATTATTAAAATTCATCTGCAACCAGAAGAGACCAGGAATAGCAAAAGCAACCTTGGGCAACAAAGGAAAGACAGGAGACATCACAATTCCTGTCTTGAAATTTTACTACAAAGTTACTTTGATTAAATCAGCATAGTTCAGGCCAAAAAACAGACCTTAGGATCAGTGGAACAGATTAGAAGATGCTGACACAACTACAGACACACTCAGCCACCTTATCTTTGACAAAGGGGCCAAACATGTTCACTAGAAGTAAGATAGCCTCTTTAATAAATTATGTTGTGCAAATTGAATTTCCACATGCTGAAGGCTAAAATTAGTCCCATGTCTATCTCTTTTTTTTTAAATTTTTTTTTATTTAT
>NW_004524720.1:6513158-6515280 GCF_000260255.1 Octodon degus
TAGGTGCTTTAGACCACTGAGCCATCTCTCCAGCCCCCCATGTCTATCTCCATGTAGTAAATTACCATCAAAATGGATCAAAGATTTGAATATAACAAGAGAGACACTGAATCTACTGGAGGAAAAAGTACGTAGAATCTTGAACTCATAGGGCTAAGTGTATTGTTGATGAAAAAAAATCAAACTGCGTGGAAAATACTTCAAGGAATCAGCAACTGGGATCTCATCTTTTTGGAAAGTCTGCACATCAAAAGAAATAAACAACAGAGTAAAGAGAAAACTCATCAATTGGGAAAAAGTTTCAACTGACTGGTCCTCAGACAAAGGACTTTTGTCCATAGCACATAAATCATTTTAAAAAATCAGGTTCCCAAAATTCAAAGACCTAATAAAAATGTGCATATGAGTACATATTTTCACACTTTGGAAAATAAACACAAATGAAAAATACATTTATAAAAAAAGTTCTACATCATTGGTCATTTGAGAAATGCAAATTAAAACAACATTGAGGTCCTATCTCACCCCAGAGAGGAAGGCTTTCATCAAGATGTCAACCAATAACAAATGTTGGAGAGGCTGTGGGGGACAAGGAGCCCTTCTCTACTGTGGTGGGAGTGCAGCCTGGTACAATCACTGTAGAAATCAGTGTGGAGAGTCCTTAAAAGCTAGTATTGGATATTCTATTTGACCCATCTATTCCTCTTATGGATATCCTTCCTGAAGACCTGAATACATCATGCTACAGTGATATATGTGCACCTTGTTCATAGCAGCATAATCTGTCATGGATAAATCCTGGAAACAATTCAAATGCCCATCAACAGAGGAATAGATTAAAAAAAGATGTGGTATTTTTATACAATGGAGTATTACTCAGATATGTAGAAAGACAAACTGGAGATTTTTATAGGTGAATGGATGTGAGTAGAGACCACACTAATAAGTGAAATAAATCAGATACATGTTTGTAAACATTTTATTGCTTCCAAAGGTACAATGGATACTTGTGAAATAGAAAGAATCTGTTCCAGGGGAAGGAACAACTTGGATGAGGGAAAGGAAAAAAGAAATAAGGAAGGAAGGGAAAAATAAATACATATGTATATACATAGGTTAGCTAAGATAATTGTACTGCTGATTTCTGTTGGTCTATGGAAAAGGGCACTTAGTGATTATTTTTTCACCTTTTTAATTTTTGATCAATCTTACAGGCTTATGTCTGCTAATCTGGGCAAGTAATTTGAAGACAGTAATATTCAATATAATAGCCATTGTTGAATTCCTATCATTTTGTTTAGTGACATTCTGGATCATTTCTAAAGTTTTTTTTAACTACTTTTTGTACTATCTTTAAAAATAAAAATATTTGCTTAAGCACTTGCCTGGCAAGCACAGGATCCTGAGTTTGGTCCGCAGTACCAAATAAATAAACAAATAAATAAATAAATAAATAAAGCATGAAAAAAAAAAATAACAGACCCGATTAGGATGGACATGTTTGGTTTATTCTCAAACCTAAAACAAATTCACTATTAAGGACAATATTAACTCTAATATATCTTGGAAGTGTTTCTATGAGGTTGCAGAAGTTTTCTTCCAGTATTTGCTAAAACAATTTAAAAAAATCATAAAATGTGAAATGTTCTGTGTCTATTAAAATGATTATGACTTTCTTTTTAATTAAATGATGGGAAAATTTATCCTAAGTAATTGGAAGATGTTAAATAAACTGTGACAAACTTAATTAGTTATGCTGTATTATGTTTTCTAAGTAAACTATTTGGAGACCAGACTATGTAAGGGTTAAATTGCAGACCATGAAGGACTTCTGGCTGTGTGAAAACTCACATTCATAGTGTTCTGAAGTCAAGATAACAGCTATTCCAGAGCAATAAAACTGCCAACCTTAGAGATGAAACAAGTCCTTAATTGGCAAAATTTATTGTCTTTGTTTCTCTGTGCCTCAAGGCCCTCCATGATCACTTTTGTGCTTTTGTATTCTCCTCTTTCTACACCCCCAATCTGTGGAATAAATATGGACTGTCTGGGAAAACTTCTTTGTTCCAGCTCCTAGAGTCCTTACTCCAAAGAGAGAGAGAGAGAGAGAGAGAGAGAGAGA
>NW_004524720.1:6515380-6516663 GCF_000260255.1 Octodon degus
TTTTTCTCTGTCTCTTTTTCTCCTCTCCCCATCTCTTTCCTCTCTCCTCTCCTCTTTTCTCTCTCCTGTCTCCCTGTCTCTGTCTGTCTCCATGTCTGTCTGTCTGTCTGTCCACATATCTGTCTTATTGAGACAGGATTTCTATGTGCTGTTCAATCTAGCATTAAACTCACAGCTATTCTCCTACCCTAGCCTCAGGAATGCTGGGATTACAGGTATGAACGACCTGGTTATTGTCTCTTTGTTTTCTGTCTGCTCATTTAGGGCATTGGGGCTAGGCCAAGACCCTAATACTGGATGCAATTGATATTTTCGTAAGGATTTTCATTCTATATTCATAAAGCATTTTGGTCTGAAGGTTTGACTGGTTTTAGTTTATGGCAATACTCATGTCATAAGTCCAGTTGTTAAAAGTATTCTCTCTTTTGTTTTAAAATATTTATGTAGTGAGTCTGGGCATGGTGGTGCACATCTGTAATCCCAGTGCTGTGGAGGCTGAAAATAGGAGGATCACTACAGTTCAGAGTTGCCTAGTGAGACCCTGTACCAAATACATAAATGGAAAAAAATCATGTACTATTAGCATTATTTCTTATTTAAAATTTTCCTAGAACTTAAGATACCAGGACATCCTTTTGGGTTTGCTTAACAATTCTTTCATTTACTCTGCCTAATTTATTGATAAACTTGCTGCAAACTATCTCCAATGTCATTAGTTTTTGTATTTCATCTCTGCTAAAGTGGCTCTTTTGTTTATATTAGATTAAAAAATTTTAGAACAGGCATGGTGATGGATGCCTGTAATCCCAATGCTGGGAAGGTTATAACAGGAGGATCACTACAAGTCTGAGCTGTATAGAAAGACATTGTATCAAATAAATGATTAAATAAAAGATTAAAGAAAATAAAAATGAAAAAATATAATACTTATTTGAAAGTTCCTGTCTGATAATGCCAACTTCTGATCCATCTCTAATTTTACTCCATTTTATCATTCCATGATGGCTCATATTTTATTGCATTTGGAGTGAATTTTACATTTCTTCATTAAAGGCAGGATAATCTCACTAAATTATAGTTGATACTGAGGTAAATAATAGTTTCTGAAATCAGTATTCCTCTTCTATGAAGTCATTAGTTTCTTTCTTTCCTTGTTTGTTTGTTTTGGCGGAACCGGGGATTGAACTCAGGCCCTTGAGCTTGCCAAGCAAGCGCTTATTCCACTGAGCCATCTTCCCGGCCCCAGTTTCCTTTCTTCCTTTCTTCCTTCCCTTCCCTTCCCT
>NW_004524720.1:6516763-6519124 GCF_000260255.1 Octodon degus
TCTTTCTTTCTTTCTTTCTTTCTTTCTTTCTTTCTTTCTTTCTTTCTTTCTTTCTTTCTTGGCTGGTTTATCCTACCCTGAGGGTGGGGCTGGTGAGGCATGTGGTGCTGGGTCTCTGCGCTTTGCTTAAGCTTGCCATCAGCAGGCACGTTAGATGGTTGAGCTATCTTGTGAGCCCAAATTTGAGATGAAGATTTTTTTTTGCTGGCTCAAGCAGCTTTAAGGGCAGGTCTGGTGTGTCTGTGGAGCTGGAGATTGAACTGCGGCCCTCTGTGCCTGACTGAGTTTGCCCAAGCAGGCTCTGTAAACAATTGAGTAACCCACAAGACCCCAAGACTTCACTTTTTTTTTTTTTTCGTGGTGAACTGCTTCCATACTGTGCTTATGCCTGACATGTATCTCAATTCTTTGTCCTGGTTCTGGAACTCAGGAAGGTGATCCACTCTCAGTCATCTTCCACTTCCTTCTGCAGTTTACAGATACTGCCCAAGGCTTGGGGCAAGGCATTGAAAACATGCAGAGCAGGAAGAGAAGGGGATTCCATTCAGTTTTCTGTCTGCCTCAGGTTCAAGCAGTCCCTATTTGTCTGAGTCTCAGGAGGAGTCACTATTTCTGCTAACTCTTCTTTCTCTCTGGGGACAGACAACCATTGTCTTATTCACTACAGGCTCCACTACACAGAGATTCTTCCAGTTCTCCTGCCCTGTCCTCAGATTTGGGCACATCTTGCACATGTCATTCAGTAGGTTACTCTCAATACTTCTGCTCTTCTCTCAGTCTTTTTTCTGAGCTCTCAAAACCCATGACAACAATTGTTGAGTATTGAAGACTCTGCTTGCATATGAGGCTCTCAGGAGTCTCCTCTGTCATCCCAAGGTGGTAGCTGTTTGTCATTAGCATTTCAGCTGTGTTCTGACTTCGGTCTGTGTAAGTGCCTTCTGGGCCTCTCTGTGAAAGGTACCACAGTCATATCTGCTATCTCTGGAAAGGAGCTTGCCATTACTGGGATTCTGTTCCTTTGGTTACCTTCCTTTCACTGGAAAGTTGAGTCATGACATCACAAGACTCTGACCCCTCGCTCCTGTGTTCTCAGTTCTGCGTGCTGTTGGTGAAAGAATTCAGTCAAGATGCATAGGTGGCCATGCAGGAGTAGATGTAGAGGTCATTGTAAAGCAAGTATAGAGAGATTTATAGCTTCAAAGGCATCTGCTTTGAGTGCAAGTTCAGCTATCTTTTTATGTTTAAAACAGTCATTCCTGGGCTTTATGGGACTATGATGATTATCACTCATGTATGCAATGTATATGCTAATTGGCATTTTTCTTTGGGGTTACTTGGGACTGCGATTTTGAACATGTTATTGCTGTTCTTTTCAGGTGTTCACAGTTTCTTAGAGACCTTATTTATATAAAAATGTATGAAAAAACTTATGAAAGATATTCTAATCTAAATCAGATTTTAAAGGAAGTGCTTAAAGAATGTTCCCCCTTTCTGATTTTATCAGTTATAGGCTACTATGACAGTGAGGAATGCTGTGTTTCTTATTTTTGATATGGGAAGCCAAGAGGCCAGGTATTGGAAGGAATGTGCACAGTGTCTAACATTAAAGTTTCATTGTGGCTTGTTTGACTTCTTTGGCTCTGAGACCTAGTGCATGACTACAAATATATACAGAGGTCTTTGTTTTCATCCTTCAATGATAACTGGTATAACATGAGATTTTAGACTTTCTTTGACCTTCAGTTCCACTAATATCCTGCTTAATACAATTGTCTGCTTAATATGTGAACATCAAATTAAAGATTTTACTTTTCTAACTCATACTTACCATTTACATTTTAGTTCAACATTTGTTTCCTAAGTGAGGACTTCTTATAATTTATAGATCATAAAATGCCCTTGCTTTCCCCCCCTCCAATTTCTTGCTCCCCTGACCTATTTACAAAAGTTATTTTACTTTTACTTTTTAAATGTCTGCAATTTTCTTGTGGCACAGGTATACCTATTTTAATGCACTATTGTATTTTCCAAGTTCTAGCATAGATCCTAGTATTGATAGGCACTCAAAGAAATATCTATTGAATCCAACTGAAACACCTGCTGTTCTGGAAGCCATTTTGGGTTCTTTGATGAATGGTCAAGGAAAAGAGATCATAGCTTCTGAATTTGAGCAACATAATCAAAATCTATGTGATTTCCCTAATGTCTTGAGCAAAAATATCATTTCATTACACACCCAGTGTTTCTGGGAGAGCATTATGTCTTTGAAGTTGTTCATGGTCTGTAGCATTATGTAATCTTTGTTTTGTGTCCATCTTTGCAACTAGTGGCTGAATGATCTTGGAAACATTATTTTTTTTT
>NW_004524720.1:6519224-6521047 GCF_000260255.1 Octodon degus
CCCTGATGCTTTTGCTAAGCTTGTTCTAAGTAGGTGCTTTAGACCACTGAGCCATCTCTCCAGCCCGGAAACATTATTTAATAACTCAGAATTTCACTTTCTTTACTCATTAATTAGGGTTAATAAAGCATGTATTATTGGCTTGATATAGAAATTAACTTAATTGATATGTACAAAAATTTAGTATATAGGACAGGGTCTAAGGAGGATCACCTAAAAAGGAAAAGAGAAAATCAACTTGACCCAGATGCATCAATAAGAACTATACTGATATTTTTGGCACGGTTAGAAAGAAACAGAAAATGGGAAAAAAAATTCCATTTGAGGTACTGAAGAAGGCACAGCTTGGATGGACAGGATTTGGTTGACTGGTCAACAAAGGAGTGGGCTCAGCTCTTTTAGACCCACTTTATGGGAGTGGGCCAGGGTCCACTAATCATTATCTGAGTTCTGAGTTTGCAAGATGGGTCCACAGAAATCCTTATCTTGAAGGCACAATTTGTTGTGCATGAGATGATTATTTCTGCTTGGGGTGGTCTCAAGTTTTCAGAGGCTCTGCTGGAGTATAAGGTGACTATTTTTTTTAATTTAAATGTTAAAGGAAGATGAGATAGACTATGTAGATTTATGCCAAATCAACCTGTATGGCCAGTTTTTAGAACAAGAGACTCTAAATGATTAACATGCCTATATGCAGAGCTGAGCAAGGCTCTTATGCAAAGTTTTAAATTGATGAAGGATGAAGTAAAAAATGAAGATTAAACTTTTTTCTATGTTTAGTCACCCACTGGACCTCTGTAGCCCTAACTTTTTTTTTTTTTTCCAGAACCGGGGATTGAACTCAGACCCTTGTGCTTGTCAGGGAAGCACTTATTCCACTGAGCCATCTCCCTGGCCACTATAGCCCTAACTTAAGAATCATTATGGTTTTGTGCGTGTGTGTGTGTGTGTGTGTGTGTGTGTGTGTGTGTGTGTTTGTGTGTTTGGTTTATTCATTTTTAGCAAAAGATTTTAAGTCATTGACTACCTTAAAAGCAAACAGAAACCATGCTCTTACTGAATAATCCCTTACCAGTGTAAGGGCTCAGGAGTGCTGCTGTGGTCCCTGTGGTGGTCTCTGAAGGTATCACTAGTAAGTGGCTCTGATGAAGTAGTAGAAACACTGGGTGTGCAATGAGATGATTTTTTGCTCAAGAAATTAAGGAAATCATATAGATTTTGATTATATTGCTCAAATTCAAAAGCTATGATCTCTCTTCCTTTACCATTCATCGAAGAACCCAAAATGGCTTCCAGAACAGCAGGTGTTTCAGCTGGATTATAAGTTAATTTCTTGTTCTGTCCCCTGTTTTGTCAGGAAGGAATAAGATAGGATTCTGAGAATCAGGCAATCCTGTATGTCCCTTCCTATACAGCAGGTATGGTATATAATTATTTCTTTTTCTTCTTTTCTTCCCTTGGTCTTGTCCTAATTAATTTGCTCAAGGTTATTGAAAAAAAAAATGGAACAAAGAAAACCAAAGAATTCCTAAGTTCAAATATGAGTGTGTCAATACTAATCTATTGAAATTTAATTGAGCAAGAACTATTTCACCAACTTCATAGTAGTGCTGATATTGGAAGAGCCTGCGAACTAACCAGAGACCTAAATACTTTTTGTTTTTAAAATTCCAACATGAAGGTAGATTGCAGGCACTGTGGGAGTCCTGATAGCCATGGCTTTTTTTTTAATTTTTTTTTCTTTTCAAAGTTTTATTGATAAACATATAGCAATGAGACAGTTTCAAATCAAATCGAAAGTACAGTTTCAACAAATAATACAC
>NW_004524720.1:6521524-6522297 GCF_000260255.1 Octodon degus
ATATGAGAGACCCAATAAAGAAAATGTTGGGAACAAAGTCAGGGGCAAGTTGAATAAGGACCAGGAGGATAGGTAAAGGAATATGATGAGGAGCAAGCAGGGGTCATGAACATGGTTTTCATGTGAAATTTTAGACAGTTCCTGTACACAAATATTGTATTCTGCTCATCTGGCCTCTGTGAGGATGAGACACCAGGGCCAAGCAGCCTGTCACCTTCAATGTGAGTGACTCATGGGATCTGATAAACCGAATGATTTGATTAAACATGTGTGTGTGTGTGTGTGTGTGTGTGTGTGTGTGTGATATTTCTATTTTGAAATTTCAATGTCAATATGAGACTTCATTATATTTAGTTTTTAAAACAAGAAAAAAGTATACTTTCATCAAAACTGTTTAGTATTTTCTTTCAGTGGGGAGAGCATGAAGAGATTAATTGGTGTTCTTTGCAATCTTACCTGCTCAAATCATATTAAATATCAATTTGTGTATTATGTGAAATAAAGCATTTTAAAGGAGAGATTTGGATATGATCTCAACCATTTTATAGTTCCTTCAGATAACATTAATGAAGAAAATGAGAAAGGTTCATATTTCTGAGCCCATTTACACCCGACTCCCATCAGACATTTTAGACTGGCACACTATTCTACTTGTTAAGTATGTGAATGTGTTGTGTTTTTTTTGTTTTGTTTTTACTTTTGTTTTTTTTTAATCTATAATGATTGGAGAATCAAGTCCTAATGAAAAACAAGTAGCTTAGTGTAACTCTTCC